>NW_024609883.1:37786111-38149809 GCF_016920785.2 Ixodes scapularis
TACAACGTTAGCATTGTATTTTCTGCGGCCTGCAAACTGGTTAACATATGTCCGATGATGACTAGAAAAAAATAAAGTTTTGTGTTACAAGAAGCATGTAAGCCAATATACTGACTTTGTCACTAATGTCATCCATGAAATACCGCTTAGCTGCGGGAAAGTTTATAAAGGACAAGCAGGACGCAGTTTCAATGAAACACAAACTCTCTGTACGCATCAATGCGGGGGATCATCTGTCTGAGCAATGCAAGCGTTGTGGCTGCGAACCGCTTTTGGAGTCAACAACCTTCTTGAAAATACCGAAAGAAAAAACAGATCGAGAGATTACAGAGGCTTTCCTTATTAAAAGAAAAATGACAAGTGCGTCAGCGCGCCACCTGTTAGCCTACTAGATAAAGAAGTGACTTATCTAGATTGGCGTCTGTAAAATGTTTTATTGGCTGTTGGCGTTGTTTGATATGTAAAGGGCAGATGAGTTGTGCATATAAGCGTTGAACGGTCTTGCAATAAATCGGTTGAGAGTAGCGCCTATCTCTGTCGTTCGTGCTATTTCCTATCGTCCTTGTCTGCGCTTTTAAACCTTATACCTAACATGAACCAACCAGCCAAAACCAAAGTTTTAATGAGGATATTAACGTTTGGGATGCTAAAACGCTTCACGTATGCAACAAAATTGCCTAGAAATTTTGCCATCCAATGTTTTCTTATCTGCACGCTAAGAAACATGGAGTCAGGGGCGGATGCAGGCCTCCATTTTGGCGGGGGGGGGGGGGCGGTTCCTCGGTGTAAAACGGCGGTGGGGGGGGGGGGGGGGAGTGTTTATATTTTTTGTGGAGTTATCGTTTTTACTAAACTCTGATAACATAATATAGATCTTTAGAGCTTTTGTATCGGTTTATTTTTCGGGGATGAACTCTTTGAATTAAAACCTTTCAGGTGACCACGCTGAAGGTAAGTATCTCGAAAATTGTGGTGACACTATCCTTTCTGAAACTTGTGTTTCAGACCGACACTACGTGAGCAGTCGGTTTAGGGCAGCTTAAAGACATTGCCTTGGCAGACATTCTGGTTGGAGCTAGTGCTCAACTGCTGCGGCAAAGGGAAGAGCGGCTTAAATCAGCGGAGCGAGTACAGCGCAAACAAGCGACAAAAATGGCCCGGCGGCTTCGACACTGCTCGCGGCGTCAAAACACTGTTGACGCAGCGAGCGAAACGAACGCTGCCATGCAAGTTCGTCGGTTGTTCCCCGTATATTTGGAATGTCCAGAGCGCAGCACATGCGGCATTGCCAACCCAAACTCGTGTTTTCACGTGTTCTGGATGCAAAACGAGAGAACGAAAGCGAATAATTGTTGAATATTTTTGAAAGCATGTTGCAGTTCGGCAACTATAACTTTTGAACTTAGACAAAACCTTAAACCAGCAATGGATCCTTCCAAATTATATTCGATTGTACTTCGTCTGCATATTTTCTGTATCAAAGGAACACTTACTTGTTTCTGGGTAGTTAGCTCATTCGTCAGGGTCGAGAGGACAGGTGCAGAGATATGATAGGGCAGAGCGGTTGTAAGGTCGGCGAATCTCAACTGGGCTAAAGGCCGATCACGACTGCAGCATGGATATTTGGGAGTCGGTGTTCACTCGAACGGGCACAGGCACTGTCTATTTAATTTATGTATAGCCGCATCTTTGAAAGGGCTCGTTTTCCCCAAGTCCGTTCGACACACACATATTCGCTCCTGCAAAGCCGCGCGAAAGCTCCGCCGTCAATCTACAGAAGCCGCGTTTAACTGGAAAAGATGGCGCCAAGGGGAGACAATGGGTAGCGGGCGCCTTTCCTAAAATATGTCCCGCCACCCTAAGTTGAAACGGCATTGTATACAAATAAATGCCTACGGCGTCGGCTTGAGGACCCCGTGTAAGCAGCCTCCAGCCTTTAGAGTGCTCGTACCGTTTATCTTTCTTTTATTAGCTTCCCGCCACGAGAAGTCGTACCGTAGGCAGTATGAAGCCCATTAGAGGAAACATCTCCCCCTTCTGGCACTCGTCGGCTTCTTTCTGTATTCCGCGCTGCGGCGCTGATCCTCAGTGAGGGATGGAGGAGAGGACGTAAGCGGGCTTACGTTTAAGCCGAGGTCGTGGGGAAGCCCGGAGCGTCTTCAGGAGAACCTCAGACCCAGACTACACTGTACCCAGAGCATTTGCTTCCTCTCTCAGTTGAGAAGAAAAGCAATTGGTCACCTGGTTGTACAAGCTGCATCCCCCTCCCCCCCCCCCCCCCCCCTGGAACATCTCCTCCCGGTACGTCCCCTCCGCACCTCCCTAAAATAAGGTAAGATAAGATAAGATACCTTTAGTGAGCTTGTGGGCGAGAGCATCTCAAAGCAAGCCAAAAAAGACATGCCAAAAGACAAGCCTAGGGTGCCTACATGTTTCCGCTTCGCTTAAGGCTGCGGTCCCGCGGCAGCCATCTTGAACAAGGCGTTAGTTCTACCAATAGATGGCGACACGCACCCGTGGGGTGGCCAAAACATTGGTTCACGGTGGGATGGCTCGAGCACCATCACGTTCCCCTCGTGGCCTTGCTCGCGCCGCTGCCAGCTGAGCTCAGCTGGTTCAAGTAGCGTGGCCCATCAAACGGATGTATGCGAGAATGTCAGGCTGGGTATAAATGCGGTTCGGCGGTTGTCACGGGTTTTCGCAATAAACCTTACCAAGAAGGAATCACTTGTTGATTGACGTATCAATATTATATCATTGAAAACTTCTTCTGCAGGAATGCACGCTCAGTAGACCCAATCTTCCAAAATACGAGTGGAAGCGGACGTCAAGTAAACTGCTTCGCGATTTACAGTACTTACCTCACCATTATAATGACGACTGAAAAGTGACGTCACAAAATATTGTGTTTCACGGGACCCGTAAGATGTTGCAAAGGTTGTTACGTTATTATAGTTCCCAGAAAACAAACGCCGTTCCAATATTTTAGGAGGTACCGACACACATAATGTTGTAAGTACAGCTTAGGAGGAATATGATGAAAACCATCAGAATAAATAG
This sequence comes from Ixodes scapularis, assembly GCF_016920785.2. Taxonomy (NCBI): domain Eukaryota; kingdom Metazoa; phylum Arthropoda; class Arachnida; order Ixodida; family Ixodidae; genus Ixodes; species Ixodes scapularis. The sequence continues at coordinate 37,789,172 of NW_024609883.1, forward strand.
GAAGACGTTTATTTGCAATGAAGAGGCTATGAATAAACGGCGTTTAGCGACGGCAAGTTATGAGCGTTCGGGAATTTATCAGTTCACGTGATTGCTAACTATGGACATGCGGACAATGAAGACCTGTTTTGTCGGGACATGGAGTAGCGGTGATGACCCGATATAGGACGACTCGTGGCAGACGAACAAGCAAGTTTCTTCTCAGCGAATGGTAAGCGTCCAGAATCAAGCACAGCACGTGGCTACCGACGTTGTCGACTTTTCGAACACTTACGCTTTTAACAAAAGTGCTGGCACCTGGACTAACTTTGTGGAAAGACTCGAAGTCTTCCTCGAGTCCAGCGCCATCATAAACAGTAATTGAAAACGATCCATTATTCGGTCAGTTGGTGGCGAAACGTATCCGCATCTGCGGAGTCATTGTCGATGCGTACTCTAAGTGGTTGGAAGTCTGTTTATACTCCGACGTTGAGCGCAGTGAACGCAGCGTAGCGCAGAACGCGCACCTTTCATAGGCCGGCGACCAGGAACCTGATATCTGCGACCAATGAGTATCAGTGAGCGCTGCGCTACGCTGCGCTACGCTGCGCCCATCGACGTTACGTTGAAGTATAAACGCACCTTTACACGATGCCTGCCACGACATCCAAACGCGTCATTGACGTTCTACGCTCTGTTTTCCATACTTTTACCCTACCGAAAATACTTTTCTCTGATAACGCTCCAAATCTTGCATCAAATAAAATAAAGAAGTTTTTGAAAAAAAAAAGAGAAGAAAACCGGCATCAGGCATCACCTTTAGTGTACCATACCATCCTCCAACTAACGGGCAAGCAAAACAGATGGTGTGCGAAACGAAGAATGCCCTCTTGAAGCTTACGGAAGAAACACTTCAGTGAAGAATCGCCAGGTTATTTATTGTTCGAGCAACACGCGACGGTCTCATCTTACACGGTAAAAACCCCCGCCGAAGCAATGTTCGGCGGACGAAGAGGCACACCCCTCGATCTTATGATACTATGGCCTACGAACGAAGATCGAGAGATTCCCACATCGGGAGTAATGGCAGTTTATTCGGTCGGACAACTCGTCTACCTGAGGAATTTCAGCGGAAGTCGGGCTGAGTAGAAAAGGCTCTTTGTTAATTGACTAAAAGGTGTCATCCCTCTGAATACGTTGGATATCAATGCCCTTCAGTGTAAATGTTAAAAAATCACAAAACTCTCTTTGTGTATTGTGTAACTGCCCTTGTATTTGGTAGTAGAAGCTATAGTGGTGATTTGGACCTTTCACACCAGGCTCATTTTTCTTATTTTTCGCCTCCTACTCCTTTGCGGTTTCAGCAGGCTTCAAGAATATGTTGGAACGGGGACATTTTACGTCAACGAAGCCATTTGTTCCAAGCAGTCAATCAGGGAGTGCTGCTAGAAATCCGTCTCTCATATTAACGAATAAGCCACACTTCTACACAGTGCAGTTTTCCTGTTCCACATACAGTTGCAAAGCACCATCGTCATTGATTCTACCATATTCTATTGCGGGTGAAGAAAGGTCTTTGGGTACACGGTACTTGAAACAAGTGTAGCAATGTACGTTGTGGTTCGACACCCACTAATGTCATCGTCCTTATAGAGCTTCATCATTTAATTATTACCTCGTCACCTCTTATTGCTCTTCATCAACAGTAAGTACAATAGGCTACCGCTTTATTACAATCCAAGAATTAAAAAATTGAATCGTTCAGTATTCAATATGTTTATCGTTTATATAATGCTATTACGTTACATTACCTCGAGACGATCGACGCCCATCGTCGATCTTCAAATACTTCTACCTGTATATAAATTAGACGCACAAAGGGGGTGGGGGGGGGGGGGGGGGGGGATCGGTGGCCGAGTGCATGGTCTCTACTCTGTTTCACTTTATGATGTACCGCAGTAAAAGGTACAAGCGCGAGCTCCTTGCTCTAGGGCACATCTATGCGACACAAGCTCTCGTATGTTAAGAGCAGCTACCAACGCTATGAGCTTGCGCTTCTAGCCTTCTCTGAGGTTCAACATAAGGTGAAACGGAGTATAGCGCACGCCCGCTCGGAGCACGTGGAGCGAAAGCTCGCACTGCAGAACCCACCCCGCCCCTGCCCATTTTGATCTGGAAGGGCATCGCACCGGCGTGCGGTCGTGTATCACTACTGCGTGGTGCACGTTAAAGACCCCAGGTTTGCGGTTGTACCGCACTGGCTAAATTGTTCATCTATAGCTGAGACACTAGACGCCCACTAAGGCAGACTAACTTCCGGCTGTATAAACATACCCGGGTCAATTTGCACTTCGACGCACAATCACAAAGAACACAGCATGCCGCCTCTTTTCTTTGTATCGTATTTTTTTTAAACCAGCGCAATTGCGTTCTTTCTTTTGAGACGGTAAGAACGGTTGCACATAAAACCTGCGTTTTTTCTACCCGGCCGCTTCCTCCTCTCATTATGTGTAGTTGGTTATAACTAAATAAGGTATAATAATAGTGTATTATTCATATTTAGTTTCAGTTTCAGTTAGGGGAAAGGAGATTTGAGGGAAGTAGAGCCAATAAATGAGCTGCGCTTAGAGTATCGGCAGTCTCTTCCCCGACAGTGTTGTGAACGCCGCCATTTTCGTGCTTGAGCAGAGCAGGCGCAACTGCCGATCGTCATGATTCAGAAGTTCGAAATCCTCAGCATTATATTCGGTGTTAAGAAGCTCATGTAATGTTGCTTTGCTTTGTCGCAAACTGTTTAAAGTGGAGGAAGGAAAAGCGTTTCTTGTGATTTCAGATAAAGCTTCAAATAACTGGCAACCGTGATTTTAAGCCACAATATGGCCAAGTGTCGCTACTCTGAAGCGTAGCTTATTTAATGACACTATTCATGCTCTTGTTCAAGAGGCTTGTAATACCTGGAGGGGCCATGACGTAAGCCCCGTGGATTCTACAAGCCACTACCTTTTGACACCTGCCTCTTCCTCATTGTTCCCGCTTGTGCCAGTAAATTAGCTACGGTTCAGAGTAACGACACTTGGCCATATTGTGGCCTAAAATCATGGTTGCCAGTTATCTGAAGCTTTATCTAAAATCACAGGAAACGCTTTTCCGTCCTCCGCAAATATTTAGACAACCCGCGACAGAGCATGGCATATTGCATCAGCTTCCCTGCACCGCAACTAACGCTGAGGAAGTCGTACTTTTGGATCATGACGATCGGCAGTAGCGTTTGCTCTGAACAAGACCCAAAATGGCGGCGCCCAAAACAATTTTGGGGAACGGAGTGCCGACACCTTAGAGCTCATTTAGTGACTCTAGGCATGAAGTGAACTCGGGTGTATTCTTTTCCTCTTCGTCTTTATTGTTTATTGATTTAAATCATATGGAATAATGAACACATTATATCACGCTACGCTTGTGTAATTATTTGTCTTAGATTTATTAACCTGACCCAGTACTTAAACCATTCATTTATCGATAGTAAATCTTCCAATATATTTTTTAAATGTGAAGGTAAAAAGACACTGAGATTGATGATGATACAGACGCCAACGCCGCCCTCGGAAATTTTTTGAACATTAGAAATCAGCAGTTCGTCTGCCATCTGCCAGGTAGCGCAACAAAACGCCCAAACAGTTCTTAATTGTTTTTAAAATTAGCTAAGCACTACACCTATTAAAAAACCGAAGCAATATCATTCTGAGAATCTAATACATCGCAATGTATATCTATTCCAAACAATAAATGTTATTAGATGCCAATAAGTCTGTTTGATGTCCAAAAAATATATGCGTCAAAAACAGGTAAGTTTGAAGGGCTCCTGGAGCGTTATGACTTTGAAAATGAAAAAAAGCCATCGTCCACCTCTTGGGCAACCATTGTAGCTCTAAATGTTATAAAAGATTTTATCATAGTTTAATTATTTCCTCAGCGGCATTTGAAGTACCATGACTCGAAGCACAAAAAAGTGCTACGTTTGATATAAAATATCTAAACAAAAAAATTTTACACAACATTAAATTTCTTTTTGCATATTACCAATTATAAGCACTACATCTGTAGCTAATTTCAATGTCTTAGCTCTTGTCATTAAAAAAAATATTTGTGCTGAAACATGTCCCTTTTAGGGCAATATTTGGAAGGATGAAAAAAACAAAGTAGTGCAAATACCAAAAAAGTGTATCGTTAGATTCTGCTCCGACATCATCTTAACAAAACTGCTATATTGGAACCGTGCTATCTTTAATGGATCGTTCACAAAACATGAACTAGCGGAGCAAGTGAGGGTCCGCGCCATCATATTCGCAACGCTGCAAATGCGCATGAACAGTAAAAACCAACACATACATAATATCAAATGAAAGAGGATTGCATTGCCTTTCGAATGACATCAATCCCACAAAACAGTATTTAAAAGGAGATGAGTAATGGCCTGCCAAAAAGTACCTAAACTGCCACATTCAGTGGGACCGTGGCCTTAAGGGTGGCGCCAACTTCTTGTTACCCTTTCCCAGATCCTCTCCCACTGCCATTTTTTCCCATTTCTTAGTTTGCTAAACGTACACAACGTTGAGTTTCTGTAGTCTCGACACACCGGCAACAGTGTGAGGCAACTTCCGCTTCCGTTCATAAGAGGAGTCGAAGGCTCAGCGGTATGGCGGTCGTCGTAGCTGTCGCTCTCTTTACTCGGGTTTTTCATATTTTGATGTTGCGATCAGGAAGTGTGCGTTGTTTTTATCGAAACGCGAGTTCCCGCGACAAAATGGAACGCAACAGAGCGGCATTGAACGCCGAAACCTCGCCGTCGGAACGAGAGCGGTGAGCGCTCCCTAGCCCTAACGAGGATTAGCGGCTTAGTCCGAGCGCACGACCGGCGAGTGTGACAAAGTGGTCGACGAAAACAGCGGAGATTGCCATGGTAACGAGGTAGGCAACACTGGTTTGTCGGCAACAGGTATCACAAACGTTGTCGCCACCCTAAACAGCGGAGCGGCGAAACATGTAGGCACCCTAGACAAGCCCAGAACCACGAAGAAACCATCAAACGAAAAGTGATGAAAAGGCGGCCGCTAGAGAGGAAGGATAATCCGCTACCCTTGAGGAAGGCTGTTTGACATCTGCGTTTGGGAGCTTTCAGGGCACTAATTTTTCGCAGACAACCCCCAGAGAGAGGGAGACAGAAAGAGAGAGAGAAAGGGGACTAGATATGTTGAAGGTACTTTCCCTCCATGATCGACGTGCTGGCCTTGTTTGGAAGTGTGCCTGCAGTCGAGGACCCTGATATTTGGTGCGCCTCCCACTCTCTCTGCACTTCGAAACTCCTGGCGCCGTCCCTGTCGGGAAGACGTACCGTGACCTTGACGGAGATAAACCCCACTTTGGAAGCGCCCAGCTGGCGCGTCCACCCACCGCTGTTTTTATCTTTTGTTTCTCGCGTCGATTGCTTACGTTTTTACTTCGAGCTGAGGAAGAACCCCGGGGGGGGGGGGGGGGGGGGGGGGGCGATCGCCCCCACCGCCCCCCCTTGGATCCGCCACTGCATGGAGTGCCTACATTCCCGCCAAGCACTTCGTAGAGCTAATCGCTGCAACCTACAAAGAGCTTCGCGAATGATAAGGCTAATAATGTGAGTCGACCGGAAAAACAGTTTGAGTTGTGGCACTGAGCTAGACCGTTCATCTTGTTTAGTGCCACAGATCATACCATTTTAATGTCTAAACAGATTATCAGCTCGAAATGTGGTGAACTTCGTAGATTGTAGAAAACGTTTTGTACATTGCCGCTCGGCAGTCTTTGACCTGAAACTGCATTTTCTTGACGATTCTTTAGACTTCGTTGACTGTTCGACATAAAACGAAACTTTTACGTATGCATGCGCGTCCTCTTTGACAGTTGTATTATTTATATTTTAGAGTAAACACGACTCTAGGGTAGCTAAACTCGTGGAGCAAAACATTCTTCGCTTTCTGACGTAGCGGGGAGTGACCAAAAGAACGCCGCAAAGTTTCCTCCTCCCTGCGCGCGCTCAACTTCGCAACTTTTGACGAAAAATCCCCCGCGATCCCTAGGCGGTGCACGAAAGCACGAGACAGCGCGGGGAGGCGAGCGTTCACGCCGCTCGCTGTACGCTGTCTTTGAGCTCTCTAGCGCCGACAATCCCGTCATGCCTCGCCCCGGCGAGGTGCGAGAGCAGACGACGAGAGTTCGTCTGCTACGATGCGGCATTCGCAAAGCGGAACTGAAAGAAAAAGTGAGTTTGCTGCTTGAAATCGCGTCCCGCGGGCCACAATCTCAAACGCGAGCTTGAATTGTAAGCGTCTGATATTTCACAATGGGAGAAATCGACGACCCGTGTTTTATTTGCAAAATTTGAGTCGCGTTGTTGCCGTACAGGCGCTGAGACTTACCAGTGTGTAATGAAAGGCCCAGGGCAAACACAGAGGCCGCTAGATCTCGCATCATCTGTGTGCGGGTGAAAAGTGGAACATTTTTTGACAAAGCTCCCACAGCAGAAACCTGTGACGCATTCACTCAGCGTCCGGGAAGGCTAATCATGGAGACGTTGCCCGAGGCTCAAGCATAGTCATATTTGAACGACAGCTATCTTGCCCCGTCGTATTTTGTTTGAGAAAGCTCTCGTTCTTAATGCCCTCACCAGGGAAATAAAAAGTCTTACGAAACGTATTGCTAGATGTTCCAAAGAACTAGATATAAGCCGTATCCTTTCAGTGGTTCTCTCATAATACTATGTTTAAAACGAAGCAAGCTCTTGCGCGTACATTGCCATCAATTTTCGCAAGTGTATGCTGTTTTGTAGTCAGCTGGTTTCGGAAACTTACGCCGTCTGTAGATATCTCTGACAGCCGATTTCCTTAATTGGAAGTCATCGCAAATATGAGTTACACGTTGCAGCAACCAACGTTTATAGATAACCGATAGGCCCCCTGCTTTGCCCAGGAGGCGCTGCAGAAAAACCGTCTGGCAGCGCCCCCTGCGATTTGTTTATCGGTATTGGGTAGTACAAACTTGCTCATTCCAATTTGTTCAGCGTGCAAATGTTAGCCGGCGGTATGAATTCCTTCCGTGCGATTGTCTTACGGTAAGGAATCGAGCCAATTTCTAACGTGGAAAGCTGCTTTCGTTCCTCAATCGTTCCTCAACACATTGCAAAGAGAATAAACTCAGCGATGCAAGCTACGTCTACGTTGTACAAGCAGCAAATTTGGTGTCGGCGTGCTGTCACTCGCGAAAACGGCGAGCTTCTTATGACATCAAGCTTGAGGAGAGGATTACGAGATACGTTAACGCACCTTTTAAGCAAAAACTCCCAAACTGCAGCCCAGCCCCCCCCCCTGATGACCAACCTCGAAAATGCGCGAAAGTAGACGCAAGCAATCGAGCGTCGACCGGCTGTCTGTCGGTCGATCACATCGTTGATATTTCTTTATTTGACTCTTGAAAAGAGTGTGATCACACCAAAAGGCCAGTGGCCCGTACTCGTAGGTCTGTGGCACCTGGTGGCACCATACAAGACATTATATACACACACACACTCACACGTAAATAAATAAATAAGAATGGAGGAAGGGAGGGAGGCAAGCGCGGCATCGAACACAATAATAATAATCTTTATTTGCACAGAAGTTTTACCCCGAGTGGCTTGCTCGGCTAGGACAGAAAGGCGACAGCCCGTACGCTTGTGCGTCTGCTAGCCAACCACCCGAGGAAAAAGAAAAACGAAGGACTGTACGCTGCCTCTGCGATGTAAGCTTCAAGCAATATAAGATAAGCAGTAGGAGCTCCGCCTCCAGCACATGCTTGTTGATTTCTGTGGTGCGTTGGTGCGCATGGATGGTCGATGTATACTTCGTTACCGACGCCACAAGCGCGGGCATGTGGCCCTGAACAGTGCTTGCACTGCACGAGCGCGTGTTTGACAGGGTCACTGAATGCCCGCACTCTCAACAAAAGGGTTGTCGTAGGGTACTACACTTGGGGTCGTCAGAAGCCGTCACAGATATCGCTACCCCCCCTTCGTTATACTAACAACCCCATGGGCAGTCACACGGCACGCAATCAGCAGGTAATCACAGTGAGCACCCCCAAAAGCAACATGGCGGCTGGCAAGCGACAGTGGAGCAATACGAGTAAGGCCTAGCGATCTGGACTGCTTTTTGCTAAAATACGATTCTCAAGTGCGTACGCCCGTTCGCTGCCTTCCGTGCGCACAAAGCACTCCGAAACGAGCCTCGAAGCACCGGCACCGCACCTAATACGAGTAGGGGCGACGACGTGAGGGGGGTGGGGGGCCGCATTTGAGGGGGTTTGTCCGCGATTGCTTTCGCGAGGCCGGCTGCATTTACTTCGCGGCCAGAAAACATTCAAAGAAGGAAACAAAATAGCGACAAATGGAATGATGTCTTTATTGAACAGAGCATCTGCTTGCTGTGCTTGCCGCAAGTGATCCGGCGTTTTCGGTTGACAGCGGCGAGGCGAAGCATCACCGATTTAAGCGGCGTCGGTTCCGATCGTTCAACGCTCCTGGATCGCTAGGTTGGACATTTGAGAAAAGGTACATGGAAGTGACGTAATGCAAAGGAGGAGCGTATCCTAGCAACACTCACGTGGCGGCTCTGCCCACTTTGACGCCGCTACGTCATCGCAAACTTGATACCCGTCACCCGTTTCAGCGACGTCCGGAGCCAACCACCGACGAGCGGAAGTAGCTACACATTCCCTGAGGCGTCCCTACGCGCGGGATACGGGGTAGGATTTACTACGACGCGGGGAGCAGTTCCTGCGTTTAGCGAAAGAACGGCAACCAATCCTGTGCGTCGCTGGCCGTCGCATCTGTTCTAGTACAGGTAAAAGTATTGAAAAACAATCAAAACCTTTTGGGCGTTGTTAAAACAAACCTCTTTATTGTACCCTTTTGCAATACATTTAAGAATTAATTGGAGAGAAAGTTGTTCCAATATGCGGGATGTGCGCTACGCGCCTTCTTCAAACCAAAATGTCGAACCACGAGGAGCCGGGTGTGCCGGGGGCAGCGGAGGGGTCGGCGGAACCAACGGGGAGCGCGCGGGTGACGGCTGCTTTAGTCAGAAACAATTTTTTTATCTTTCGAGTACTTGCTATTGCTGTGCTCAAATAAGAGTGTTTGGCGCAACATCTGTGATAATTCTTTCAAAGTGGTCCAGTGTTTATATGGTGGTATGCTAGTCAGAGAATATATATTTTTTTTTCCTTTCGAAATTTAACTATTGTGCTCAAATAAGACCAGAGTGTTCAACAAGATATCTGTGATATATACTTAAGATTGCCCAATTGCTTACATGGTTCCAGTCGATGCTCAGTTTTACTTCCAAGAATGAAATATTACATTCCATGTTATCAGACTTTTATTCATGAAGTCACAGGTTTTTCTTTAAGAAATAAAGCAATTTTAAAAACAAACTACAATTTTCAAAACAAACTACGCGTGCACTGTCTTGAGATAACACAATCACCTAACTTTGATGTAGTACCATAAAAGAGATAATAAAATGGAGCAGAAGGCAAGACGCTTTGAAGTATTTGTGAAATGAAACAATGTCCATGACAACAATATCCCTGGTTCAATCAGCAACTAAGAAAGCAATCTCTGCAAAAGCAAGCATTTCTTTCTAGAGGTGGTCTAAATTACTTCTGAGTTCTTTGCAGGGGCAATCCAGATAACCTGTTGGTCTGGCAATTAAACCTCCGAACCTTTTCTGTCACTGTCGACTGCGTCTCGTGCCTTCTGCTCATAAAAATAAAAAAAAGGCTGTATCGATTTCACCGCGATGCACTCGACACGTATCCGGAGGCAGCACGCTGGCTGTGCGACGAACTTCACAAGGTGTAGGAGCTGAAGAGAGTATGTAGCTTGTGGACGGCCATGACTGTGGAGCAGGAAGCGAAGTGTGCACTTTACGGCTTCCACGGGGAGGGCTTCACTGAGGGCAAGGATGTGACGGGGTCCTTGGTGGTCAGGACCTGAGTCGTGGTGGCGAGAGGTTCCCTGTCGCTGGCGGCGTCCGTGCTGGGCACCACCGCAGCGAGGGCGCTGAGGGGCTTCCCGACGGTGTCCCTGGTGGTCGGGACTACCGTCGTGGCGGCGGACCCCTTCCGTGTGGCGCTCCGCACGGGCACGTCTGCGGCGGGTTCCGAACCGGGCGACAAGGCGCTGCCTCAGAGCCTTCCCCCTGTCCGAGAGGCCGACCGGAAGGCCGACCGGAGGGCCGGCAGGAGCCAGCCTCTCAGGAGCCGACGCTGACCTCTCCGAGCTCGGCTCAGAACCGTCCGAGCTCGGCTCAGAACCGTTTGAGCTCGGCTCAGACTCCAACTCTGACTCTTCAGGGTCGGAGTCTGACTCCGGTTCTGGCTCGCTCGATGCAAGGCAGATGTTGTGGAGCACTGCACATGCCGAAATAATGGCGGTGTCTGTTGAAGGGTGGTAATACAGAGCCCGGTGCCTTTACAGACACCGGAATCTGTTTTTCAACAGCCCGATGCAGCGCTCCACAACAGACCTGATCGAAGAATGCGCCTTATTAAACCGGCCGCAAGCGGTGGAGGTCGCGTGGTTCCCGGGGACAGGGGTGATGAGCCAAGGCTCCAAGGGGTAGCCGCTGTCACCTGCACATGTAGAGGATGGAACATATTACATTCTTTACTTTTTAAAATAAAAGGCAAGAAAACATCTGTGTTCAACTATGTCAATTATAATGTAACTTAAGTGTGACTTAAAAGTGTGTTAATATTTCTGCACTACAGTATCAGTTTACATTATAATTAATTAGCACCAGCTTGCCTGCAAACTCCCTGTTATTTCATGTAACTATGTGTTTTCCTGGTGGGTTGTATGGGATGTGTGCACGATTCCTTAGGGGTGCTGTGTTGTATGCAAGTGCATTATTAGGCCCTTGCATCCGACAGATAAAAGCTCTGTTGCTTTTGGGAGTGTGGCCGTGATCTTAGGCACGGGCAGAGCAGAACACGCTGGCCTTGTCTTTGGCAAGCACGGGGATAAGGCGCCAGTTTGACGAACCTCTTTCCTAATCCTCAGTGGAGTTGGAGATGGGGAAAAAAGAGGGGGTGGTTAGATTGGAAAGGAGTCAGGTCCTGTTGGGACACGGAGGGTCTAATAGGAGGAGCTATATAGGCAGACCGAAGAAGAAGGGTCAAGGAAAAGAATCCAGTGTGTGGGACAGAGACGACCCGAGGACAGATTTGGTGAGCCCCAAGTGGCCAAGGAGGAATTGATCCGATTCCGTACAAACTGACGACCGTCAAAGCGACCAGGCGAGCCCCCAGGGATCAGCGAAAGAGCTCCAACTTCATGCAGAAACCAACCAGCAAGAGGGTACAGGCAGACAGTAACAGTGAGTGGGCCGAACCGGACAGCGACTCGCACTGCGGTCGCATTCCTTGCATAGTCTATCACTGTCGTGAGATTGGTGTAGTGTGGCTTTCGTAGCCTGCAGAGTATGAGAGTTATGTGGACATAAACAGAGATTAATGGCCAAACTTTGGGTGTTGTCTCACTTCAAGGAGTTCCAGCAACTGTGTCTGTGTGCCTCAGAACAAGCACAGTACGTGTGGTACTGCGGCTTTCAAGCAGTGGGAGCCACCGTGTGCGTAAGGAATGAATTAATATGCTCACCAAGCAGGAACCGGCCGTCGCGTGGTACCTGCCCTTGCTCGAGTTGGTTTCGGAGCCAGGAAAATTGCCACACGAAGGAGTCGTGCACCGACCCGGGATACCGTGGGTCGATGCACATTATCCGGCAGTCGGCGTCACACACCTGAAAGTGAGAGAGATATTGACATGTAATTACCTGAATCCACAAGTAGTAGATTGTACTTATGGTTCACAAAGCAGTCGCAATTTCAGAACCTTTTAAGTTATTTTGTCTGACACATGCATGTCAACACACCTTCCTGGATGCAAGGTACAACTAACTACCTTAAAACAAAAATAATGTGTGTTTTTTTTTTTTTTTTTTACGGAAGCTTGCACGTTTTAACAGACAAATATTTTTTTGGGGAGAAGAGTCTCACGGCTCACGTGCTACGTAGAGCACACGCTCGCGCAGTCGTGAGACCCCACAGCCCGCAGTCATAAAACGGCATACTTAAACGGTATCGGCAATACGTTTTTTTTTTTTTTTTTTTTCTACAGATTTGGGGCGCGTTTTGACAACGTAACATGAGTGTACTTACCACCATCACGTTGAGGGCGTAGAAGTACTTGCGGCACCAGTACGCCGCCTTCGTGACGGTGGGGTCGTTCTTGGACGGGCCGACGATGGAGACCATGGTCCCGTCCACGCAACCGATGACGCCGGGTATCCTGCCGAGCAGCCTGAAGCCCTTCTCCGCGTCGAACCTCTCGCTCGGCGTCTCGGGGAAGTGGATCCAGCCACGCTGGACCCCGAGACGACGCACGATAGCGACGGACACGGCGCGGACCGCAACGCTGACTGTCTTTTGGTCCCGCGCTGCGTGTTCGTCGCTCGCCACCATGCCTTGGAAGCTCCCCGTGCCGTAGAAGTGCAGTGCACACAACACTTGAAGCTCCACAGTCATGACCGTCCACGAGGTACGCACTGTCCTCACCTCCGGTTCCTCGCGAAGTTCGTTGCACAACCACCGCACCACGATCTTGGGCAGGCGGTATTGCTTCCAAAAGATCTCCTCCGCGAGCTCGAATGCATCGCGGTGTTCCCGATACAGCCTTTCTGGCGAAAAAAAAAAGCTCTATTAAAGAAAAAGACGAATTGACGAGACGGCGACGCCTCGCCGCCGAACACATGCTGCCAATGACACCTAGTTCCGAGCAAGTACCTTTTGAAACGTACTCGGTACAAAACGAAACGTCATTTTGTTGTCACGTCCGGTAGCCGACTCCGCCCAGTTTTGCCGACTCCGCCCACCTTTTTCTAGGGAAATTACGTCACTTTTGTTTCCAACCAATCAGACGTGATGACGTCACTTCCGTGTACTAAAAAAAGGTACATGTACAATGTCGAACCTAGCTATCCTGCTCACCTACTAGCATTCGTTATCCACTTTCAAGTCCCTGGTAATCCTCACCGCGTCTGTGCACGCACTTAGCGCTATTCACCGCGCGGAACACCCATTCAAATGGCTATGGGACTGATTCCATTTGGACGAGAGGCCGAGAACCGAACCAGACCGAACCCTTTGTGGCTGTACGTGGAGCCATGGAACGCCTCCATGTTTTTCACTCAAATAAGTAGACACATAAACGCGCGACTCCTTGAATTGGGCGGCGACACGCGCCACCTAACGGACAGCGCTCAAACTAAGGAAAAAAAAGAAACCAGCAATTGCTCTGAACGCCTCGCCAGACAATGCCGTATGCACATATCCCACACCACACTCCACTCATACGCAACATACAGACATCGCAGCATTTTATACATAAACGCGTTCAGAAACAGCACAAGATACAACATCACATATTGACACTCTACATTCCTATACACACCTGTAGTCGACACCACCAGCTTATATACTGCTGTATCTTATGTGACCGATTAGGATGGTGACCACTGTCATATTTTGCATAAATACGAAAAGACTGTGCAAGATTTAGCCGTATATATTCTTTTCCTCTACTGCCCTTAGGAAAGCGCTCGTATCTCTAATGTAGGGCCATTGCAAAAGGGAACTGCAGGTCATAAATAAATTTGAATAGTTGCTACACGTCACATTTTGAACAGTTTCGTTTTCTCGCTTCCTACACTTCAAGTATACAGAAGCCTGTTTAATTAATTGTATTAATCATCGAAACTAATTTCTGCAATCACAACTTTCTGAATACACTGATGCATTTTCTTTTCTCTTTTTACATATCCAGACTGACTTTAGCGGCGGTTGGGTACACGTTGAGTACACTGAGCACGCGCAGGTGATTTTAGCGAAGCCCGTCCGCCGGTCCTCCCCGAAGCGTTATTTCAGTTTTCTTCTTTCCGCTAAATATCCGTTCTATGCGCTCGCGCTCGCGCCAAGAGGACAGTGCAGGATTGCTGCTTTCGGGCCCGTGCCTTCACCTGCAACGAACGCGAAATACGTATGCTAAATTATCTAAATCCTGGTTGCGACAGTAGTGTTTGACTGCGTGCGTCTGACTGCGTTGCGGCAGCAAGAAATCAGGACATCCCTGCTGCTTATATCGCGTGCCAAGATGATTCCTTGAATTGGATTCCGCGCTTGATACGAAGCACAGACGTGCCGGTGAGTGGCTTTCGGTTCTCGACGCAACGCTGTCAAACGCTAGTGTCTGAACCGGCCTTGTTTGAAGCATTTTTTTATCGAGTATGCTCGATGAAATGGGCTAAATGAACCAGAGAAGGCGAATCATGTACCTCGAGACAATGAAATAGTGAAATACACGGACATGATCGCAGATATCTGTGTACGTTCGTCCTGTCCGGCCTCAGTCGTGGTGTTCAATGCTTCATACTTCACTGCACTTGAAAGCAAAAAAATTGGGTACGACAGGCACGCAAGTTCGGCGGAACCGAGGAGGCCAGTTGCAACTGATCTGCACGCAGAACTGACCGATCACACCTTTATTGAGAGCACGCTCTTTACTGAACCGCACAATAAAAGACGACGAGAGTATCTCGTCCGGCGAACATTCAAGTCAACTCACGCCTGTGCGTAGCTTCCTGTGCTTTTCTAGAGATTTGGTTAAATTCCTCGAGCACGACGCCAGCTGCCAGCTGTTTACTAGGGAGGCTCAAGTGAGGGTGGGTGCAACTGCTAGATCGGCGATTACGGGACATGGACGCCATTTAATTGCTAAATTTTGCTCGGAGTCTATGGGGCAAAGGGTCGTTTTCTTTCCTAACTCGGGTCATAAAAGCCCATTAAGGTGCTTGAATAATTTACACAAGGAATAAATGATTACTTTTTCATAGCCACCAGTTTTGTTGCGATAGGTTAAGTACTTTTTTAACGTGAAAAATGGTAAATTCCGCCATCTTGGACGTTGCTGCTTGTCTGGCAACTTTGCTTGCTCCGCTCGACGTTTGCAATTATCGGAGCGAGAGTGAAGCGAGAGAGGCTGCGCCAAGGCGCTCGTTGCTTGCAATGGGAGGCGAGAGGAGGAAAGGCGCATGGAGCAACAGAGTTGCAACAGAGCGGGCGCCTGCTCTCGTGCAGGCAACACTGGCGCATATCCTTTCTCGAATCCTCTCCCTCAGGCGCCGCCATTAAATTGCAAACGCTCTCCAGGTTTTGAGTTGCGCCCACCCTCACTACAGCCTCCCTACTGTTTACTGCGGTACATGGTAAAACCCGCGACGGAACCAAAAAGGACAACCGCGATACTTTTTATCTGCCTCGGGTTTTAGCAGGTGCCTACCAAGGTTGCCTGTACTTGTTTGTTTTCTGCCAGTTTAGGCGAACTGAGCCACACGCTTGTTTCGACCGGTTCAAACTTGAATAAATGATAACCAAGCACAAAGAAAACAAGTTTCAAGTACTTTTTGAGATTTTTGAAGTGACTTTTACGATTGAAGGACTGCATGCACTTGAATGTTCAATTCAAGAGTTTATAAAACGTGACTACCCCATGCTTGTCACCTGCCAACAGGGTGCTAACTCTCAATGGCTCGAGCCCAGTGGGTTGTTAAGTAAGCCTGTGGGGAAATTACAGCCGTCAAAACGCACGATGACGAGGGGGGGCGCTCACTTTTTCTTAGAGTGCGCAGCTCGCACTTGTAGCATCGGCTGCTGAAACGAAGTATAGTTCAATCGGATTGCTCCACTGATCGGACAGTATAGCGTGTTCCTGTTCGTAAAATTCGCATGAGGCACGTTTCGATGCATGCCACGGCCGCTTGATCGAGTGGCCGTGCCTTAGCACCTAGAGGGCGAGAAAAACAATTGTCTCGCTTACTCAGTGCGCTGGGCGGCTAGTATCGTTCCCTTCGCTCGACTTCGCACGGTTTCGATGGGAATCTGTAGAAGTTCACTCCGTGGCTCTTTCTGTTCTTGACAGTTGACGACACAACAGTACAGTCGACGGTGACGTTTCGACCGCATCGAGGCCGCGTGTCCATGGGTTTCGACGTGCTTGGACGAAGGAGAAATTACTAGCTTGGGGCAAGCTCGTGTCCCCGGGGTAACGTTGTGCGGTGACGACTATGGATGACATATTTTAAATCGCGACCACGAGAACGCACAAAGAACAGCAGCGCACAGAGGCAAAAAGTCGCCCGAACAGGTTTGTTATTTACGAGGCCGCGGGCCGCGGGGCCTTGGCAGGCTTGTACTACTCAGACATTTTATTGCCCACCACCGGAGGGCGCCATGATACGTTCAAAGCTTCAGCGCAGGAGGCCTATGGCAGCGACTGCGCTCTCGCATTCCCACCCATCACGTCGAACAAAAAGGCGCTAGTTTTGGTTTGAGGTCGGTACTTTTCTACAACACTTATCAGCATCACTCTGCACTCGGTGCATTCGGCAAGTTCGTTCGGGGCCGGTTCTCCGTGCAGCACTCCGCGGGTGCAATGCATTAGAATTCTCACACTGCAAGTCTGGATAGCGGATCGGGAGAACCGTCACTGGCCTCACCGGCGGCCATTACTTGACAACAGGCAATACGCCGCGTCCTGTCTAGTTCTCCCTTCGTTTTCGTCCTTGTTGTTTTGGCGTATTACATTATGACGCAATACACGCAAGTCTAAGGAAGAAACAAGCAAAAATAGGAAGCTTGTACGCGGTGCTCGAGGGCGAGTTTTAGGACGTGCTGCGATGATTATATCGGGAGCTTGGAGGTCAAATAAACATTCGTCAAACATTCGAACATCGATTTAAAAAAAGAAAAAATGGGCGGGAGCACCGACTTTACCGATGTCGCTTGCTTCGGTTGCCATATAAATGGCACGTTCAGCGACTGAACGGCACGCTCCGAGTTTCAGTTTCAGTGTCAGTTCCAAGAAAAAGCTTTCACCTAAAAGTGCTATGTACAGGTGGTTAAAACGATGTGAATGTCCCCAATAAAGGCCTTCTAACTTATCGTTTGCTGAGCTCTGATGACTCCGAGATCACGGATGACTCCACAATAACTCTCGGTAGCCCTTGTCTCATTAAACACACCACAGTTAACGCCCAACAAAGTCGCCCTGGACCCTCAACCATACAACATTAATTTAAGCAAGGTTGGTATTCTAACGCGTTTAATAGTCTTGCCCACAGTATTAACTGTTATTTGCGGAAGCACGATAGAAGTTTCATGGTCGAGAACAACTTACTAACGTAATAAAATTGAGATTTCCCGTTTCTCCTATATCATGCATTAGATCGTGTCAAGCGATGGCTGCCGGTGGTGCCGCTCGACCCCAGCAATACAGGCCTCTATCCGCGAACCAGCCTACTAAGAGATCGGTGGTGCCAGTGCTATTAGACATAGATCGTTTATTTGAATCGGTACACCTTTACCTGCCGGATGTCGGGACGAGGCGGAAGACCGTACATCCGGCCAATATTGAAGCCAGTTTTCGGCCGAAATTGCCTCGAACTCGCCAAGAAGCAACGTGCTGTTTCGGCGACTCATTTGTGTAATTCATTTGTTCAGTCATTTTATTGGGTCCCGGGCCACTGTGTACACCCCAAAAAAGAAATGTACTGTGGTAATTACACATTGACGAGAAGCAGGCACGTAACCAGAATTTTGTTTTAGGGGAGAGGGGGGGGGGGGACGCCCATGACAAGGTGCTCTATGAGAGGGAGGAGGAGAGAAGGCCCCAGCAAAATGGAAGATTTCGAGGGGGGGGGGGGGCAGGCCTTATGCCCCCTCCCCTTCCCGGCTACGTGCCTGACGAGGAGGGGTATCGCAGTTTTACATCTTTATAAAAAGGTGTAGTGCATTATCACACATTCTAAGAAACGTGTTTAAAAAATCCCACATTTTTAAAGGTGTGAGGTTTACAGTTTTTATAAGGTCTATTGCTACACTTATTAGGGTGTTAGTTATGGGACACCCCACTTACATGTATAAAGGTGTGAAAATGTTTAATGTGTATATACCTCTAACGGAAGAAAATCTATTTCATGTGATTACATCGCATGCCGATGAAACGATCTGTCGATGACACGTCGTTCGATGAACTGATTTGACCGCCAATGAGTGACTACTGCCAGTAGAATATCGGGGCAATAATTCTGCCGGCTGCCGTGAGACTCCACCCTACCCAAGAATTACCCCGGTTCTTGTTTGTTTTCCAACATTCTGAATTGTATACCAGTTTATTAGTACCTGTTCGGATATTACAGAAAAAAAAATGATGGCAGCCGCAAACACTCTGACGGCCCGGCTCACAGTCATGTGGGAGACTGAGAGGTGCTCGCCAGTCGCCACCATGCCTAGAAAGCTACCGGTTCCGAAGAACCGGAGCGCGCAGAGAGCTTGTTCCACGGTCATGGTAGACGCGATTGTCCGTCGCCTCGAAGTCCGGGCGCCGAACGAAGCTCGTTGCAGACTCCACGCACAACGACTTTCGATAGTTGGGACTGTCGCCGAAAGTCGTCGTCGTGGGGAAGTTGAAAGGCGTCCCCGGTGGTCTCGGTAGCGACGCCGACGGTGGCGAAAGATAAGCTCGGCCGCAGCGTACGGCACCGCCATATTGACAAAGTTCTTCGCCTCGATTGGATGCGAAGATCTCGGGCTCAAACCACGGCTCTCGCAAAGTTCGGATACGTCACTTTGACGTCAGCGACAACTTCGATAAACGAGGTTTCTTTTTAACACAAACTTTGGAGTGATTTGGAGCGTCAGCTGGTCGCCTAGGGACAATCTGCAAAGCATTAATGTTATCTTGGCGTAGGGATGTAGGGACAAACGGGCGCTACGTCATCGGCGAAGCCGTTCAATCAGCGGGCTTCTCCCTCCCCTCACGCGCTGCACGCGCGCCTCGATGAACTTTGCTACATTCTGCCTCTCTCAAAGAAATGAGCATTCGAATGATTGACACCTCGCTCGGCACGACGTCAGCGTCGCGAGAGTTCAATTAGCGCGTTCCGCACACTTCATGCACAAAGTTGTGCTTGACGAGTTTAGCGACCCAGCAGTTAATACGTACAGCGCCGACATGAGCAAACACAAAGACGCTACTTGTTGACACGAGCCCGACGGCACGTGGGTTGAAGGGAACATTTTTACGTAGCTCGGAGTCGGTCGCACCGTCTCTTCCCGTCATCGGCAACGAACGCGCTAAATATTGGTGGCCCAGACGTGATGATTAACTCCGAGCACCTTTCAACCAAGGGAACCTTCTCCGCGGCCCGGTGCACGGCAACGTCTCGGCCTGGGGGACGAATATGCGAGAGGCACATCCTCCTCGGCCCTATCATCCAGTACCACCGCCTCTGCCCGTGCCCCGCCATGTCTGCCGCCGGCATCTCCCAGCAACGGGCTGCGAACACCTCACTCGCCTCGCCGGCTTGGCAAATCTACGTTCGTTGGCATTTCCACCATTCCCGCAGTCCCTGACTTTGCTCCGCCAGCCGTGTCCACCTGTCTGGCGTGGTGCCCGCCCGGCGTGTTCGCGCGCTGTCACAGCATGCGGGACGTGCCGCACTGCGCCACGCTGGGGCATGGCAAGCCACGGCGCACCACACCTTTCCTAATAAGGCGCGTCTCTCACCACCCAGAGGCCTTTAATCACTGCAAGATCAGGCATCTGCTCTACACTTGGTTCGACACCTTCGGGGATTATAATGCATCGGTCCCGCAGCTGGCCGCTATCTCCCCTGGAGCCCAAGTAGGGATAGAGACCACTAAACCTCTGAGCCAAAGCACTACCGGGTCGTTGTTTCCGCTGTTCGCTGGTTCCACTACGCCTGACCTCAACCTTAATAATAAGCTGCATGGTCCCCGCACGCTGTCTTCAACGTCCACTGCTCTCTGCCTCGTCAGTCCGCCTGCAGCACGCCAACGGTAACAGCGCCTCTCGCTGCAGACTCATCGGCCAATGCTCACAAAATCGCTCCGCCCCCTGCAGCCTGCTGCATTCCTGCAGGCGACGTCTCTAGGGGGGAGCTATCTGTAGCAGTCAATAGACCTATTGCTATATTACCCAAGCATCAAGGAAAATGCGGGGATTGGTGTTCCACGCGCCGCACGTGCTGGCCCTTAGCAGTAGTAACTTTTCTAAAGCAAATACCTAGAACAAATGGCATTTTGCTCGCGCGTTCGTCAACGCTTTATTTTGGTGATTTACTTCGAATATTTTATATGGGGAAGATGTGCGCGTGTGGAGCGTGGAACATTAATTCCTGCTTTCTCCTTGATGCTTGGGTAATACAGCAAATAGGACATTGAGGCACCCTACAGCAAATGGTCTATACGACCAGCGTTGCTACCAGCAAAGACGACGACGCTACTCGTTGGCATGATCCAGACGGCACGTGGATTAACAACGTTCTCACCTAAGCTCGGAGTCGGTTGCACCATCTCTTCCGTCCTCACCGACGAACGCGTTACAAGGATATTAAATAAACCTAAACATTTTAACGAGGATGGTCTGCTTTCTTAATAACGCTATACACAGAGAGCAAGATTAAGGCTGCGGTCCCACGGCAGCCATCTTGAACAAGGCGTTAGTTCAACCAATAGATGGCGACACGCACCCGTGGGGTGGCCGAAACATTGGTTCACAGTGGGATGGCTCGAGCACCATCACGTTCCCCTCGTCGCCTTGCTCGCGCCGCTGCCAGCTCTGCTCAGCTAGCTCAAGTAGCGTGGCCCAGCAAACGGATGTATGCCAGAATGTCAGGCTGGGTATAAATTGTTCTCTGATATAGGGAGATGCGGTTCGGCGGTTGTAACGGGCTTTCGCAATAAATCTTACCAAGAAGGAATCAAATGTTGATTGACGTGTCAATATTCTATCAGTGAAAATTGCCTCTGCAGGAATGCACGGTTAGTAGACTCAACCAGTGGAAGCGGACGTCAAGTAAATGCTTCGCGATTTACGGTACTTACCTCACCATTTTAATGACGAATAAAATAACGTCACGAAATATTGTGTTTCACGGGGTCCGGAAGATGTTGTAAAGGTTGTTACATTATAGTTCCCGTAAAACAAACGCCGTTGCAATATTTTCGGAAGTACCGACACACATAATGTTGTAAGTACAGCTTAGGAAAACCATCAGAAGAAATAGGAAGACGTTTATTTGCAATGAAGACGCTATGAATGAACGGCGTTTAGCGACGGCAAGTTATGAGCTTTCGGGAATTTATAAGTTGACGTGATTGCTAACTATGGACATGCGAACAATGAAGACCAGTTTTGTCGGGAGGTGGTGTTGCGGTGATGACCTGATATCGGACGACTCATGACGAACAAGCAAGTTTCTTCTCAGCGAATGGTAAGTGTCCAGTGTCAAGCACAACACGTGGCTACCAACGTTGTCGACGTTTCGAACACTTGCCGTTTTCGACAAAAGTCCTGGCACCTGGGCTAACTTCGTGGAAAGACTCGAAGTCTTCCTTGAATCCAACGCCATCATGAACAGTAACTGAAAACGATCCACTATTCAGTCGGTGGGTGGCGAAACGTATCCATCTACGGAGTCATGGGCGATGCGTGCTCTAAGTGACTGGAAGTTTACATGATGCCTCCCACGACGTCCAAACACGTCATTGACGTTCTACGGTCTCTTTTACCTACTTTTGCCCTACCGAAAATACTTTTCTCTAATAACGCGCAAAATTTTGCTCCAAATAAAATAAACAAGTTTTTGAAGAAACAAAACCGGCATGAGGCAACATATTAGTGCACCATACCATCTTGCAACTAACGGGCAAGCAAAGCAGATGATGTGCGAAACGAAATAAAGCCCTTTTGAAGCTTACGGAAGAAGCAGTTCAGTGAAGAATCGCCAGGTTCTTGTTCCGGCAGCACGCGACGGTCTCATACGAAAAAAAACCCGCCGAAGCAATATTCGGCGGGCGAAGAGCCACACCCCTCGATCTCAAATTACTGTAGCCTACGAACAAAGATCGAGAGATTCCCAGATAGAGAGTAATGGCAGTTTAATCGGTCGGAAAACTCGTCTACGTGAGAAATTTCAGCTAAAGTGGGGCCTTCCATGTAAAACTTGAGTAGAAAAGGCTCTATGTTGGTTGACCAGGAGGTGTCATCTCTCTGAATACGTTCGATATCAATGACCTTCAGTGTAAATATAACTAAATCACAAAACTCTCTTTGTGTATTGTTTAACTGCCCTTGTATTTGACAGTAGAAGCTATAGTGGTGATATGGACCTTTCACACCAGGCTCCTTTTTCTTATTTTTCGCCTCGTACTCCTTTGCGGTTTAAGTATGCTTCAAGAATCTTTTGGAACTGGGACACTTTACGTCAACGAGGCCATTTGTTCCAAGTAGTCAATCAGGGAATGATGCTAGAAATCCGTCCCTCATATTAACGAATAAGCCGCACTTCCGCACATTGCAGTTTTCCTGTTCAACGTACAGTTGTAAAGCAGCATCCTCATTGATTCTACCTTATACTGTTGCGGGTGAAGAAAGTCTTTGGGTACACGATACTTGAAACAAGTCTGGCACTGTACGTTGTGGTTCGACACCCACTAATGTCGTCGTCCTTAGGGAGCCTCATCAATTAATAATTACCTCGTCACCTCATATTGCTCTTCATCAACAGTAAGTACTATAGGCTACCACCATATTACAATCCAAGAATTGAAAAATTTAGCCGTTCAGTCCTTCAACAAGTTTATTATTATTGTTATTACGTTACATTACCTCGAGACGATCGACGTCCATCGTCGATCTTCAAATACTTATACCTGTATATAAATTAGACGCACAAGAAGGGGGGGGGGGGGGGGGCGGGGGGGTCGGTAGCCGAGTGCATGGTCTAGCGCACACCAGCTCGGAGCACATGGAGCGAAAGCTCCCGCTGCAGAACCCACCCCGCCCCTGCCCGTTTCGATCTGGAAGAGCATCGTACCGGCATGCGGTCGTGTATACTACTGCGTGGTGCACGTTAAAGACCCCAGGTTTGCGGCTGTACCGCACTGGCTAAATTGTTCATCTACAGCTGAGACACCAGACGCTCACTAAGGCAGACTAACTTCCGGCTGTATAAACATACACACAACAATTTGCAATTAGACGCATAATAACAAAGAACACAGCGTGCCGCATCTTTTCTTTTGGTGCTTTTTTTTTTTTAAACCAGCGCAAGCTCGTGCGTTCTTTCTTTTGAGACGGTTAGAACGGTCGCACATAAAACCCGCCCGCTTCCTCCTTTGATTATGTGCATTTTGTTATAACTAAATAAGCTATAATGATGGTATATTATTCAAATTTACTTTCAGTTTCAGTCAGGGAAAAGGAGTTTCGGGGGAACTAGAGCCAATAAATGAGCTGCGCTTAGAGTATCGGCACTCTCTTCCCCGACAGTGTTGTGAACGCCGCCATTTTGTTGCTTGTGCAGAGCAGGCGCAACTGCCGATCGTCATGATTCAAAAGTGCGACGTCCTCAGCATTAGATTCGGTGTTAGGAAGCTCATGTATTGCTGCTTTGCTTTGTCGAAAACTGTTTAAACTGGAGGACGGAAAAGCGTTTCTTGTGATTTCAGATAAAGCTTCAAATAACTAGCAACCATGATTTTAAGCCACAATAAGGCCAAGTGTCGCTACTCTGAGGCCTAGCTTATTTAATGACACTATTCATGCTCTTGTTCAAAAGGCTTGTAATACCTGGAGGGGCCATGACGTAAGCCCCGTGGATTCCACAAGCCACTACCTTTTGACACCTGCCTCTTCTTCATTGTTCCCGCTTGTGCCAGTAAATTAGCTTGCGGTTCCGAGTAACGACACTTGGCTTAAAGGGGTACGGAAACCAAATTCTGGAGCTCATTTCTTTGTTTCAACACGGCGCAGGTAGCAGCACAACCACAGAAACATAAATATTGCGCTAGAAAACGCAAGAAAACATATTTTAAAGTGAATTAAACGATAATCAAAAACCACCTGATAGTTGGGGGGAACCAGCTTCAATGGAATGTCGTGACGACAACATGCCTCTGAAAGCAGCGCCACAGCGGTATGTCCGCTCACTGGTATAGATTGCCTAGGCCTGAACGCAATACCGAGGCGTCTTGGTGGAAAGAGCCAAAACGAAGTGAGCTACCTTGGTTTCAGCTCTCGCGCGACGTGCAAACGCGTGCTTCGGTTGTTCTCAGGTTTGGTGCGCGTGTCGTTGTCGTGAAGTTTAACACACATCATTTTTCTGCGAGGTTTTTCGGCGACTTTACGACGGGATGCCAAAATATTGTGCGGCAGAGGGTTCTGGGAACAGTGTTGTTCGTTGTGAGACCTCGGCACACACGTTTCCGAAGGACGAGAAGCTCTGTTACCTGTGGAGTCGTCTCGCTCGCCCGTCCTTTCCAACGTGGGTTCCATCGAAAAGTGATCGTCTATGCAGCGAGCATTTTCGGGATGAGGACTACATCAGGAGCCCCAGTGCCCTCCGGTATGTATGGGCCACTAACTGAACCTCTGCCATATTGCAATATCTGTCCTAGAACAACTGTTTGAACATGTGCCCAAATTGCGTGCCTTGATGCCACCGTGAACACCCATACAATGCTTTGATGGTATCAACGGTTCCCAGGTGATTTTATAGTTCCTTCTTTCTTTTCTCTTTAAGGAACTCCAGTGCGGCAACTAGCACAAGGCCGTCTTTGGCATCAGCAGCAGCGTGTTGCAAGACACGGTGTGCACTGACACAGACGACGGGCATCTACAAAAATAAAGGTGGGGTCATATGCTGGAACTTGTTTTGGTTGGTATGAGAATGCCTTAAAGGAGATTACTTTACATGGGAACCTTAAGTTTGTGTTTATGGCATTATGGTGTTTATGGCATTGCATGATGTCAGAAGGCCACGTGACATCATTGTCATATGACAACATGGTGTCATGTGACGCCTCAGTGCGACAGTCACAATTTACCGAGTTTATTTTTTTCACAAACTTCAGATAGAAAGTGCTGTTTGTTAAACACTCCATCAAGTGTTGTCACACACTTACTGCTTTTGATGGAATGTCTAAGCCAGATGATTTTTAAATGCATATCAAAAAATATTTACCATGAAAGTTATATAGATTGGCGGAAGCCAAGATACCTGTTGACTTATACATGAAGATATTACTTGAGCAATTCTAGAGATGTACTTCTAGAATTCATGGGATGTCATGAGAGTTTCTTTATTAGAAGCTTTGGCATAATTTCTGAAGTGTTCCAAGTAGCCGCCAATCCAATATTAAATTCAAATATGTGCATTTTATTGTGTAAAGGCATGTTTCTAGAGCTCCACACTGTTCACCAGTTACCCAGGCATGCATCAAACCGCCGTCAAGGACCCGGTTCGTGCAGACGGATGTTTCGGGGACGATGGTCTGGTGTTCTTCACCGTCTCACGGAGACGATGCTCTCGACACTGATCTGGATCTCTCAGATCTGTGTCCACCAAGAGCAGAAGCGGATTCCAGCTACTGTCTGTCAGAGGACAGCTTTGCTAGGTTTGTATGCTCTTGAGCAATAACTGACCGCATCTTCATTCTTGACTGAGCCACTTGTTGAGATGATGTTTGTTTTTGCAACATAGCCCCGAGAAGGAAGCTCCGTCTTTGGTGCATGAGCGGAAGTTCATCGTCTTCGAGTCATGCCTGGACCAGCTACTGGAGACGTGTCGCTCCTGTGCTGCCCCCAACACTCACATCGACAAGTCCGTCCAGGGCTCAAGCCTTCAGGTGTCTACGCTCTGTCGGAGCGGCCATACAGAGACGTGGTGCAGCCAACCTGTCATCAGGCGGAAGCCAGTTGGCAACGTCCTGGTGGCTGCTGCAATCCTCTTCACGGGCTGCAGCATCAAGAAGGCCCTGCGGATGCTCAGTAGCATGGGCATCACCTGTTTCTGCTACAAGACCTTCTTTATTATTCAGAAGGCCTTTCTGCTCCCGGCAATCGAGAAGGTATATTGTTATATGAAAACCTTTCTCATCTGGTAGTTTTACCAGTTGTGGATATTAAATATTGACTGGTGACAAAAGCATGATTTATTAGTCTTCCAATTTCACTAACACCCTCTTTAACATGCCCCCCCCCCCTATCATTACAATGTTACATGCAACTTTTTCCCTGTTGAGAATAGTGCTGCAGGTTACCATGTGCCAACCCCTCTAGCAGAGATGTCATTTTTTCCTTTACCTTTTCTGCAGATTCTGCATTGCCATTTTTCTTATCGGTGACATGGGAGTATTCTAGTGCATAAGTTGTCCGGTATCCAGACTGTACTAGAAAATCGAGGTCTTATCACATGTGATGATTTTTTTTTAGAAAGTTGAGTTTTGCTGTGAATCGTTCCATGAAGTTAGTACAAATGTGTTTCCAGGTGCCTCTCTGTTCCTGACTGAGCAAAACGTGAAAATTAGTAAAATTTTCTGCAACAATTGGTGATCAAGTATTTGTTGGTAACAGACATGGGAAGCGCACTTGAACCGAGTTAATGGGAGGACTTGCAGCAGAACCAGACTCAGTGAGAAAGGTCAAGACGTGTTGCAAGAAGTATATTTTTCAGTACAATACGGAAACGGACCATGTTGTATATTCGACCTACATCACCCTGTTCTGGTTTTGTGTTGTATAATAAATGTGTGTTGATTCCAGGCCGTTTTTGTCTAGCCACATCAGTTATAGCATGATGTAAAGGAGTTCTTCATATGGCAGATACCTTTTATTTCTTGAAACCGACATAACTTCCATCGGTGGATGGGAACTCTCGTCGAATTCGTTGCACGGCGCAGCTGGGCAGTGGCACCCGGTTACCGCGCCCCAGCTTATGGTGAACCCACCAAGTGAATTGCCGGTAGGCAGTGTAGCGGTGCCTCCTAAAATGAGATGATTGCATGAAGTACCAGTCAGTTGCCAGTTCAAGAGAATATAATAGAACCTAACTGCAATTTACAAAAATTTTCTCAATATCTAGTTACATGGTAGCAATATTGATAATGCAGGAAGAAGCATACCTTTGTATTTTTTATTACTTGTCATCACCGAGGTCAATCAGTCATTGGCATTTATAAAAATTTACTTCTCGTTACGCAATTTTGTTATTTTTTCCTTGAGATATCGCACCCAACCATGCTGCAATGATGACCTGTATATGTACCAGTTGCCATCTGTATTATCTGAAATGCTATGAATACAGCGATGGACGAGCTTGAAAGAAAATTTTATTGAGTAGTAAACTCTTCATAGATTGTGCATGTTTACACATGCGTTTTATTTGGTGACAACTATTTTCTGCCATGTTGCAAAAGATAGAGTAGCTGCGATAGTGCTTTAACTGTCAAAGCTAGTTGTGCGATAGCATTTGATTGAGAATAAACACAAAGCCATGTGCTTTTGCAGCAGTGTGTAGCTGTAGCACGGTGGAAGCTACATTTGCCTCGACAATGCAGCACAAAACAGGTGATGCCGAGTACAGTGCAGGCAATACAAGTTACAGAACTCTTCTATGGTGGTTTATCCTTTTATCTTACAAATCCAGAAAAAAATGGAGCATAAGAAAACTAGAATCATGGAATGTTGATTTCTGAAGGAGAGGCAGTATCAAGTGAGAAAATCATCTTGCTTACATCATGACTTCTGCTAGAATTACAATATACATACTCTTGTGGGCCCCTGTCTCCTGCATCAAGAGGGCAGAAGTACCGGAGCTTGAGGTACTCTAGGTCCAAGATGTCGGTGTTTAGGCAATACAGCTCGAACAAGGGGTGCTTTGTTACACAAGGCACCCCCTGGTCACTGCACATACGCACCACATTGTGCAACTCCCTGCAGCACACCGACTCCTCGACTGTCTGCATTGGTCTGCAGACGCTGCCACAGGGGCACCTGTTAGTACAAAGAGATTTGTTTTTCTATTTATTCACCCTTAATATTCTCGAGACCTACAAAGTGTGTGGTATGTACAAATATGTTCGTGAAAAAGTACTAAATTCGCACAACCTTCACAACGTGTGTTCTTTACATCTTTGGTTTGCAAGCACTCACAGTAGATTACATTCCTTCAGGGAAGATTAGTAGCCGAGCATGTTGAACGGAACATGAAATCGCAGAACCAGCTGGGGATGCTGGGCTCTGTCCATCCCTCTCCTGTTCGATCTCGATGAGCATCGTACCGCCGTGTACCGTTACTACATGACATATTGCACTGACGCAATGTCTCGGCTACAGTGTGAAGCACTGTTGCTGCCCTACGGCAGGCAGTCTTCAGCGATAAGTGTGAGCGAAGATGCTACCAGAGCGAGCGCGATGCTTTGAGCGGGACCGCTGCGCACGCGCGAAACGTCGTGCAAAACCACCTCGGGCTTGTAGCATCGTAGCACTGGTTACGTACGCACTTGCGGCGGAGCACCCGGGCAGATTGTGTTTCTACATCACGAAAATAAAAATCGCGAAAGACGAGGACAAGTGGAAGACTACACAGGACAAGGGTTTGTCCTGTCTAGTCTTCCACTTCTCCTTGTCTTTCGCGCTTTTTTACTTTTGTGATGTTTACCCAACTAGGCCAACAAATTATTTCGCTAAAGATGTTGCCTGCACGATCCAGCCCACGCGCGGGGAAAGCTCTTTCGAAGGCCACACGCGCTTTTTGGTTCGAAACTTGCGTTTTTATACATCTTTCAGTCCTTCCATAAAAGCGTTTCGCGGCACATTCATTGCCGTGTTCGTGCGTACATACAACTTTTGGATAGCCGCCGTTGCAAGCGTACTTTAGCTACTGATCTTTGTTAACGCGAGCGCTCCTTCGACAAAACCACGTTTCGCAAGCTTACCAACAGAAGTTACACGCTAATACAACGACCCGGTTTAGACAGCGTACTTTCATCATTCATGACAGCGCGGCTAGCGCGCTGTCATTAAATCGTCTCGCTGCTTTATTACACGTGCGCGCGCGAATGCATTCGCGGACTCTTCTGTGACTAGGCTCACCTAGTGTGCCTCAATGTCCTTCTGTTTAGGGTGATGCCACCCTTTGTAGTACCCGATGCCGACAGCACGCGCTCACGGGTAAAATACAAAGAAATCGACGAAAACAAAATGTCGCCGGAGCACAGTCAGCGCCACGAGCGCGTGCAGGGACATGTTCTTTCACGCGCTTCTGAACAAAAAGTAAAAATAAAAGTGTGAGACAAAATGGCCAGATGTCTCCACCCTAAGCAAAGCGCACATGAAGGCACCCTAGGCTCACCAATTCGCCGTGCCGACGCGCCGGGCTGCTGGTGGATGTGGGCTGCCTGGGCCTGGCGTTTCCGGAGAGTCGGACGACTCCTCGTCTGTTGCGGACGACGATGCCGAAGGATCGTACAGATATGGCTCTAAGCCGAATCGCTTTTCCCCCACCATAGCCACTAGCGATCTGTTGACGTCTTCGTCTTCGCTAATGTCATCGTACCCACTGCCGCTGCCACCACTCTCGTCATGTAGACACGCCATCGCACACTCAAGGCAGTTGAAGCAGCTCTGACACCTCCGCCCCTCCGCGCCTCTGCTGCCTCTGCTGGCCCCGCGATATCTACAGCCCTTGGGTACTTCGACAAAGCGAGATTGTAACGCGTTGACGCCTCCAAGTGGCAAAACTCGTCACTACGGTACGCTTGGTCGTCCGAGGCATGATGACGTCAAGACGTCTGCCGGATCTCCCGAGATGCATCGCGCTGCTCCATGGCTGATTTTGAAGCGCTCGCCAAAATCGCGGCATTTAGAGCATAAAATATAGCCATCTGCTCAAAATACGACCGTGCGATTATTCATTACAGGCTTAGCTGATCATATTGAACTCATTTCTTGATGTTTTCTCTATATTTCAAGTTTCGATACCGTATCCCTTTAAAATTGTGCCTTAAAATCATGGTTGCCAGTTATATGGAGCTTCATCTAAAATCACAGGAAACGCTTTTCCGTCTTTCACAAATGTTTAAACAACCCGCGACAGAGCATTTCAATATTGCATCAGCTTCCTAGCACCGCATCTAATGCTGAGGAAGTCGTACTTTTGGATCATGATGATCGGCAGTTGCGTTTGCTCTGAGCAAGACCCAAAATGGTGGCGCCCAAACCAATTTTGGGGAACTGAGTGCCGATACTTTAAAGCTCATGTAGTGACTCTAGGCATAAAGTGAACTCGGGTGTATTATTTTCCTCTTCGTCTTTATTGTTTATTGATTTCAATCATATCGAATAATGAACGCATTATATCACGCTACGCTTGTGTAATTATTTGTCTTAGATTTATTAGCCTGACCTAATACTTAAACCATTCATTTATCGATAGTAAATCTTCCAATATATTTTTTAAATGTGAAGGTAAAAAGACACGGAGATTGATGATGATACAGATGCCAACGCCGCCCTCGGAAATTTTTTGAACACTAGAAATCAGCAGTTTGTCTGCCATCCGCCAGGTAGCGCAACAAAACACCCAAACAGTTTTTAATTGTTTTTAAAATTAGCTAAGCTCTACACCTATTAAGAAACCAAAGCAAGATCATTGTGAAAATTTAATACATCGCAATGTATATCTATTCCAAACAATAAATGTTATTAAATGCCAATAAATCTGTTTGATGTCCAAAACAGATATGCGTCAAAAATAGGTAAGTTTGAAGGGCTCCTGTAGCGTTATGACTTTGAAAATGGAAAAAAGCCATCGTCCACCTCTTGGGCAATCATTGTAGCTCTAAATGTTATAAAAGATTTTATCATAGTTTAATTATTTCTTCAGCGGCATTTGAACTACCATGACTCGAAGCACAAAAAAGTGCTACGTTTGATATAAAATATCTAAACAAAAAAATTTTACACAACATAAAATTTTTTCTGCATATTACCAGTTATAAGCAGTACATCTGTAGCTAATTTCATTGCCCTAGCGCTTGTCATTAAAAACATATTTGTGCTGAAAAATGTCAATTTTAGGGCAATATTTGGAGGGATAAAAAAAACGAAGTATTGCAAACATCAAAAAAGTGGATCGTTAGATTCTGCTCCGACATCATCTTAACAAAACTGCTATATTGGAACCGTGCTATTTTTAATGGATCGTTCATAAAACATGAACTAGCGGAGCAAGTGAGGGTCCGCGCCATCATATTCGCAACGCTACAAATGCGCATGAACAGTAGAAACCAACACATACATAATATCAAATGAAAGAGGATTGCATTACCTTTCGAATGACATCAATCCCACAAAACAGTATTTAAAGGGAGATGAGTAATGGCCTGCCAAAAAGTACCTAAACTGCCACATTCAGTGGGACCGTGGCCTTAATATTGAGAGCGGAGACTGAACTATGTTCCATACGCCACAATGCAGTATATTAAAATACTTCACCTCGGTGCATAAAAAAAAAAAGTAGAGTTTGTGCGTGTGCGTGTGTCCGTACTTGTACATGTGTGGGTGTGGCGGTGTGATTTGTTTATAAGACGCAATGTTGAAGTTAATTAAAATTTGTCTGAACAGGGTTAATAATAAAATGTAGCTGGTTTCAAAAGCATAGAAAACCCTTAGAGGTCTCAAGACTGGATGGTGCAACGAATATGCCCATGCTCACGTCCAGTTGCTAAAAACAACATAAATCCTATGTAGTCTTTCTAAAAATGCAAAGTCATGCTTCTTGCTTGGTTTATTTTAACATGCACAACGGCTGTCTGTTTAGCCCAGGTTGAGATCCTAATAAGTTTTACGGGAGCAAAACTTCTAAAAATACATATCCATTATAGGCCATCCTCAGGTGCTTTGCCGTACTTCAAAAACGAACTGATTTCTCGGTATGGGTGCGCCACGTTGAGGGTAATTGCTCTGGCTTTCTTCAGAATGTTTATTTTCGAAATCCACCAGATTACGCTATAAGGTAATGAATTTCTACGTACAAATTAGCACTTAAATCAGTAGCTTAAAACCCCTACATTGGACGTATTTGTGTCAAGTATGATGATATAAAGTGCACGAAAAAAATAAGACGTGACACGTTCGTATGTTCTGTTGCGTGTATGTTCAGACAGCAGAAGGTTAGCTATTGACGACTCAGCAAACTATAGGGGGTGCGCTGGTCAGGCAAAATAGCAGAAGAAATTAGGTCATTTTCGCCGTTTAGCGCGCCGGCCACCATAAATTCCTAGCACTGCAGCGTAAATTCGGTGTTACATATGAAAGTAAAGCGATTTCTTGACGGTAGAAACCTTCTTCTAATCAGTGCCGCAGAAATGACACGGCGGAAGCATAAAAATAATTACTTGAAACGATGTTTGTTTCTATGCTGCCTACGAGAACCAAGCAGCGATAGCAGACGACAGAGTCGAAACGAGCTCCTCTCCTGAGCTTCTCGGCGTTGCCGCTACGCGGCGTCGCTTTCGCTGGAGTCGCCAATAGCCCCAATGGGCTTCCGATGTCTCCGCTGTAGCTGAGTAATGTTTGTCAGTCCGGTACGGCTGCTTGCATAGGGTTTCTAACGTGCCTCACGCAGTAGGGATTACATGACCGCACACCGGTGGGATGCTACGCCGGGTCATAACGGGCAAGGGTGGGGATTGAAGACCGGATCCCTGAATTCTGCAGCGCGAATTTAGGCTTTACATGCTCTGAGATCAAGTGCAGTAACAGGCTCTGCTACCGCTCGCACCTCACACGCTTCACAATACGAAGAACGCCAGAGAACCGCCTAACTTGCTATAAGTTTGCTAATCCTAGGGACCTAACTTAGGCCTCAAAAAGGTTTGCTCCAACGCGTTATAGTTAGTGCAGAAACATGTTTTAATGGTTTATCTTTCATTCGCCTCATAATTTCCAAAGTACCAGACATGAGCCAAATACGCCGCGTGTCAATCGAACAACCCTCGATGAAGTGTGATTCTGGCCCTTGTTTGGCTATTTAGGCCCAAATTTGGTAGGTGAAAACCGAACAACCGGAAGTGAAACCTATTCTGGCATTTCCTCTGGACCTGCACCGAAGAAGCGAGGTGACAACCGAACAGCCAGGCAATAAAGCCTAACTCTGACAGTTTTTGTTTTTTAGAATATTAAGTCTGCCTATACCTTCATTTTGGGGGCTTATAGGGCCCTAAATTGCGAGACAATAACCACATTTAGACTCAAAGTCCTGTTGTACTTTGGTTGTTATGAGGTACTACGAAAAAAAGTTTCTATTGAGCGGAAAGCAATCTAACAACCCTTCGGCAAGGAGCGATAATATGCAGGCGAGCTGAAAGAAGAAGAAAAATATACCAGACAAGACGAAGCACAACCCTGTGTATTTTTGCACACACTATAGGTCGCTACTTAAATACCAAGTATCTTCGAAATATCTTGGTCTGCTTTGCCGAGTACAGTGAACAAGCAGGCGATAAGACCTTTGCACTTCTCCTTTGCCCTGAAAAAAAAAAAAAAAAAAAAAAAAAACCCATACAGATATTAAACATTGCAATTTTGTCAATTCTAAACACAATCTGAATTCGTATCCGTGAAATTTCAGGAATATGGAACAACATTAGTTTATCATTGATACAAAATTATAGCCATTAGGCCTTGTTTTACATTTTTTGTTGAAGCAGTCTCAGCATGAGGTATATTCCCGATAGAAATGTGTTTTCCTCGCATTTTTTTTTCAAAATCATTTTGTATTACTTATGCAATTTCCCTTCAATAAAGTCTCCAAGATGCTGCAGGTCTTTGTAAATAAAATATTACAGAACGATCCATTCGAGGATTCTTAGGGAACGCGTCAGCATAAAATCTGGGAAACGCCACACACGTCCCTCTGGGAATCGTCATGGCTGACCTTTTTCACCTTTTTTTGTTTTTTCCTTTTTCTTTTGGCTTTCTATTTCGTTTCACTTATATTTTGTTTCCTCTTTGTGACCTCGTTACAAGGTCAGTGTTGACGTTTACCAAAGAAGGACGTGTGTGGCCTTTCCCAAGGGTAGTGCCTCCTATGTAAGTTACACTATGCTTGTCAGCTTCTCTCCAAGACCTGTCCAGGCCCGATGCTTCACCTCACAACACGCACGTACAGCTAGGTAGCGCCGCCTGGCGGGCGTTCGTTTTGTCTATTTTTTTAGCATGTTGTATTTACCTTATTATTGAAGATATATCATATATATGTTTTTTAACAACATGCCGAACACTGTTCTGGATGTGACCGCCCTAATTCAAACGAGTTTCGTTGAGACAAAATACAAAACTACGAAACAAGCACGGCCAGGCTTCGCTTTTGCAGCGCGAACGGGGAGAACGCTTGGCCGCTTGACCGTATGCTTTGGCGGCAGTTTGGGGCTTTGGCGGTCACTTTGAATCGCGCGCATAGAAATGGTTGGCGCCGGGTCGTGTGGCAGTGAAAAGGTAGGAAAATATGAAGTAATATTCCATTGAAAACGGCGAGGTGGTCCCGAGCTGTCAGTCAAAAACATTTAGATTTCTTGCTGTCGGTGGCTGCTGGGGCGACATCATTGGACCTCCAAAAGAAGAGATGGTTGGCTTCACTACATGGCAGGCTTGTACGCCTAGGTGGCTCTACCGCACGGCAACCACACGTACTATTTGCCCTCTCCCTTCCACTTGCCAGCACTCGGAGCTGACAGGCATAGTGTAACTTATAAAGGAGGCACTGCCAAGGGTCATCCTAGCGCATTCAGTAAGAATCCACCAATGAATCTTCCTGTAAGTTTTTTTCACCCATTTTCTGCACTCTGCCTGTTAGAGTATGCCAACGCACTTGGATACGGTCATTCACATTACTCGTGGAAGGAACCGCATCCATATCACTCGTGGAGGGAACCGCATTCATCTATTTAACTATACACACACATCACACCACACGCACCGCTACTAAGGAAACCCAAAGCGAAGGACAACCGGTGACGGCAAAGCGGCAACGGAGCACGTCCGTCCTCCACCGCGCCGCGGTGCGTCCTCGTCTCTGGTTTCGCCCCAGCTGTAAGCGTGACTTTCGCGAAAACGAAAGGGCTTGTTTTGACGAAAACCCGGCGGTGTCTGTGAGTTTGTCAGCGCCGGGGAGAAAGGGAGAGGTTGACGCGTGCTGACGTCTGCGCTTCGAACCCATAGGAGCGTCGCACACCTCACCCTCTTCCCCTCCTTCTTCCTATCTCCCCGGCGATGACAAACCAAAGGCACCGCCGGGATTTCGTCTAACGAGCGTTGAATGCTAAGGAATTAATAAATAGTGCTGATCTCAGTATAAATGACGCTAACTCCCTGCGTAAATTGTGTGGACGGACTGAAAAACCGAGTTTAATTTTCTTAATCGAACCTGGGAAGGAATTCAAGAGCATGTGCACCGTGCTGTAGGTAGGTCAACCGCTGCATAATAACGTGAGCGACATCATTTGGTATATTATTTTGATAGCTGACTATAGATAGTACTCTCAATAGTGTGGCCCATAGTTGTGTATTAAAAACAACCCAGAAACTACTATTATAAAAATGTCAGTAGTTGACTATCGTAAAACTATCAATAGTCGATTATCGTAAAACTATAGATAGTGGATAATCGTAAAGCTGTCGGTAGTGGACGATATGAGTACTGGTTCTGATAAAAAACGAAACACGTCAAATGTCCTCCCAGGAAATTTCCCTAAACTCGGACGAATACGCCATTGAAATTGATAACCTCCGCATAAATGTCG
Source organism: Ixodes scapularis (assembly GCF_016920785.2). Taxonomy (NCBI): domain Eukaryota; kingdom Metazoa; phylum Arthropoda; class Arachnida; order Ixodida; family Ixodidae; genus Ixodes; species Ixodes scapularis. Next base: position 37,825,001 of record NW_024609883.1, read on the forward strand.
AAGAGAAATCAGAAAAGGATTGAATCATTAAAGCTTCTCAAATACAGTATAAACACTGTTGTTAAAATATCGGCAGTGAACTGCCGAAAAATTCACAATAACATACTGAAGAAAAAAACAAAAAAAACAAGTGATTTTGGTTTTGGCGCGCGCGAAGTGCCCGCACTTGGTGTGGGCACACACCGTCTTGTTTGTGGACAACCTGTTGGGCCTGATCAGATGACCTTGACCGACATATCAAGGTCATCACTGCATCAGAAGGGAAAGATGACAGCGGATTTTCGTTCGGCCAAAAGATTGCTGGGTGGAAGGGAGACGAAATTCACTTCCCTGCTCACAAGGGTTTCACAGCAATAAACGCCAAGATGCCAACAAAGCCGTTTCTCATATCATAGGAAACCTGCGTTGTCGTTTCTCGCTTTTCGTTTTTTTTTTTTTTTTAATTTTCATTCAGTTAACGTTTTCAAACGAAAAGTGATAAACTATAAAAAACAGTCAGTAACTACCCATGTTAGTTCGACATAAACTTGTAAATATATAATGTAATTGGACGACTAGGGGCACAAATGTCTATTGAAATGTGTCAGAAAAGAGAAACATTTAAAGAGGTGATTAATGGACTTTGCGTACCTATATTGCCAATTCACTTTTGAAAAGGCAGCTTCCATATATGATTGCTCCAATACATCTATAAGAACTTATGTAAATTATATGAAATGCATATAAGGCTTTATAAATTTTATATAATCTTATATGTTCTTATGTGTAGTTTGGGCGCGTTCGTTTGATTTCTTTCACTGGGGTTTTCGCTTTTCATTCGTGCGCTGATGTCCGTCACGGTCAATGAAGGTGGCCTGGCGTTAGGATGTCCCGGTCGTGTTGTCAGCGCCTAACGAAAGGTCGCAATTATGCAGAAAAATTAATGACCCCCAACCGACAACAGACCCGTGCAATACCAAGCATAAGAATAGATACACTGATTGCACAACCGGAGTCATTTACGAAATCCCAATGATGTGTGGTTTAAGCAGGGGCGGACGCAGGTATTTCTTGGGGGGTTGGAGGGGGGGGGGGGGGGCAGGTGTTGGGCAGCGTATCATATGTTTAAGAACCCCCCCCCCCCCCTCCCTTTGCCGTTTCCACGCCCTAAATTTTTTCAGAGGCAGAATTCAAGAGGGGGGTCAGGACATCCTGACCCTTTCTCTGAATCCGCCCCTGGGTTTAAGCTATGTACGGCAAACTGGAAGATGTGTCATTGATCGGGCCCGCGAGCACGCCGCTTCAACTAGGACCACACCGTAAGGGCAGTTGACTGTACAGTCGGCACGGAATGAAACGCGAACAGTGGGTGCATGGTTTTCGCTAGATGCTGCACCACCTGAACCAGATGGGAGCTGCAAGAAGATGGCTCCTCCTTCGATGTGTTAGACTCTTGCTCAGTGCATCCACACCTTCGCTGTTGCGTCTCTAGGTGACTCAGCGTGGGTCGAAAACCATGCGCTCCTTGTTCGCGTTTCATTCCGTGCCGACTCTACATTGCAGCAGATGCTCTTGCGCCCTGTCATTTGACAGCACTAGAATCTTGGCGAAGTACAAAAACAAAGTGTCACGCGAGCTTCATGAGGCATTTGAGATTAGGAGAAGGGGTGAAAAATGCATTAGCGTTACTTCTCTGGCTCTATCTACGGATGAGATTGAATATTTGAAACGTGGGCTGGGCGGGAAGTAACTTGACATGTTATATCTGATGGTGTGCTTCCGTTGGTATATACGTTTGTTCGTTTTTTCCTAATAATTCAGTTGAGAGTGCGCCCTGTTTCGTTGTTATTCTACTCTTGGTCCGTCGTCTTTTGGCGCTAATTTCCCATCAAGGAAGTCAGCCCGAATACATTTTACTCTTTCAAATATAATTTTTTTTTCTCAAATATTCTTTGTAGTTAATGCAGTACCATATGTAATGTAACCTTATGCTACTATATATAGTTTGCTTAGAGTCCACGCCCGAAAGTTTCGTAAATGAGCGCAGATAGTTTTGTATAGATATTATTGTCAACACGCAATATTTTTTCTTGAAAGTTGAGTATTTATGGTACTAATATCAATAGTCAGTCAAGAGTTAATTATCAATGGTCAATCAAGATCAAGCTACAAATAATTAACTAATGATAGGCAATAATCTATAGTACTATCGACTGTTGTTAATCGGTAGTAGAGTATTGTTAGTGTTATCGATACACCTATCACTGTGCGTCGACACCTGACTATTTCTAGCACTTACGAGAGTCGACCTCGTTGAGTTCGCTTGCTCCTTTGCATTTTTTGTATCATCATCATAACCTTAAAATGAAGGCCGTTCACCCTTGTTGGTGTCAGACTGGTGGCGGCCGTTAAAATCCGTTTGCTCTACTGACTTCTAACTCCTGGTTAGCTCGGTTGGTAGAGCGCTCCACTAGAAATGGAGAGGTCCCTGGCTCGACACCAAAACAAGGCGGATTTTTTTTTCAGTCGCACACCAGTCATCTATAGTCGGATGCAACCTAAGAACAATCTTTTAGCTCCACCCACAAGCGCATTGCGCCCATCTGAAGTGCCTCCGCCGTCGAGAAAGTAGTTCGCTAGCAACGTTGCCTTTTCTTTTTCCAGGAAACCTGTCTTAAACTACTACAATATTTATTTAATTCATTGAGGACATTTAAATAAGTTAGAATACGTTTTGTCAACGAAATAGCTGTTTAGTAAAGAAAGAAAGAAATTCATGTCAAATGTACCGTCTTCCCAATTCATTTTCTGACCAAGATACTGTCTAACATACCGTCTAACATACCTCTCAGCGGTGCTAAGCCTCGCGCCCGCTTCGAAATTTTCGTTGGCGATAGCGTCGCTGGATTCTCACGTTGTCGCGCAAAAACTGTTGCAAACGCAAGCCGATACCATCAAGATTTCGTGGCGTAACCTCGGGCACGTAAAACACGGTGCAAAAAAGCAGAATAATTGTCACGAGAAACTATAGCATCGCGTTGCTAAGGCCAGCAGCCATGTTGAGCTTTTTTTTTTCTCAAAAGGATCGCGATTGGTCCACAGAATCGTGACGTCAAGAAAACAATTGGCTGGCGTTTCTCGGCGTAGGATTACATTTTCCTCTGAGAGGCATTTCCGGTTTTTTCTTAGCTTGCAACCGACTATAGCTGTGTTTGGTGATTTGTGTTTGCCCCCCCTTGTTCACCTTGTTCCCCTTCTCCAGAAATTATTATCGTTGTTTGTGTAAAGCTCGCTGCACCTTTGCATTAATTGCATTAACATAATTCCTGATAACTTCTAGCAGCAGTGATCAGTGGCTGTAAGGTCACTGAGCACGCAGTTGGTGGCTTTGTAAAAAGTTCTACTCACATTCGTCATGCACGACAAAAATCGTATCTGCGCATGCCACGTGGATGTGATTTTTGTCCTGCACGACAAACGTTGTGTACATTGTGGACAGTCCACAACCGGAAGAGTCCATTTTGTTGTTATTTTAGTCGGGGGTTGAATAGTGTCATATTCGGGCTCATCATACTCAGGTGGAGTCGATGTTGTCGCTGTCAGCACCATGGTTGATGGCAGGCTAGTTTCCGCCGCTGACACAGGCGTTATATACTCCTTTGAGGACGATGGTAGAACCGATCTCGCGGTTTCTGCTGACGCAGGCTCAGTCTGTCCAGTCCCATAATACTCAGGCTGAGTCGATGTTCCTGGTGTCAGCTTCACTGTCGATGGCGGGCTGGTTTTTGTCGCTGACACGTGCTTTATGTACTCCGTTGAAGGTGATGAACTGTGTGGCGGCTTGGGAGTTACTGGTGGTAGTTGGCAACGGTGTATCCGTTGACGCAACTTGTTCCATGGCCAAGTATTTGTGGGAATGACCCATGCTTGTGAGAGTGCCACCGAAAGGGTGCTTATCAGTAAAATAAACTGCATGGAAACTTCTTTTCTCACCACCTTGTTAACCTAGAAATATGAAGGGAAAGAAATACTTGTTTTATGTTTGCATGATATTCAACGCGTCTGGTATTCTTTTTTCCATTTTATTCTAAGTAGTTTGTGAAGGGAAATGCAAACAAAAACAGTAAGGAATTTTCAGTCGCGCAATGTACTTTGCTAAAACAGTGTTTTAAAGGAGTTGACTACTTAGTCGCAAGAGCGAATATTGTATTCCAAAATAAATTAGCAAATTATGAAGTAACTCATTAACTTAAAATATTGTCTTAGGCAGTAAATTAGCTAGTGGGATGAGCACGTAAAGAGTATTTATATATATATATTTTTTTTGTGGTGAGACCTTTTCTTTTTTTCAGCAAGTGAGGAAATGTTAAAAATGTGTTAAATGTTCAGGAGACGCGAATAAAATTCATGGGAGCGCCACAGCCCGCAATCCCCTGCAGTCGAGAGTGCACATCGTACTTTAATGCATAAATAACTAAGTACAGCATCGAACAACGTAAGGTCATACAGCCGACCGACGACAGAAATATACCACAATCCCTACCCCGGTACCACAGGTTGAACAAGCTCCAAGAAAAGAAACATGCTCACGAGGTTGCAGCTACACTACTATCTGATTCAGCTTGACCATGGAAAGGATACCTCGGCCAATGCCGAATTTATCCGCCCAAATGTAATTGAGCGAGCGCCACCCGCAGAATAGAGGTAATAAAAGAAACACCGAGTGGGCATTTATGTTATCGCGAGGCGTGTGTTAGATAAAGCCCCTGTAACTGTGGAAAGTGGCACAATTTCTTCTCTCCTCCTCCAAAAAACCCTCCTTTCCCCACCTCTAACTTCCGGTTTGCAACGGAGGCGCCCTCTGGATGTTCCCTAGCGTCTTGAGATCTCGGTCAGCTGAAGCAACGCGATGCCGGTGTGTGAACTTTTCTCGTAAAACAAGTGTGGCAATTACCTCATTTAGAGCCCACATTCGCATCCGACCGCCCTGACGACGGTCTAGATCTGATCGTCCAACCGTAGATCCCCAAAGTGTTGTGGATATTTGTCCCAATCGTCTCTTCCGAGTTGGATTATCGGTCGGTGGCTCGTGCTTCCGGGTACCTCTCCGCTTCTTCGGTTTCACAGGAATTACAAATCGTTCTTATTCATCATATCAAACCGCCAAGTTGGAATGATATTCTTCGCGATTTCAGATGATTCACTACCTATGTTTTAATGTGTGGACAGGAAGCCTACTCGTGCTTGTCGTACTGGCTTCGCTCGCACTTTTATTGAATCAGTGTATAGATACATCCAGATGCTCGCACTCCAATTAGCCGCGAGAGCGTTGCAAGCCTATAAACTTTTTGCGAAACAACGCATGGTACGCGAGCACGTACGCCACACTTGACGAGCGAGCGTATTCCGCACTCACCTGTAAGTGAGAGTGACGCCGATGCCACGAGCAGGAGCAGGCCCGCACCTTTGCACGCGCCAGGGGCGTTCACACGATGGAGAAATCCCGGGGATTTCTGCCCGGCGCGCGTGCATCAGGAGATGAAAACGCGAGGCTTTTGCACATCGCAAAGCCTGATGTTTTCGTCGCAGGATGCGCGTGCCGTAGAGATATCCGCGGGATTTCTCCCTCGTTTGGATACCACTTAAGCGGGAGCGACGCCAATGCTCCAAGCACGAGCAGGAGGAGGCCGTATTGAACGACGCTTCCTCCGCGGTACGGGCGTCTGTACATGCCAAGTCGGCAGTGTTGGGATCGCTATTACATCGCTCGCGCTACCGCTCATTCACACTGGAAGCGGATCCGCGTTCACAAAGTGGTTCCGAACGCGGTTGTATAAAGATCTACTACAATTGCACGCGCACTCGATGACATCAAGTGCGCGTGCAATTGTACTGGATCTTTATACAACCGCGTTCGCAGCCGCTTTGCGAATGCGGATCCGCTTCCAGTGTGAATGAGCAGTTACTGTGGACTGGAGTGCGTAACTCACCCTAAACAGCTCTCTTTTTGCACCGTGGTGAGCCTCATACAGAGCACCTACATCGCATACCTTTGCGGCTCCCGTCGGATTGAAATATTTTCGACCGATTCGGCGAAGCAAGATCTCCGTCCGAGGTTCATCTTCCGTTGCAGAGGGAGGACTAAAAGGCTCTCCGACCGGCTTTTCCACAAACGCGGCACCCCGTTAGCTGCGGCGGAGCAACAGCTGGGGAAAGTAATGGCGGCCAGAAGTCCAAAACCAAAAGCAGGATGTCATGTGACGACTGGCCATTAGTGTGCGCAGCGGATTGTTCAAAGAATGGCGCCACTTTTCCCAGGATAGAGGGGCTTTAGCGACACAGCGACAGCAGCGCGCCCTACCTTAAAGTCACGCTCTTCGGACCCGCTAAGGACTTCCCGAGGTCTACACATACATCGTGCAAGTTCGCCAGTTCTTTGCGGACCTCGTGTGCTTCTTCACGCGGCAACTATGCCCAACGTGTTTTGGCTCTTTCCTGTCTAACTGCGAGCGCCGGCGGAGGAGAGGAATGAATGTAAGGGCGCAAACCCGCTGGTGTACATCAAAAATGACTCAAACACCCCGAGTCTGCAGGTAACGACTAACACACTCAAAAGACAAAGTAGCCAAAACGAGGAGTTGCCGGTGTAGCACGGTCGTTCGCCTGCGCCTGCACAACGGGGTGCCGACACCCGCGACGGCGGTGGTGAGCGCAGCAGGAAGTCCCATATGCGGTTGCTGGGAGCGATCGCGTAATTGACGACGTATAGTGTGCTCAACTGTTAAATATAACGCGGAAGCGCTGGCCGGAGAGACTGCATGCGTCATCTACCGGCTCACTCTGGCAGATTATGCCGCTGTTGTTTTCTGGAGTTACACTTCCAGCTCCGAAAAAATCACCACTGCGTTCTCGGCGATAAAAAAAAGACGCTCTTCGATTTTGTTTTTGTTGTTTAAAGAAGGAGCCCTTTATCAGAGAAACTGCACGATCACCGAGATATGGTAGCCCCGCGTGGTAAATGCGTTGGTGTGACTAAATAAGCGTCATGCTTGGTTGATAACGCACTACGCATGACACTCAACAGGATAAATTTCTGATCCTCTCTTTCATTGTAAAACGGAAACTCCGTTTTTCTGCTCAGCTTTAAAATGCCCCTGAGAATAACGAACAAAAACAGGCTTCGTGTGCAATGCCGATGTCTGGATTGCCCCAAAGAACCATTTCAGCATGGACCGGCATATCACTTGTGGCCGCAAACAGAACAATTCAAGCCTACCGGGACGAAAGAAGAGTCGAAGATGCACCTTGCCGAAGCCGCAGACGAGCAACCTCGGTCGCAGAGGATCACCTCATTGTTGCAGCGATTGTCGATGACACTTTTATGTCTGCGCAACAAATCAGACAAGCCTTGAACCTTAATGTGTCCTTAAACACGATAAGGCAACGCCTCCGGGAAAGTGGACTGGCAAGCCGACTGGCTTGTCAGAAATCATTTTTGACAGCCCGTCATCGGGCGCTGCGGCTGCCATTTGCACAGGAGCATCGGGCGTGGACGTTCGACGATTGGAGAGACGTCATCTTTAGTGACGAGTCAACATTTTGCACAAGGTTCGACCAAAGACGACGTGTGTGGAGACCGGACTGTCACAGGTAATGTGTTGAATGAACGTGGAGTTTGTATCGTGGAAAAAAATAAAAAAAGGGGGCGAAGGCGGACATGCCAGGCAGCGTGTAATCGACACCTGCTACTTTTCAAGAAATAAGATTTTTTTTGTGAACCCGTTTTACTAACACTTTTTGTTCTTCCTAGGTATGATCCTGCTTACTTCCAGCAAGTTCTCTCCAGTGGCTGGTGGTCTGTTAATATATGGGGAGCTATTTCTCCGGATGGACTTGGGCCTCTCGTCAGGCCGGAAGGACGATTCACGGGAGAAATATGTGCTCGCCTGATCGACGACGTCTTGATCCCCTACGCTTATAACGGGCCTTTCCCCGATGGGGATCACATCTAGCAGCACGACAAGCCTCCAGTACCCACTTCAAGAGAAGTCCGTCTCCTCTTCGAAGAGCGCTGCGCTCGAACGTTGAACTGGCCTCCGAGAGGGGCGAATATGAACCCATGTGAGAATCTGTGGGGGGCCTGATTAAAGCATCGCTAGCGAGGAAGCATGTCGTCGACACCTGGGCCTCGGACGATCTGTGGCAGGCAGTTCGCGACGAATGGGACAGGCTGCGAAGGGACCCAGACTTTGTCACATCGCTATACGACTCAATGCCGCGAAGGATGGAGGCAGTGATTGCCGTTGCTGGGAATATGACACGTTACTAACACGGGCATCTATCAGAAAGCTTTTGAGAGTTTGTCTCTTCACAAGATAGTATTTCCTATTGGAAAGCTCGTCTTTTTCTTCATTCGTTTATTGCTTCAATGATGTGCCGAACCGGCCTGCTAAAAACGAAGTAAGAAATGCTATCAATATGTTTTGTCAAATTTCAAGGTCTGTCCCAACGCGACCAACAATAAAGGCAATAAGAATCGGTACCATGAACTTTGTATAAATATAAATGTTAGTTGAATAATTGTTTTATGGTGTCTTTTTGTGAAAAGTAGTCAATTTTTGCGTAATAAAGAAATATAAGAGGTTCGGGAATTACGGTTTTTCTGCAAGCTAGTTTTAAGAAGCGCTAAAAACGTATACTTTATTGCATAAAAGATGTCAAATGGAAGACTAAACTTGATACTGTCACTGTTTCGTAAAAGAAAGTCAATACCTGTAACGCTTGCATTCTTTTGCGCCAATAATATGTTCAGAATGATGAATATAAAGATATCGTTTCGCCGTGGTCACTCCGGCTTATCAAGGATGCTAACAGGAATGCAGTTGTTATCAAACCCTAAACAGAGTGGCAAAAAAGACAGGCCAAACAAGTAAAAATTTATAGCGTGGGTGATAAAGAAAGAAACGAGGAGGGCGTGCGATAATTGTATCGGGGAGTGGCGACAATTGCAAGAAGAGCCACCTTATTCTCTGCTGCATCATTGGTTTAATCGCTAGACAGCGCTGATATCAGTTTCGGCCACCACTCCCGCGTTATATTTAACAGTTGAGCACATTGTACTTGATGGGTTTTTCGCGGCAGCCGGTTCCCACTATTACCGTCGTGCGCGACCGAAAGCGTCGCTGTAGTCGGCTTTCCACAGTCGGCCGACTGCTGACTATGACGTCAACAAAGGAGTTCTCATGGACGAAAATAAGAGGAACGTGAAGACTTCAATTTGACGGTGTTGACAGTGTTGGTTCAAGAACGTTATGATTTCAAGCTTCCGCCATGCTAATTAAAAACACCATCGAACTTGTTGTTCACGAGGGAATGACGTCACGAGAGGTAACCATATGAGGGCGCCACAGAAACTTCTGGCCGCTAATACTTGGTTTCAGCTGAAGTCCAAAAGCAGCCGACGCTAGCTAATCGGACAAATCGAGCAGCTTCAAACGCCCAAGTCACTTGGCCTTTTCTGTTTGGGATTACGTGTTTCTGTGCACGTTCAGAAACATGACGAACACCTTGATGGTGGGCTTTTGGGGCTGTCCGACTGGTCCCATCAGCTCGGATACCGTCGGCTGCGTCTACACTTAAGGGAGTATTCACTGGCGACCATAGATGTGTGCGTCACTGCTGAGCGCGTGCTCAGGACGAGCTTCCACAATTCGTTTGCCACCTGCAGTGCACACCATCAAGATTGCCGGTCTTAGTAGCCTATTAACGTGAGCTCGTTTTGAAGATGCGTTCTAAACAGCACCCATAAATATGGCGTCTAGCGAATTGCCCGAACTGCGACGACCGAGAGACGAACGTTCACGTTGTGTCGGAGTGTGTGGTGACGCGCCCGTTCTGGCGGGTCGTTCGCTCTAGCTTTCGGGGGCTGGGCGTGGCACTTTACCTCCTGCGCGGACGATGTCCTTCGGGGCTCTTCACGTGCCTTCTGCTCGCCGCGAGCGAGTACGTCCTGTGGCGAAACCGGTGCTGCGCCGTGGGACAGGGACGGAGGCTGCGCGCGCTCTGGCCGCTTCTGTTCAGGCTACGGCGGGAGCTCGTGTCCCACCTCGAGGCGCAACTGTTCCTCCTCGGAGAGCAGGAGTTCCTGCGGCGCTGGTCCTGCCGATACCTACACGTGCACAACTCTCGCATTGAACTCCGTTTTCAATATGTTGATCATATCTAGACCGCGTTAGGCGGAGAAAGGGGGAACGGGACGACGATGCGGCCCTCTCTTTGAGGCGTCGCAGGGTCGGGACGTGCGAGCGCGGTACCGGTTGGGGGGCCTCTTTGCGCGAGTGATCGCGCGGACGGGCGCTTTGCCGAGCGGTGGGTGCGTGCCCGCGCCTTAGGCCAATGCTTAGGCACGGGGTTGGCTAGCTTGAAAGACTATATACTGTACATAGCGCGTTCTCGGGTTTTGGTTTTGTTATGGGCATGACACCACTGTTGTAAATAAAATTTTCTAAACACTCCCAATTAGCGGCGGCATGGTTCGGTGGCGTTCTCGTTTGGTTACCTTTAGAGCCGTTTATTGAGAGAGTTTGGCCATACATTGATTTGAATTGGCGACGTGTGCGACCGAAAGCGTCGCTGTGGTCGGTCTTCCACGATTGGCCGAACGCTGACTATGACGTCAGAAAAGGATTTCTCATCGACGGAAATAAGAGGAATGAAAGAACTTTAATTTTGACGGTGTTGGTAGTGTTCCTTCGGGAGCGGAATGATTTCAATCTTCCACCATGCTATTTACAAACACCATCGAACTTGTTGTTTGCAAGGTAATGACGTCACAGGAGGGCGCCACCAAAACATCTCGCCGCTAATATGCGAGCATCTCGGGGCCAACCACAGGCCGCGAAAGAGCCCCTAACGGTGGTCGTGTGCTCTAAATATGTTACACGACTAATTTGAGCCGTTTTAGCGTCGCTAGAGTGAAAAGGTTTAGCTCTCGGTGACTGAAAACTTTGTGCATGTGAGGTTTTAGTCACGCCAATATTCAAGTGTAAAATAAACGAACGTGCGCTCCAAACCGGGGCCGACTTGCTAGAAACAGCGTCTCAACTGAGACGGGGAAAGAAAGCACTGCCAAAGCCAGCGCACGAGCCGAACGGGACTCCGTGTTTAAAGACGCTCGCGCGCCGCACCCTTTGCACTGCATTCTTTTAGCCAGTCTCAGGACGCTGTTCTAGCAAACCGGCCCAGAGCGAACAAACATCGGCAGTGCAAACAAAGGCATGGGCACGAGCGCGTGGCTATGGAAAGTGCCTCCTATGCACGAGTTCTCGTACAAACAAAAGCGTTTTGCTGAGCTAGGCTGACGCGCCTGTACCTTTGTCTTCACTGCCGACATTTGTGGGATGGAGTAGAGAGGCCGAGATTGAACGCTTCTATTTCACGCTTTAAATGTCGTTTGCAATAATGTGACATCGCGGTCTCCTGATTGGTCGACGATCTGTAACAAATTTAGTTTACGCTCTAAGCGTGGGAGGAGTATTCGGCGCTGGCGGCGGCCTTTGCTTCGCCTATTGACCAAGCTCTCCCAATACACGGCTCTGGTTACCTTTCGGGACGTCATCACCTTGTGAACAACAAACTCGATGGTGTTTGTAATGAGCATGGTTGAAGCCTGAAATCATAGTGCTCCCAAAGCAACACGGCAAACACCATCAAAATTGAAGTTCTTACATTCCTCTTATTTCCGTCCATGAGACATACTCTGTTGACGTCACAGTAAGCATTCGGCCTATGGACCTTTTTCACATACCGACGGCAGCAGGCGGTGGCTGCACGAACTAAAAATCGAGGAAGTGACCTACCTACGCTACCAATCGATAATGGGAGCTACGCTACCAGTTTTTTCGCTCTCTGAGCAGCGGCGCCTGCTCAACGCGACTTTAAAGAGGAGCATCCGTGGCGTCCACCAAAACGTCGTGTTTTCCTTTCCGTCGACGCTCTTTTTTTGTGCAACACAATTATATATATGCTGCAGTTACGTGTTTTACTCGCTGATATACAGCCTCCTTCCGAATTTCCTCGATTTTTCGTTCCGACTTCCGCTGCTTGGCATCGGGCGCTCGCGCGTGCGCAGAACGCTTCTCGGAAAAGGTCCGTTGTGGTGGGCCGACAACAGCGACCCTTTCGATGGCTAACGTCGCCAATAGTCCTGTCGCAATAGACCGATCTCACCGGCCAGTTTGACAACAGCACCGCTGCCGCAATGCATCGAGAGATCTTTAGTCTCTCTGCACGTGCCCGAACTTCGCTGGAACTTTGCGCGTAAAGGGCCCGAGACGGCACGAGCCGCCTCGGGCACTGCAGCCTGCCTCTTCTGGACTAAAGTTATGGCGACTTCACGCATTCTCCGAACGCTTGGTGAGATCGGTCTATTGTTGCCTCAAAACAGCGAGCTCCCCGCGATTAGGCTGCTCCATTGAGCGCTACGACACGCAGCAATAGGAAGTATTCACTGGCGGCCATAGCTGTGTGCGCGACTGCTGAGCGCGTGCTGATGGCTAGCTTCCAGGGTTCTTTTGCAACGTGCATTCCGCACCGCCAAAATGGCCGGTCTTAGCAGCCTATTAATGGGGTCTCGTTCTGAGCGTGCGCTCTAGACAGCACCCACAAATATGGCGCCGAGGACAAGACACAGTTCGCGTGCTCCATATTACATTTGGTAGGCAGTATGTATACAGCACGCTCACCCGCTAGAAATAACACGCCAGCTTTGATCAGAGAGGCTGACTGCGTCATCTGCTGGCAGGGTCTGGCAGCCCACGATGCTGTTCTTTTCCAGTGCTAAGCCGCAGGAACACTGCTCATACTTCATAAAAGATGCACAGTGTTCGCGGCTGACATGATGACAGAATTATACGCGGACATCCCTCAAGCATGTTTGATGCATGTAGGCCTCACGCACATGTACTCTTGGAACATGTCTCCGTACAGGTTTTTGTATGAACAATTTTACGGAACCGTCGTACATGTAAAAAACTCGCTTCAGACAGTGTCTTCAGAGTGTATTTTGTGTGATGTGCGAGCAGTGTGACAGCGGCTGAGCAGTACCTGTATGGATGGGATGATTATGGCCGAATCTTGCTTAGGCGATAACATTAACAAAGCCATGTCTTTTAACTTTATTTTTTTTTCGCAATCACACTGTGCTTGGTTTTATCGCAGACGGTTCTAAAATAAAGACGGTCGAATTCACGAGCTTTTTATGCTTTCAATACGGCGAATGCAAACACAACCTTCCGCTTCGGTTCGAACCTTTTACATCGAGGATGACAACACCAGGCCAGTTGTAGTCAAACGCTAAACTAGGTGGCAAACAAAATTGAAAGTGATGTAAACAAGTACAAAAAAAAAGCCCCACTAATGAGCTCATACAACTTGTATCAGGAAATGACAACAGCCACGTGAAGTGCGGCTTTATTCTTTGCAGAATCATCGCTTATATCTCTACGACGCGCGGTTATGTGTTTTAAGCCACCGTTTGCGAGTTATATTTAACATTTTAGGCACACTGTACACGCGGCTGTTTTGCGAAAGAAACAAGCATATCATAGATGTTAGTTACCCCCTAACGCAGGTCATGCAGTTACTTAAATGGTACCATCATGACTAATTGATCGGAGACAATTAAATCACTAAATGCGCTTAGTTTGACAATTGACACATCGCTTAGTTCAGAATCCGAATTTTTACCTCTTAACTATACTATAGTTGAAGTAAATCATAGGTTGTATTAAACTAATGGGAATAAAAACTATACTTACAATGCGTTTCGGTCACTAGCCTGCAGGGGATTATCTAGATATTGTAACTGCCTCGAATTTTATAGCAGGTCGGTGGAAGCGTCTGTGCTCGCCACGCAGCTGCACATAATAGTTCTGACGTTTTACGTAAATAAGTTTAAACGGATGTGCGGATCAGTTTTCAACATTATGCAAATTCAAGATATCAAAGTGCTTGGGCAGCTATCGTGAATAATTATTTAGAGTTAACAATGGTGCGATATAGGCTGACATGTAGTTACCGTCCAACGTCCAAAGACCCCTCAAGCCTAATTACCATGAGGTCCTACCTCGCTTATAAAAAACAGTATGTCGAAACCAGGGATGAGCAGTATTTCAAATACAAGTACTTGAAATACGTATTTCAAATACTTTGTGTATTTTGCATTTGTAATTAATTACAAATTGGGTAATGCATTTGACGTGTGTATTTAAATACTAAAACGTGGGTATTTCAAATACAACTGTAATTAAATACAATTTTGTTGGCAAAGATACATCCCTCAAATTTATTGTCACTGTCCAGAGCAGGAAGAAAACTACGTTTTGCACCGAATGCAGTGTCTCTCAATCAAGCACAAGCGATTAGTGACTTTGTGATTACGGTGCTAGTCCAGGGCAAGGATAGTGACGAAATGGACGTTCCCAGACAGTCTGGCTAAATAAGTGCCTGTCACAACTTGTGATGCTTTCCAGCCTGATTTCCATCCATATTTTTGCCTGGAACATTCTAAATGCGCGGGTCGTCCAAATTTTCGTAACTGGTGCGAGTTGCAACAATAAAAAATTCTTTAGCTAGTGCTGCGCGTCTTCGTCGTCTTGGTTCTTTGTTGACCTATACCAAAATGTAATCGACAAGAAAAGCTGCTTGAAGCTCTGTACCTTTTCACCTATTACGTCCAAGCTGATTACATTTTTTCGTGATTACATTACTATTACGTTACTAGAGCCTCGCACACTAACTCCCGAGTGTGCGATGCAAAATTAAAATGGGATACCCAGAAACCCGTTGCAGGTGCCCTGAAGTCGCTGACGTCAATTCGGAGGAATGTATTTGGAAAAGTATTTGGAGGAGACCAAATACATTTGGTTGTATTTGTATCTTGTACCTAAATGCTTTTTTTTTGGAAATGTAATTAGATTTGTAATTAAATACATTTTTGACGAAGTATTTTGTATTTGTATTTCGATACATATTTGCATGTATTTCTCTCATCCCTGGTCGAAACTGTTGAAAATACCCCAAGGTGAAAGGTCTTCGCGACAAGAGAATGTCAGAAAACATAAATAATTCAGATGTCGCTCAATGCATCCAATTCGAACGTTTTTTTTTTTTTTTCGTGATTGCATTAAGCTCGCATGTACAGTGGCCCAAGCTTTTAATAATATCAAGCCAGTGTCAACTGCCGCGACGGCCAGCGCTGTGCCGCGGAGGGATGCGCGACACGGGAGATATTAGGCACGTGCGCACAAAGCTCTTTCCGGGGCGAGCATCATCTGCTAGGCCATTCCGTTGACCGCATACAGTTTCTGTTCATGATCTGCCGGCATAGATAATAAACAAAGGTTTTGAACAGCTCTTACTTGCGTGATACTGCTCAGGCGTGAGCGTGGCATAAACCGGACGTCATCTCAAGTCTAATTTACTTTTTTTTTTATTTCGTGCTTGCGTTTATTTTGTGAACACCAACAAAAATGAAAAATGCGGTGACGCAACAAACTGAATGCAACGATGCATTAAACTATATACCGCAGCAAATGCTACGAGCCATCATACCAATCCAGTGCTTTCACCCTGCCGCCTGCCATCGTGCTTCCACTTGCAGTTGTACCCCACGGGAAGGCCACGTGGCACACGTTTAGCGACGGACTGGCCAAGGTTGCTCGTAGCGTTGGCAGCGGTACAACGCAAAGTGAAACGGAGTGTACTCAGGGTTCCCGCTTGGTTTTTTGTATTATCAACTGCGTTGTTGCTGTCGTCATCTAGCTTAGGCAGCCAGGTAGTCAGTTTTTTTTTAACAGCGGATGCGCGCACATTTTTATGACTCCTCGAGTGCCCATAGAAACACATGAACGTGTTGTGAGAATGTCGATGGGTGGCATGACGCAAAGGGATATAGCAGCAACAGTCGGCGTTAGACAAGCTATCGTCAATAGGATTGTGAACACATTCTAAGAGGAGGGGCGTATCGGTGATTCACTTCGACATTGCAAGCGCCCTGCCCTCCTTTGCTTCGGAGCAGGGGCTGTGGGCGATCAACACAATAGCCTAGCAGACGACGCTCCCCATAGAAAGGGCTTTGTGCGCACGCGCTTAATCTCTCCCGTATCACCGCGCGCCTCCATTGTACGGCACTGGCCGTCCCGACGGTTAACGCTTGATTGAGGTTATTAAAACAAAATTGGCCATTGTACATGTATAAAACTCACCAAACTGAGCATGTCTAATTTATCGCGAAAGAAGCTATAAAAGTAAATGTGTGGCTGTGTTTGCTCAGAGAGCGAAAAGTTAGTAGCCCTAATATGCGTTGGGTGTCTCTGATGTAGTCAATAAATTTGGCCTATACACTACGAATCTTAGCCTGTTTCTTTTTTTTTTTACGTGCATTGCGCTGTAGGGATTCACGACAACCTACCGGTACGATTCGCATCCAGATCTAAGCCCACAGGAATGGGAATTGAACCGAAGATGGCTGCGTTCCATCTCCACTTCAAAACTGTAACTCTCTTAGATTTAGTCCAGGATCCTGGTTCTTCAGAGCAAGCTTCCGCTCCACTTGCTTCGATCTGCAGTGCGCTAGCGCACTTGGCCACTGATCTCCCAATTTTCATTCTTAGTTATTCTGTATACACATAACCCACGCGTCATAGAACTGTAGAAGAATGTTCATTGGCCACATCGACTTCCTCTCTAACAGGATATTGACTAGACAATGTCCGTGAAAAAATAAAACATCTGTTTGTGTCGTCTTACATAAATTATCTGCGGGACTTCGGTATCCGGCCGTATCCGTCTTTCTGCCGACAATTGTGTTGTGTATTGCATTATTAATAACACGTAGGACCAGATTTAAAACTGGTGCAACTCATATTGCGCCAGTTAAAGATCTGAATCGACTACACTCTAATATTATTTTGATGTTTCCATATAGCTTGTTTTTCGTATTCATTGTTAAGCGAAAGTAATTTATGCTTCTCATTCGTTTTTATAGTGAAGTTTTTAAGGCCTGTACATTTATGTGTATATTTTTGTGTATATTTCTTTGCATACTTGTGAAGATGTGTATATTTGTACATTTTGTTTTCGTGTAATAATATATTTTGGAAGCTGCAGGTTAAAATAAATAAATAAATAAATATCCTTAAACTGTTCAAACAGTACCTTAGTTTGATCTCATCGTCAGTCTAACCCCACAATATTCGTCTATTTTATCAAATAAATTAAAGCTACACCCCATCCCGTTACAAACGCTCCGGTGTGCACTTTACTATAATAAACATAGTAATAAACATTGCAATTTACGCTGATGACGTGGCCCTCTGGGCTTCTGCCCCAATAAAGGTATACAGCAAGATGCAGCAAGCGCTACAGGATGCTCTAACCATACATGTAGACGAAATATCAAAGCCGGGGCTTACTTTCTCCACATCTAAAACAGCTGTCCTTCAGTACCATCCAACAGCCCGAGCTTCAATTAACAGAATCCACGAAATCAGCGGAACATAAGTAACGCGGGTTCGAACGTACTCCTACCTTGGGTTTCTACTAGATGACCGCATCTCTTGGCGCCCTGCAGTAAAGTCAACACTCGTCAAAAGTCGCAGAAACCTCAAAGCCTTCCGTACGATCATAGGCAGCAGATGGGGAACACCTCAGGCAATGATGATGCAACTGTATAGGGGCCTGATTCTTTCCAGACTGATGTATGAGTTGCCATTAGTTCACATCAGCAACGCGAAGTCATTAGCCATTGAAACCCTCCAACGCATTGCTGTTCGATTATGTCTAGGCCTACCCAGGTGCGCACCTAACATTCCGACGCTAGTAGAAGGAAGGATGAACCTTGTTGAAAACCAGGACAAACAACTGACGCTTCGCCACATCGCACGGCAAACGACTTGCCAGCCAACGGGTTCTCTCCTGAACCGATTGCGCAGCCGTCCCCTCTCTCGTCTAGGATACCTCGCAACAGAGTTTGAAGGGCTTAGAGACGCCCCTGCTATGATCTACCTAGCTCCACCGCCATACGCCCAACCGCTGAAAATCAATTGGTCCATTCCCATGCTTAAAAACAAACAACTCACGGCACAAGGTGTCGCCCGAGGCCTCTCTGAAGAGCTAATAAAAGAATATTTCTTGGGATGGGTGCAAGTCTACACTGATGGCTCGGTGCTTCACAGCTGTGAATCGTCTACTGCAGCAATCTTCATCCCAGAGCTTAATATGACCAGATCAAAAAAAACTCAGTTTTCATACCTTCTCCACAACCGCTGAACTAGCCGCTCTTTGGCTTGGTCTTGAAGCATTTGACGACATCTCCAACTGCGAAAAGGCAGTCCTTCTAACAGACTACAGAATAGCACTGGTGCTTCTCAGCAACCTAAACAATGCCCCTTAATATGCACGGTACGTTGCCCACACAGCAAGAAACTTGGAAACAAAAGGCTGGCAATTAGTATTTCAATGGCTGCCCTCACACGTTGGCATCACAGGCAATGGGACACCCGATCGTCTTGCAGCAGAAGCGCACCACCTTAATTTGCCAACACTCTATGTATCGAGAATCCACGAGGCCAGACAACTTATACAGAAAGAAATAAATCGACAACATCCTGGCCCTCGACACTCTGGAGGAAAACCACCCGCACGTGTGCCCCCAAAGCTTTCACGAGCCAGCACCTCCATTATGCATAGGTTTCGCACTGGGTGCGCCTTCACAGCAAAGGCCATTCGTCGTCTGGATCCCACAATCAGCCCAAACTGCTCAAGCTGTGACGTTCCCGAGGACCCAGAACACCTCATCTGGGTTTGTCCAAGTCTAGCGGACGCGAGGAAATATTTCCTCGATGGACTACAGCTCGCAAGGGTTGCCCACGGGACAACTGAAGACATTCTTTTTCCCCCAGGTTCAGTAAAAGATGCCACTAAAACATTCGCCTTACTCATAACATTCTTAGAAGATGCAGATCTAATAGACCGGCTCTAAGGCATGGTGCCATACGCCCCGAGCCAGTGAACCGTCCATTGTCATAGGTAGTCCAAACTACCTCCACCCCGTACCTCTCCGTCCTCTCCTTTCTCTTTTCTACTTCCTTCTTTTGATCCCTTATCCCTAACCCTTCCCTACCCCGGAACTGACTTGCCCCCCACAGAAGGTGTGGCCCAACATGTAGCGGGATTTCTCTCTTCCCTATCACCACTAATAATAAATAAAAAAGTAGAGATTTTCAAAGGTGAATCTATCAACAAATAAAACTCTGCTTCCGCTTGTTTTTTTCTCCTGGGACCCTACACTCGTCAAACATAAAGTTGGAGCCGAAAGTTCGCGAAGCGCGGCGATCGGACGCCGGCGACGAAGCGCGAAGTCATCGTCGTGATTATTCAATCGGTGCGCTTCGGGAACGTCTGCCCCAACTTCGTGTTTGACGAGTTTAGAGCCCCTGGTGCGCTTCCATCACAGCATTCAAATTCGTATCTTGCCATTTAAGCAAATGTATAAAAAAGGTTTGAAAAAACCTTGCCGGATTTAACTAAATATGGTAATCAGCAAAATACAAATGTAACGTATATGTAACGATACGTTCCATTTTTTTCACTGTAAAGGGAACGAGTTGCTTTTTCACATATGGAACTTGCAACGGAAACGCGTTCCAGAAATCCGAAGGAACGAGGCACAAGCTTTCGCTCCTTTTTATGAGGAACGTGTACAACCCTGATTTGTGGGCGTCTAACTGGCCTAACCATCTAACTTCGTTGATATGTCTCACGTGTACACAAGTTTCCACTGGGCCGTCAGGTAGGGAAGTATAACTTTTGCCACGGAGGCCAAATAAAACGAGATGCGGTAGTTTTTCTTGGCGCCGTATGGTCCTGAAACATACACCAAATTATCTCAGGTCCGGTTTCGACACCCGTACCTTATCCGATTTTCCGCCTAGAAAATCTTAAAAGACGTGCGGCTCATTCTTGCTCACTGAAACACACACAAGAAGAAGCTGGTCACCGGAAAGTTATCTCGGCCACAGAAAGTTCCACCGATACTTTTTGATGCCTGCCTTGGAATACCATGCATATTTTATGCAAATAATAAATATAAAATATAACGTTTTTTTTTTGTTTTTTTTCAAATGAAAATACAAATTTTTTTATGAGGTTTTTATTTCTTTTAAATTCAAGTACCTTTAAAGGCTTTTGTTGAGGAGGGGGGGGGGGTGTACATAACACGAAAGCATAAAACGGTAACAACATATGCGAATACATAGGGTGCTGCAAAACAACGTGGTCATCGCCACGAGCAACGGCAATACACAAATTAGTCTAAGTACATGGGGAGCAGAATGAGGGAATGAAAACATTATGATACATGCAAACCAATAAGCACAAGACAAACATTTAGAACGGCAAGGTGGGAATTAAGAGAAATGATAACAAGGAGTGTTGCGAAATGCGGCGAGATCCGTCTGGGTTATAAATAGGACTCCGTGTTTTCGGATAAATTCGCAAAACGCCGAAAAACACCCGCCGGTAAAAATTTTGTACCCCCCTCCCCCCCCCCCCCCACACACACACACACACATACGCACACAACAAAAAAAGATTTTTTTTTTTTTTTTTTTACATTTTGAGCAGCGCAGGAAGAATGGTTCTGGGGATATGACACCATAATTATCTTCGAAGCCTCGTACCGTTGACAAAAGGGGGTCTTACGGCTTGTCTCGTCAAGGTTTGTTAACCAGGTTATCGTACCATTCGTGTCACGACAAAAGCCACTCTTTTGGTTTCCAGTTTGGGCCATGGGATTCGGGATTTAGAGAAAGGAGAGTGTATGTTTCTGTGGGGTAACAGTAGGGAGTTTTAGTAGATCGTGCTTCCCCCTCCGTTAGCCCTCAGCTACGAAGAAACTGCCACTGCGCCTGCGCGCCGATGGCCTGGGCTGTAGAGTTCCGGGTAGCGGAGGGGCTTAGCGGAGGCGGAAACACGGTCTACTAAAATTCGCTAGTGAAAGCTATGGACCATAGAGATTGTATAAAATAGGGAAGAGTGGCAGTGGAAACTTCTGCCGCGGAATTGATTGATGGGATGACTGCGAGCTTCCTTGCGGCTACCTCCGGTAGTTTAGTGACTTTAAGGTATCGACGTTTATCGAAGTCACACTTCTGTGCGACTTTTGTGGTGAGACAAATTACTATTGCCAATGACACCAACGCTAAATTCAATTGAAGAAATCTTCATTGATACGAGCGCGTTTTATTTTTTATCTGGCATACGTTTGCATCCGCTTAATATTTATTATTTTTTAATAGGAAACACTGCGAAATTAATCTCCAAATTTCTGAGAATTGGAGATTTACGAAAATTAAACTACGATAAACAACGCATTTTCGCTAAAAAATAAATTCCGAAAAACACCCTCCGAATTTCACGAAAAATAAACTCCGAAAACACAAAGCTCTAATTATAAATTATAATAAGCGAGGGGAGGTCGCTCCAGTCTACTATAGTACGAGGGGAGAAGGAAGAGGTAAAATAGATTGTGCTGCCTGCGATGGGGGGGGGGGGGGGGGGGGGGGGGGGACGTGACACGGGTGATTCAGCCGCGATGAAGTTCGTCTGGGGGTAGGAGGAGAGGGTCTCGGAGCGCAGGGAGGTAGTAGTAAATTTTGTGAAAGAGACAGAATCGCGCTGCCTTACGGTGGACGTTTGGTAAAGCAAGGTTCAGTTCGCTCTTTAGGGCGGATACACTAAATGACCAATTATATTTCTTCAAAATAAACCTGGCAGAGCGGTTCAGGACTGCTTCGATATCATTAAATAAGTATATTTGGTGAGAAATCCAAATGGCCGCAGCGTATTCCAATTTGGGTTGAATTAATGTCTCATTAGTCAATTTTCGCGCGAATGGGGGGAGCTGATTTAAGGTTTCGTCTCATGTAACCGAGGCAGCGAGACGCCTCAGCGCATATAAGCTCGATGTGAGCGCTCCAGGTGAAATCGTTCGTTTGAGTCGCACCGAGGTATATTTATAGGACGGGACGGGACGTGTTCGACTAAGGTATTTTCTAATTTGCATGAGAACTGAGATCCTTGTCGCTTTCGTGAAAACTGGACAAACTTGCATTTTTATTTGTTTAGTATCATTAACCACCTGGTGCACCATGCCTGGAATTCGTTCAGGTCACTTTGAAGTGGAAGATGGTCTTCAAAAGAAACTATTTTCGATATAGGACGCAGTCGTAAGCGAAAAGGCGGATGTGAGAAGAAATTTTGTCTTGAATGTCATTGATAAAGATAAGAAAAAGTAGGGTACCAAGACCCGACCCCTGGGAAACTCTCGAGGTGACCTCAGCGCGGGTGGATGAGGAACTAGTAATTGTGGTGAATTGAGTGCGAGAGGAGACGAAATCCCGGGTCCAGGAGAGAACGAGAGGTTCATTTCCGAGGCATGAAATTTGGGCAAGCAGGCGACAGTGGGCAATGCGGTCGAAAGCCTTTGGAAAGTCCCAAAATGGGGCATCAGTTTAATCGTTGGTTTCGAAATTAGTGTATAACTCGTGGGTGAATTCTATGAGCTCCGTCTCACAAGACAGTCCCTTACGAAAACCGTGTTACGTGTTGTACAAGAAGTTATTTCTCTCAAGAAGTGATACAACGTTTAAGTAGATAATATGCTCCAGAAAACTTGAGGCTGCGCATGTTAGAGATATAGGGTGGTAATTCGAAGCCGAAGAACGATTTCCATTTTTAAAGACCGGAACGAACTTGCCCAGTTTCCAATCGGATGGTAGGCATCCCTGCGACAGTGACTGTGAGAATATTAAGTAAAGAAATTCGCTAGATATTGCTTTGGTGTAGTAAAGAATTTTGGGGGTGATGTCGTCAGGTCCTCAGAAGGATGTAAATTTCAAGTTGTCAAGAAGTTTATATATCCAGCGCATGAGATGTCAATAGGTTTTAAAGACTCGCACGGTAATGCAGGTAATATAGGGACGTGGGCGTCTTCTAATGTAAACAGAGACGAAAAATGGTCGTTTAATACTGTGGCACAGTCCGTCTCAGATATTGGGGAACCGTCCTCATCGGTTAGCTGGATAGAGGGGGAGCGATAGTTAGGAAAAAATTGCAGAATTTTTTTAGTGTTGTTACGCAGGGTACTAGAAAGATCCTCAAAAAGAACTTATGTGTAGCCAGACGAAGGTTCCGAGTCAGCGTCGCAGTCTATAGACACGCCTTGCTTTTCTAACAAATCGCTTTTTTTATTGTTGAGGGACTTTAAGGCTTAGTTATACTATGAGTTGCAATCATCGCTCCGTATAAGGACATAGAGAACAAACAAGTCAAAGAGATTCTTTCACTTGTTTTTAAAAAGTAACCAGTTATGTTCCACAGTCCCATAGGGTAGAAACTGGCGGCATATAACGGTAGATATGCAGAAAGATTCCTGTTCATTGCGTCGAAATTGGCTTTGGAGTAGTCCTTGATAATTTTTTGAGGATGGGTAAGGATAACTCCGCGGTCAGCAAATCGTGGTCGCTAAAACCGTTCGTTTGGCTAATGGATGTCACGGTCTGGGGACGTCGTAAAGAAGATCAGGGATGCCGTCTTCACGTGTAGGTTTGTTGACGACTTGGGTGAGATTAGGGTTTAAGCATTGATTGAGAAAATCCCTGGCTTCACTGGACCCACTAGTTGTTAGACTAAGCTAAACTATGTTAGGAAAGTTAAAGTCGTAAAAGACTAAGACATTTTATCTTGGGTACCGCTCATTGATTTCAAGCAGCAGAGAATGAAGCTCGTGGCAAAACATGCCGCTGGTAATTCGAAGATCGGTAGCACACACCGATAATAGTTTATCTGCAGGACGATGTAACACAAACAAAAGTAGCCTCAATATTGGAGCTGGTAGTAATATGAAAGGAAGAAATTAACTTTTTTTTTTACCGCTATTAGCACACCGCCTCCTCTCTGTGCGGACCGATCACATCGATAGATATTTAATCAGAGAAGACCAACGCTGGACACAGATTTGAAACACGTCTTGCGTCAGCGTTTTTCTTCGAGTCAAGTTTGAGCCGAGCGTTGACGGAATCGCCGCGTCCAATCGGTGTCCAGCGTTGGCCTTCTGTGATGACGCCATCTCATTCAGCAATACGGCTTTGGTATCTATGAGGTGTTGCGCCGCGTCGCGGTGGAATGCGGGTGTGCTCAGTTGCCGCTCTGCCGTCGCCGGTTCTTTTCTTTCGCTTTGGGTTTCCGTAGTAGCGGCGCGTGGGCTGTGATGTGTGTGTGTAGTTAAAACGATGGATGCGGTTCACTCTACCAGTGATATGGATGACTGTATCCAAGGGCGTTGACGCACCCTGACAGGCAGAGTACAAAGAAAGGGGTCAACAAACCTACAGGAAAATCCATTGATGGATTCTTGGGGAATTTGTTAGCGTCACCCTTGAGGAACGCCGCGCACGTCCCCCTTTGGGAAACGCTAACACTGATCCGGTAACAAGGCCAAAAAGAGGCCTTGTTACCGGAAAATAGAGGAAGCGAAAGAGAAAGCCAACAGAAAAAAGTGAAGGGGTCAGCGTTAGCGTTTCCCTGTGGCGTTTTCAAGGGTCCACGAATGGAGTTTTTTGGTGCGTTTTTTGTTTTAGCTTTATCTACAAACGGTTTATAGGCTTGAGTCTACCCCAAGATGCTCCCGAAACTTATTAGTCCAATCGGCACTCAAAGAATAAGAAGAAAGAAATTGAAAGCTAAACAGAGAACAGGACGATTGCGTAAGTAGTCGACCGAGTGGCGTCGTAACAAGGGAGGAGGGGGCGAGGAAACGCCCCCCCCCCCCCCCCTCTTAAACACACACACGGAAAAACACTCCCGAATAGTCCCGACGCCCCTGAGTTGACCACAGATGAAGATGGCCATTTTGAATTCGTAAATATCAAAAAATAAAAAAAAAAAAACAAATTAAAAAAAAAAAAAATTGCGACAGGAGCAGTTTTGACTTTGTTTATTTGAGAAGCGAGCGAAAGCGTCATAAATTAGCGCCGAACATCAATGCTGAGAGAAATGAACAAGGGGACGATCGGGGGCTGGGGCAGGCTCAGTGGCTCTGACCCACGGGTATTCCGCAGTGCAGTTGACGCAACTTCGCATCACCCGGTCACCAATGTTGTAACCGATCTTGACCCTGGGGTAGATGCAGGTCTCGGGCTCCTTGCACTTGTCACTTGGCTTGACTTCGGTCACGCACCGCGACTCCTTGTAAGACTTGGCGGGTTTGGGGTTTTTCATGAACTCGATGACCTCTTTGACGGTGACCAGGAAGACGTCGTCCTGGGCCAAAAGCCAGTCGATGAACCTGAGGAACCCTGCCTTCCTGTCGCCTTCTCGAAGCCAGCCTTCGTGCAGGAACATCGGGAACGGTGCCTTGTTGTTCTCGTAGAACTCCTTGAAGTTGGCCCTGTAAAATTCGCCAACATGTGTTTGATGAATAGCATTTTCTTTTTTTTTTACTTCGTTTCGCATCAAGTCTGATCAGAGCTGACGATCTTATTCGACTGAGCCAATCAAGTCGCTTCAAAAAGCAACATCGTCATGGCACTCGTCGTCTGTGTTTGCTCGCAGTCACCAGCTAAACCAATGACGCACAGGAAAGAGCGGAGGGTTATGGGGCTTTCACTGTACGTGATTGGTGAAGCCGGGTATGGCAAGCGCACAAAGACGTCGAGCGCCGTGCAAATGGATTTTTGATGCTGCTTGATTGGCTCCATCGGCGCGTAGCCTTGACTGCAGTCGGACGTACGTATGAAACGGAGTGTCTTCCAGTCGTGTTGGATTAATCATCTCTTCAGTAGTCCAACTGTATTATAAACAGTATGCATACTATAACTTTCGATCCCACTTTGGGCGGTTCGCAAAAAAACGGTTTCCCTACCTATCGCGCTCACATTTACTACACAGGTGCAGCTAGGTGGTGCACGCGTGAAGTTAAAACACCAACATATAAACTTTATCGTTCCAGAAAGAAAAAAAGAGAAACTGCGTCGGACAATCGGCAGAGTGTCCCGAAAAAAATTTTACAGGATTTTTTTTTTCACCATAAAAATAAATTAGGCATTGCCGGAGGCTCATTCTCCGCCCCTAGGTAGTGCTAGAGGTCCGAACGAGATGGCAAAGTTTCAGCGCGAACCAATATTGTATTCAAAAGTTACAAATTATTTTTCTGAAAATATCAACGGAAAAATTGTGGCCGACATTGTTTTCGAATACGCGGTGTGCTCTATGGCGGCACAAACCGAAACCGGGCAAACATGGGCCCTATTTGAACATAGAAATTTTCAGGAAATCACCTGTAATTTTTTACCGATATATCTGCTCGTGCCGAAACATCGGCAACTGGTTCGGACCTCTAGCGTTACCTTTCGGCGGGAATGAGCGGTCGGTCATTGCATAGCTTAATTTTGCGGTGAAAAAAAAACCCTGTAACTTTTTCTTGTTTGAACACCCTCGTCTTTTCCCGCGCTACGCAGACGGTGCTCCTTGACTCGGGGACGCTGTCGACAGATGGCGTATGCATCCAAGGCGCAGCAAGCTCGCCTAGCGCGCCGATTCGGGTTTCGATAGCACACGATCTAGCGAAAGATGATAATGATAATGATGACGTTATAGCTGTTCCCTTTGAATAGGGCGGTTCCGACCAATGTTCGTGCCTAGCCAAAAAAATATCAAACGAAAAAAGCACATATTAATTCCTTTCACTTTCTCCTTGTCCTTTGCGTGCACTTTGCTCTTGGCCTTCGACACCTATCCTCCAGTCATTGAAAGAAACCCAAAAATAAGAGAGATAAAAAAATTAAAAAAAAACGGAGAGCACGACACAGTTTTTGTGTTGTCCTCCCCGTTTCTTTATTTCCCAGTCTCAAGTTTTCTTTCAATGATGTTGACTAACCAGCTCACCTGCCCTCTTTGCCTCCTTGCGTATTCTCCATTCTCCTTTTCGTTCTTTCGGTTGGTTTTTCGATGCAAACGCCACCTGTCGGCAACATCTCCAAGTTAACGAACACCGTCTGCATCGTAGTTTATTCGTTGATATTTTAACCCTATGCGTGCACAACCTAGCCGCACCTCTGTAGCAAATTCCAGCACGATACGTTCAGAAACCAATTTTTCTGGACGGTGCAAAGTGAGATCAAATGTGTATGCTGTAGATAATGCATTTTTTTATACAGATGCGCTCATAGATAATGCTTAATTGCAATATAATCATAACCTTAAATTGCAAGCTTCACCCTTGTTGGTGTTAGACTGGTGGCGGCTGATAAGACCCATTTGCTCTAGTGACGCCTAACCCCCTGGTTGGCTCAGTTGGTACGCGCTCCGCCTGTAATGGAGAGGTCCCGGGTTCGATACCCGGATCAGGTGGATTTTTTCGGTCGCGCACCAGTCACCTAGCTGTGTTTGGAGATTTGTGTTTGTCCTCTGCCCCTCTTGTTCCCCTTCTCCAGCGATTATTTTCTTCAGTCATCTTCGCTTTGCTTCCCCTCGCCGAGGTAAACATTTCTAAGAAACACAATAAAAAAAAAATATAAACTCTTTTGACTGCAAACCGAATGTTAGTCTACTCCTAATTTTCACCCAATTTTCTTTTGATTTTAGGTAGGCTATCTCTCGGAATATCATGGTAATAGAATATAAATCGAATGATTTTTTTTTGTTAATTGGGGGCGTAAAGAAGTGATGCGCATGACGTCAGGGCACTTCATTATTTAAATAAGGTGACATTGCACAATTGATTTAGGGATTTCGTTCCAGACGAAATACTAGGGCCTCTGCGGAGGGGGGGGGGGGGGGAGGGAATGGAGACAAACTATACTTCGGTCACCCCTATATATATATATATATATATATATATATATATATATATATTGTGAACGAAGAGGGGAGAAGGTGATTATTGAATTTATTGTTGGAAAAAGAAATTGAGACCGCCGAAACCAGTTGCCGGGATGGTCTAATCGGTTAAGGCGTCGTCTTGGACAGGCCAAGGTAGCGGGCTCAATCCCCGCTCCTGGCCCAAGTTTTCGCCAGATCTCTTTCCCTTTCCCTTTCCCTAACTTTAATGCAATAAATTCAATACTGACCTTCTCCTCTCTTCGTTCACAATATTACCACGGCTGCACTTATCAATCTTCACTCATTCCCATTATATATATATATATATATATATATATATATATATATATATATATATATATATATATATATATATATATATATATATATATGTGCGGGCAGTGGCGGTCGAAGCTATGTGCAGGTTGGACCAGCCATTCATGCGTCTCTATTTCGTCACGTGATCACGTTGCCGCCCATATCCACGCCCGGAGAGCGAAGTCAGGTGATGGAAGGAAGGCGGTTAATTAGTTCGGCGAACGTGTAGCTTCCACAACGCTGTAAGCTTAGCACTCAATGGGTCTGTAAGTACGTACACTCTACGATGTAGCTGACATGGAAATGCCGAATACCACGTCAGAGCGTCACCGTCAGAACGTCCACCATAAAGATGGTAATGGTACCGGAGTCGATTTGAAAATTTTCGCGCCTTCAAGATGTGGAGCCTACTTACATGAGGAACTCGTACGCTTCGTCCGCCGACGCAGGCGGCGGGGTGCAGCTGTCGATGGTCGAGCAAGGGAAGTCCATCTTCAGGTGTTCGATCTGGTTTTCCTTAAACCACACGTTCAGAGGGATGGCCCACACTCCAGGGTACTTGTCCTCGGGGCAGGGCTCGATGACGCAAGGGGTCTGGAGCCCATAGTCGAGCGTGTACGGGAACATGATCCTGCCGCTGTCTTTCACGCGGTTGTGCGGGATAGATGCGTCGTAGAGGAGTCCCGCGTCCTTGATCATCTTGAAGCTATTGTCGCCGCCGGTGGTCAGGAGGGGAGCCTGCATGCCGTAGATGTCCGAAGCCGGGATCATGGCTTGGGAGGCCAGCAGGTCGCGCTCGCCGACGATCTCGGCTTTCCAGCCGTCGGTGTCGAGGTCCGTCCAGTAAGCCATGGTGCCGTTGAGTCTGGAAGAGGCAACGGGAGACGTCAGCATTCACATTTTCTCATGACTGTCTAAACAAAGCTTCGAGCCGCAGTCTGCTAGTACATAATACAGAAGACAGGGAGTCTCTTTGGGGACAAGTTTATCCGCAGAGATCTTCTCACGCATCTTAGACGCATTTTTGCTTTATACATATATATGCTTCGACCATGACTGGAGACAGTTTTTCTATGACCAGTACGACTGGACCTTCTCACAAGAAAGACACTTACACCTCAGACCGTTTCTGCAGAATTTCTTTCGCATGACGTATTAGTTGTATGACTGTGGCTTAACGAGTTCGGGTGTCTAATCGAGGTAACCGAACGACCCATGGCTGAAACTCGTTGTCGGCACACACTTTCAGCACCAACACGGATTGTTGCCAGCCAACGAATCTATACGAATTTGTGAGCGCGGCTCCCATATAAATGTGACTGTTATATGTTTCCCGGTACTCCGTTTAATCCTGCGATTGCGGTAGTTGTCTGTTTGTGAGGAAATTTGAATGTATCGTCCCGGCAACTCCGATAGGTGCTGCCGGAACGATCCATTAGAGGTGCAGCCGGACTGTCTAGTATCGCTATCGGAGTTGGCGGAAGTGCCTACTGAAACTCCCTACTTCCGCCGCTCTTCTTATTTTGTAGAAATCAATGAAGCGCCAGTGATATGTATTGCTAGCATCAGGGGGTACGCTATGCGTATAAGAACTCTCGCACGAATGCCCACCACCGATTCTCCATTCACACGCAAACGACATCTCTCTCTCTCTCTCTCAAGTATTGTTCGTGGAGGAGAACGGCTGTTACTTGCCATGGTCGTTATCAGAATCTCTCAACCTACTACGCAGCAAGCACCTCGCTGAACCGTTTTATTACGTAGTAAATAAACGCATTTAACCAAAGCATGGGAAAGCCAGTTTCTTGAAAGAATATAATTGGATTTACTTGTGAAAGTAGTAAGAAGCGGCATTTTATCGTATAATTTGACTAGGAATGCTTTTACTCCCAGTTCTTCTGGTTAAAAAAAAATGGAAGGTAAGATAACTAACGAATTTACCAAAGTAAATATTTGTTTTATTTGCACAGTACTATTTGGAGGTAATGCCGGGTAAATAAAAAATAGAGAAAAAAAAAAACGAAAAAGGTGACTATGTTTTGCTGCACAGAGCGCGAAGCATCTTGTACGAATGAGCAATCGTCAGTTTTCCCAATTTTTTTTGTCTGTTTTGCTATCGCGCTTAAAAACCGTATTATCAAAGCGACAACAAAATGTGATTATCCGGGTCACCACCAACATAGGTTGTAAATGTTTTCGTTTCACGCCAATATTTGGAGAATAAAGTTAAAACAAAATATCAGCGATTGTGTTAACGCTGATTTTGTTGCGCGGTGTACAATTGCACCAAAGGTTGTCGTACCCAAACTCTGTTGGGCAGAATATCAAACTATATGCGGAGCTTTATCAAGCTTGTTGTCCTTATAGCCCGGTGTTTACTA
Source organism: Ixodes scapularis (assembly GCF_016920785.2). NCBI lineage: Eukaryota > Metazoa > Arthropoda > Arachnida > Ixodida > Ixodidae > Ixodes > Ixodes scapularis. Next base: position 37,855,621 of record NW_024609883.1, read on the forward strand.
ACACAGCATGACAAAGAAATTGAGCCTCGTCATGCACGGTCTGGGCACGAGGGCTTCGCTCTTACCTGCGCTATGGTCGCACGAAGAGCGACCTTCGAATCGTCAATTTCGATATCGTTGATCAAAAACAAAAAAACAAAAATTCGGTTTGTTGTCCCCACAGCTGAAGGTTGCCACTAGAGGCGTGACTGTTCGATCTCCCCCTCAATAGCTTTAGACTCATTATTCAGTGAAAAGGAAATGCCGGATATGCAAGATATCACAATTAAAAGTCACCAAGAAGAATGGCCATTTATGATTGTTCACAAGGCCAACGAACGAAGCAAAACGTCGTATAAGGAAAACAATCCTTGCTTTGCTGTTATGTTTAATCTACAAATTTACACAGACGACTGCGTTAGTAACATATTTATTGGCTTCTTTAGGATGTTTCTACAGGGTGATTACAATGGATCTTAGCGCGGTAAAACGAGCAGGAAAAATCGAGGCCTGCATATAGAAAGTTCAAAATTTCAGCGAATGCCCATTTAAACAGTGCATTTTACCTGGTGAAATTTCACGGCGTAGCTCTATACTTGAGACCAACAACACTTGATGGTGCTCATTTTGACGTTGTCTGATTGGCCACATCAGCTCGTATTGTCGGCTACGTCGGAAACGAACGTTAGTCTATAGTAGTTAGCAAAAAGCATATATGCTCTGCCTAGTGAATCCCTGTTTGTTGGCCTGCTACCTGTTTACATTGCCCAGGGGGCAACAATAGCGAAACAGTATCTAGATAGGAAACAACAAAAACCGCAAGGAAAAAATAGTAAAAAGATAATTCGCAACAAAAACGGTTCATGTTGCGCACATTGGTTACTTAAATAGTTATTCGGGATGATGCAAAAATAAACAATGGCGTACATCCCTGTAATCAAGAGGACAATGTAAACGACATGTTAGAATGTTTATCTTTATGCATAATAGATGGTTTTTTTAATACTGTTTTTAAAACTATGCGTTGAGCTACGTGCAGTTTTGCTTAATTTATGAAACGACTGAGTGTTTGTTCATAAAATCAGGCATTAAAGGGGTCGTGAAAACGATTTTTTAACTTTTTCCTTCTTCGCTTTCCTCCTCAACTCGGAACTCGTGCATTCTACCAAGCAGTTCAAGAAGACGGAAAGGAGGGACTCTCCTTTTGCTCCAGCCGTCGTTTGTGTACCCGGACACCGCTATTCTCCCCCTAGAAGATTAGCTCGTGGCTCAAAACTCGGGCAAAAGTTACTTTCCCCAGCTCATTCACCCCTGAGGTGACAGTGCCGAGAAAGGTTCGTGCTCGTTGGGCCAGCCACACTTTTGCCACGTGATCACACTCCCTCGCGCAGACCCACGTGTAAGGAGTTAGGTCAGGTGATGAAAGGGAGGCGGCTGACTGGTCCGGCAATCACATAGCCTCCACCGCACTGTCAGCTTAGGGGTGAAGGGAATAAGTGAGTTCCGGTGTCGTGTGATGTGCGGTTGGTCCGGGTGACGCGCTTTGGGGGGGTACCGCTGATGTATCACACTAAAAAGGCAGAAAGCTCTCGAAGGGAAGGTAGAAAATAGTCCGCTGTGTCTTCAAACGTTTGTTTGGTTTTGACTTTCAACATTCTTTCAGGCTTTGACTTTCAACCTTCTTTCATTCGACCCATTAAAGGGATACTGAAGCGAAACTTGAAATACACCTATTATGGTCAGAAATAGGTTCAATATGATCAATGATATTCATAAATCATAATCGCGCGTTTGTATTTTGAACGGATGGCTATATTTTTCACCCTAATGGGCCCGATTGGGCGCGCGCTCAAAAATCGGCCATCGGAGAGCGCGATGCGTCTTGGGATATTGGGCGCATTCGTGACGTCACTTCTGCCAGACGGGAAAGGCTACGGCGTGAATGTTGTGGTTACGAGCGTTGCCACTTGGTGGCGCGTCGACGATTTACGACCTCTGACAACGTGGCCGTTTGAGATGTGCAAGGGCTGCACGCACACTGCCCCACGGGCCACGGCAAGTCGGCAACCACGGCAGCACTGACAAAACCAGCTCTGAGGCCGGATTCTCAAAGCGAACTCACGACGAAAAAAGTGCGTACGACAAATTTGAGAGAAAACCCGTACTCTCGAAACGAAATTGTCGTAACCTTTGCGCAGGTTACGACAGAATCCTACGACAGCTCTGAAGCTGTCTTACGCACTTTTTACGATCAAATCAACAAGGCCGACAGCGTCGCTCAGTTACTTGGTATCGGCCACCAACGGACATTTATTTTTCTACGTGCTCTTCTCGTGCGTCCCGACTTCAACCAGCAAGAAAAAAAGGAAGGAGTACTTAAAACAGACCACGACGATCAAGAACGCAGGATCCACAAACACACGAGAAGAGCTACAACGGCCACGATTCTGCCGACCGAGCGAGCTCGGCAGAATATAGTAGGCCTAGCAGCAACATCGACTCGGCGCACCGTTGTTCCGGCGGTCCTTGGCTAAGACCGTCTGTCCATGACCGGCTGGCCTGCTGAATGGAATATGCCCGCGCGACCCTTGTGGACCCTTACCGGATGAGTAGTTTGATCCCTGAACTAAATTTCAGAGGTCAGTATTTTCCCCTTGTCATCTCGATCTCCTTGTTTTTCGAGACAGCGGTGACGAACGCTGTCGTCGAAAAGGGACTCTCATTGATTCTATCTCCTTGTTTTGTGTGATGTAGAGCTCAAATAAACGCCATACGGATTACCTTCGCAACTCGGTATGTACACTCTAGCTGTTATTAGTATGCCATTTTTATTCTGACTCAACGCTACGTCAGTGTCGAGCTATAGCAGTTCGTGGGAGCTACGCGATGTCGGTCTAACCTTTCTTTGCCGAGTGTCATGTCAGTATCAAGTTGCAATCGTAAAAGATCGGTCCAGAAGCGCTGACCGAAACGCGGTCTAACAGAGCGAATCCAGCACTTCGATCAAACGCGCGTGTCCGCTCCGAGTGTGAACAGGTATTTGCGTGGCTCTTGCTGACACCCTCGAAGTTCAAACATATCCTTTTTAACGTCGGCTCGCAGCTCGCGACTCGCAGCAACTAATACCGGCCGTGCCAGAAGCATGCTCGGGTCGTGTCGTGCAAAGAGCCGCAACGAGAACGAGCTCACTGTGGCCAACTACGCTTTGGCTTTCTCCGCCAAGACTTTGCAAACGCGTTCAGGCCTAGGCGAATTCTGCCGGCACGCCGTATTGCCGCAGAACGGCGCTGCTATTATGGCACAAGTGATGTCACGAGAACTTCCCCCCATCCACCAGATGAGAATTTGAAATCGTTTAATTATGTTTAAAATTAGTTTTCCTGTGTTTTACAGCGCAATATTTATATATCCGAGGTGGTGCCTGTCCCTAGCCCATATTTATGCAACAAGATCGGCGCTAAAATTTCGTTTCACTACCTCTTTAAACGATATGCTATTAGTAAAATCTCCATCTAGATTCATTTATCCCTGCCCAAAATTCGTTTTATGGTTCCTTTAAGAATGCCAATTGATGTGTGTTATAGTTGGTCCTTAGCCGAGGTATTATATAAGATGACGAAGAGTCTAGAGGGTACTACTTGGAAGGAATGAATCGAATAATATGGACAGGTCACGTTTTATCTCATCGTAGATATGAAGTGAAAGCTTCAGTTCTAAAGGTTGGCTCATTCTCTCGATAGTCGCAGCGAGCAGATACAACTCTTCGTAGTCCGCTCGCTGCGCCTATCGGCAAATGGCGCCGGAAGTTACGGCCATCGCTATTTCGGTAGTTTATACGAACACTTTTGCCATTGATCCTGGCAAACTTGTAAGTATATTTTAGCACAAAAAGAAACCTAGGCCTTCAAATTTCACCAGGTAAAAGGTACCATCTAAACATACCTTCGGTGGAAAGGTTGAGCTGCCTAGACGCTGCCACCGATTTTTCCGGCTCGTTTTGCACTCCTAAGATCCACTGTAAATCTGCATTCGTAGTTTCTTCTTTACAGATGTAGCTGTTAGCGCCCTTCCTGGCAAAACTGCTGATGTACCAATGAAAAACTCCACTCTACAGCAGAGGTACTGCTGTCCCCCTTCCCGTCGTTCCTCACACCAGGCACGTAGCCAGGGGGGGCATGGGGCGGCTACGTACCTGCCTCACACATACACGGCCACTGCGGCATGGCTCTCTCGCTTCCTCCCTCCCCTTCCCCCCCTCCCTTCTTCGCACGCACACACCCTGTAGACTACCGCAGTTTTGAAACGAAAAAAATAGTAACCCACGTGATCACGGGGAAAGTGTTCTCTGCCTTCCCATCATTCCTGCTACATCCTCGTACCCTTCGGCGACGCAAGAACATCGGTTTATGGAGTGCCGATTCTCTAGACGTGGCCTATTTAGTGGCCCTAGTCAAACCATATACTGTATGCAGAAGGCGGCAGCCAGAAAGACAGTCTACGTACGTGATTGATCGCAGTGCGATTTCGCTGCCCATGTTGTGGAGCTCGTGCACGGCCGAGTAGTCAAGGTACTGGTGATTCACGAAGAAGGTGGTTCCGATCCTGCACCCGCTCTGCTTGTTCTTCCTCTCGGGGGCGTCCATGAGCTCACGGTAGAAGGGCATGTTCACGACGTTCACGGCCCCTTCGAAGGCGAGCATGACCAGCTGGGGCATGTCCTTGGCCTCCATGCCATTGGGAGGCTTGATGCTGGCGCACATGCAGTTCTGGCTTCCCCTGCACTTTGCCGGGTCGCATTGCTCTTCGCCATCGAAGGCAGCAGCCGCCACCGCGGCGGCCAAAAGGAACGGCACCAGAAAGACTGCCCTCATGGTTTTGTTTAAGAAATGAGCCTATAGAAGAGAATACAAAAAAAAGTTAAACTTCGAGGAAATAATGCTACGTTTTCACACCATGGGGCTAAAGACAAGTAAAGGCCCATTCCCACACTCGCCGTTGACAGCGGCCAACTGAGGTGAGAACGGTTTTAAAGGCCCTTTGACACACTTGCGTTGGACTACGGCCTACTGAAACAAGACAAGTTTTCAAACCTCTTGTGACGGCTTACGTCCGGCTTCATTGCTGCGCAGCCGGTCGCAAGTCGTCAGTAGAGGCTTAAAGACCGCTCTTGCCTCAATCGGTCGTATTCAAAGGCTTTTAACGCCTTTGAATACAAAGGCCTTTAACGCCGTGAACGGGCTTTTAAGGCCCGTTTATACAGTTGAGTTTGCTTACGACCGAGTTCTTGTTATCTCCTACGAAAAGAGAACGGTGATGATGATGGTGATTGTGATGTATGTGTGTAGCAATATCCCCTTCGGAACGGGGGTCACCTACTAATCGCGTCTGAGCCGGCGGGCTGCTTTGTGTAGCCCTAGAGCATACCAGAGCGCTGGCCCTTTGGGTAGCTTTAGAACACACCGGCGCCACCTATGAGGTGACCCTGGAACTGCATATCACTAAAAGCGAAAGTTTCGCGGCATTTCCGAGATCAAATGTATGTACGTATACTTTCTATGAGAAATGGTCGTGTATAATATTGTAAAAAGTCTGTAAAATATTTTTTTTTAATAATGGTAAGCGAAAAAAAAGGAGATGCCAAATGTTCCGCGCGGTTAGCTGATAGATGACGTCAGTGAGTTCTCTCACCGCAGGAGATTTGAAGAAGTACGCAGTTCAATCTATGCCCCACGCTGGCCTCCGGCCTGTGACGTCAGAGATCCTTCGACATGACCTTGCTATTTTTAGTCACCTTTAGGAAAAAAACGAACAAGTTTTGTGCATTGTTCATACGCCACGCGAAGTAGATCGTACACGGTTTGGTGGTAAGAGAAAGGAGCGATCCTTTTTGCGCTTGAAACATGCACGTCTTGAGAAGATGACACATATCTAATCTAAAATGTACCTACACATATCGTTTAATTCTTCGCATAAAATTGGGAAATTAGTGTTGCTCCGCGAAGAGCCGGACTATTTTTTAATGGGGTTATTGAGGTGAAAACGACCATAGGAGGAGTTCATTTCTCCCACTATGGTACAACCGCCAAGCGTATGACTTGCATTCTACACAATTTTAACCCTACTGTCAGCTATAGTGCGTGATTGCCCTACAAATGTTATCTCCATTCAAAATTTTTTAGCTCGCCTTGATCGGCTGAGGCAAAATAGAAATCAGCTGGCGGGTAAGCCATAACGAATCAGTAAACTTAATTTTTGTCCTCCACTGTCTAGTATGGTACTTTAGAAAATATTTCGCGGCAGTAGTGCCTAATTCGACGACTACAAAAAATATCTATTTATTTCTTTATTTCGAAAGATAATCAGGAAATACTTTATGCCTGAATTATTATAGTATACTTCGCTGAGCGTAGATACAATCTAAGTGGGGAACAACGCATTACTAAAGAAGAAAAAAGGATAATTTACCAGCTAGTGGTTACAAAAAAAAAAGAATTTGTCCCTCGCGACCTGTGAGTGCACCCACAGCCCTTGCGTTGTATCACGTACGCAATATGACGCGTTATTCAGACAGTCAACATTTGTGGTCACTTAGCCTTCTTAATTAGAGAAACTTACTTTTTGGATACCAGATTGAGAGCGGATTTAGTGACATTCGTTCTAAGCATTCATCATAACATCAGAAAACGCTACTATCCCTAATACGTCAAGTATGCACGGTGTCTTTTTTTAGTCGGTCCGGAATTAAACAAATACTATAGAAAATTTGCGTTAGGTATTTTTTAGCCCTCGAGTAACGTTGCTGATCATGGCGGCCAATAGAAAGGAAGGCGAAGTGGGTTATTTCGCCATCAAATTAGTTAAAATCTTCAATCAACTTTGTATATGTTCATTTTGGGGGATATAATAGAAGTGGCGCTTGATCGCAATACGGTCAGGCAAGGATTTGTAATTGGTGCTATGGGAAGCGAAACGTAGCAGGACTATGCAGCTTTAAACCGAAACTAAGCTGTAAACGAGCGGCGCTATTGTAGTGGGCTTAGCTTGCGGAGCCGGCCGAGGCTGGAAGAATCGACAACACTGGCGCTTTTTGTTCGCTTGTTCGCATAGTTCCGGATTGAAGTTATCTACAAGAATGACAATTCTCGCCCTGTAGGACTCACCACAAATTTTGCGATCACAATTTCACGGCAGACACAAACCGTATACGGTGGCAGAGCGTCAATTCTACAAATACATTATGCTTTTTAAAGCTGAAAATGAAAAAGCAAGGTTACCTAAAACTTTTTAGTTAACGAAATAACTAATTAAGACCCCGTTTCTTGGGGCCACCTTGATCGCCAACTGAGCCCTAGGGATAAAAAAAGAAAACACTCTAACGCAAATCACCATAAAAGAAATTAAAAGAATCTGCACGGCCAAAAACAAAAACAAAAAAAAAAAAACAATAAAAAAATTCTCAGCCCGATATCAGTTATTCAAATCTGTCTAAGCTCTGGTGACACACACACACAAAAGGACTTGAGCACACTAACCGAATGTTTGACGACCGATGCGACGGCTTCAGTAGCTAATAAGACTCCTCGTAGCAGGTGATGGTGACTTGATGAACGTTAGGGACCTATATTTATAATCGGTTTCAAGTGGGTCAACGTACAAGGAACCCCATTCGAATGACCGCACGTGATAATAGAGATCGATAATATGCAGGAGTGGCAATCACCTCATGAAACCATGTCAATGTGACAATCTTATCTGATCACTGGGAGGTGAATATACGTTGTGCTGCAAGACGTCAAGACACGATGAGATATAGGTCAGACTCAAGTATCGGGGAGGACACATTAGGGACTGTCAGAAGGAAGTTTCAGTATTGTGTGCAAGAGCGAACGCAAGTGCTGCGCGTTTGGGTAATCGTTGCGTGCCCCACAGTGCGCATGCACCATACACATGGAACGCAGCGCTTGTAAGCACATGTAGGTTTAGAAAGAGTTATATAAGTAAAGACAGGGTACGGGACAACACATCTTTCATCTTAAGTGTGTGCTGCTTTTGTTGTTGTTATTTTCTTTCTACACTTGTATACCCACCCTGTCAGTCTCAATAGAGACTGATAGTATTTTGAAATATACAAATAAATCTTTGTAAGCGCACTAGTTATTTTTTTTATCATTTTGTACAAATGTATATACCGGGTGATTCAAGGAGACGGCAGGCTCTTTGAATCCACCGGAAAATTCGATTTCTCAACCTATCGCGCTACGACTTTGTGCAGCGTTGCCCACAGATGGTGCATTTTTTTTGTAAAATTTGCAAAGAGCGAATTTACCTGAGGAAAAAGTAAAGAAAGAAAAAGGCTTAGCTCCTATGGAAACGCAGCAACGCCACCGGTCTGCAAACAAGACGGCGCCGTTTCGCACGGGAGACAAGAGATGGCGCAAGCGGTCGCGACACCAACTGCCGCGAACGAACGAGCAGACGACGCCAAGAGCCGGCGTCTTTAGCAGACAAGGTACTGCAGTTCCTTGTTGTTACCGCGCCTGTTTTTGTTTCTGCGACTGTCGCCGCCCGGCGTAACGCGCTCCGCTTTTGAGTCGAAAAGATTGTCTGCTAAAGACGCTGGCTCTAGGCGCCGTATATGCTCGTTCGTTGGCGGCGTTCGTTGCTCCATCTCTTGTGTCCCGTGCAAAACGGCGCCGTGTTGTTTGAAGACCGGTGGCGTCGCTGCGTTTCCATAGGAGCTAAGTTTTTTTCTTTCTTTACTTTTTGCTTGGGTAAATTAGCTGTTTCCAAGTTTTACAAAAAAAAAAAATGCACCATCTGTGGGCAACGCTGCACAAATTCGTAGCGCGATAGGTTAGGAAGTTGAATCTTCCGATCGATTTAAAAAGCCTGCCGTCTCCTTGAATCACCCGGTATATTGTAAGCGGGTAGCGGACATTTCGTCAAACACCGTTTCATCGAATGAACGGAGATTTCATCGAACGCCGTTTCATCGAACGCCGTTTCATCGAATCGCTAAGGGCCATTTCATCGAATTTCTCTGTTATGGCTCTGTGCTGAGTTTGCATTTGTTAAGACTAAGGTAGTCAGTTGTGAAATTGTTTTGAAGGTGGTGTGAAATTAATAAAAATAATAACAATTGGAATCAAAGGAAATAAAAACAATTGTGCATGCAACTTACTGAAAAGCTTTACTCATGTAGATGACTCAAACCACGACACTGCAAATAAAAGACAGACACTTAAAACACTTTTAAGTGTCTGTGCTTTCTGTTTTTGTCTCCTTATAACTGTTTCATGTGACATGGAGAGGGGTCATTGTTTGATGGAGGCTTTCTTCTCGAAGCAGGATTTGTTCACGATGGCACTTATCTCGTCCCTGCACCCAGTGATATAAAAACAGAAAAAAAACATAGAATTAGATGAAGTTGTGTAAAAATTAAATTCCAAAATATTACAGACTGTAACGTTGTTCGATGAAAAGGCGTTCGATGAAACGGCTCCAATGAAACGGAGTCGAGGAAACGGCGTTCGATGAAACGGTGTTCGATGAAACGGCTTCGATGAAATGGCATTCGATAAAACGACGTTCAAGGAAATGTCCGGACCCAATAGGGGGTTTTTACTGACGTAATTTTGTCCACCATTTTGTTGTTGCGATCTGTCTGGCGTGCGCTGAATGAGAGCATTCCAAAGATTTACATGACCAGTAAATACAGCGCCAAAAAACGACAGGACAAAGACGAGAGTGAACAGGACGAGGCGCACTCGCAACTAAAGTTTATTTAGGAAAAAACACAATATATAGGCCGTTAAAAACGCCTATTCATCCCATCAATCCAGAAGACCTCTTGATAAAATCAAACTCTCTCCCTGAGAGGGCAAGGGAAGGCTCGCTAACGCAGTCATCTCCCTTTGCTCTAATCTCAAACGCCTCGTGCACTTCTCTTGTGAACATTCTGTGCAAGACAGCTTTGATCTACAGATTTCACCCCTGCAGAAGGCAGGTTTCCCACAAGGATGCCTGACTGAGGTTGCGGAATGATTGTTAAAAAAATTCAAAGGGGCAACTAATCGGGCAAGAGAGAGGCCAAAAACAAGACCGGTAATTATTCCGTAAGTACATGCCATGTCCCATAATTTAAAGAAAGTTGCACAGCGGTTTAGAGTACCCTTAGTATTTTCAGCTCCGGAAAAGATGGCACGCTTGTGCCGTAGAATCAATAATCCCCAGACAGACATGGAGCAGTGCGGCACAAAACACAAAACCAAATATGCTGAGTGTGCCGTCGGAGTGGTTTACGAAATTCCGCTGACTTGCGGCTCCGTGTACATCGGCCAGACTGGCAGATGTGTCAATGATCGTGCACGGGAACATGCGGGAGCTATGAGAGCAAGCCCGTCTGGGAATCTAGCTGTTCATTGTAGTCGCTGCCCGTGCTCACCAGTTTTGCATGATGTGAAGGTTCTTGCGAAATATAAAGATAAAATATGCCGAGAAGTGCACAAGGCGTTTGAGATTAGAGCAAAGGGAGATGACTGCGTTAGCGAGCCTTCCCTTGCCCTCTCAGGGAGAGAGTTTGATTTTATCAAGAGGTCTTCTGGATTGATGGGATGAATAGGCGTTTTTAACGGCCTATATATTATGTGTTTTTTCCTAAATAAACTTTAGTTGCGAGTGCGCCTCGTCCTGTTCACTCTCGTCTTTGTCCTGTCGTTTTTTGGCGCTGTATTTACTGATCATGAACCAACTAGCCCAAATTTCTACTTTGCTGCATTTACATGACCCCTCAAATGCGTCGAGAACAGGATCTTAAAAGTTTTACCACGCTGAAATCACCTCATCAGGTTGCGAGGTAATCTTTCATATCAGTAAATTTGTTTGAAAAAACAAAGTAACAACAAAATGGCGGATTGACGTCATGTGAAAATACCCTATTGTACGAGTGCATAGGTCGGTGTTGTGGGCACACTAGAGCATGGGCGTCAGCCTTCCCCCAACACCAGCAAGCCTCGACATTTCTACCTGCCATATGCAATAAATAATATCAAATATCAGCGAGTCAGAGACTTTTCGTAGATCGTTTCCGCTGTCCCGCAACGCTCTCCGCAACCAGCTGCGCTACCCGGAACTGTACAGTCAAGGCCATCGGCGCGACGGCGCAGTAGCGGCTGCTTCGTTGCGGAGGGCTTAGTGGAGAGGGAAACGCGGTCTACGAAAACTCCCTATTGTGTAGGTATGCACACCCCGCTACCGATTTTTGGGTGCGTATGCAGCGGCCCCCTGCGAGCCGTCCTCGTTGCACTCGTCCCGGGCAGGGCAGTGCGACCATGGCCTCCGAGACCCTGAAGCGCGCGAACGCCGTGAGGAGATGGCGTAATCTGAAAAAGAGAAGGAGGCGGCGTCTCTCCGCGGGGAGGCGCTACCAACCCAGCCATCAACAACATGGCGCGAGGCAGAAGAGCTCAAGGAGAAGTCTTGTTACGTCGAGTCACTGCAACTTTTACTTACAATAAGGTGGTGAACTGGGCCGGTTGGTTGACGCTATATATGATGGGGAAAACAGCTGAGAAAACACGGACTACGAAGAGGAACAATCACGACGGGACAGCATTGTACTGTCGTGTTTGTTCATCTTCGTAGTCCGTGTTTTTTTAGCTGTTTTCCCCATCTTCCACTTACAAATTTTTGTGTATTGTGGTAGAACGGTGAACAGCTGCTTTCGGGACGTAGATAGACAAGTTGTGATGCTTATTTAATTATTTAGCTTGAGATATTCATCTGGACATGTTGCGGCTAGCCCCGCAAGCGTGCCTTTTGATATATTTGACTGCAACCTGCATCGCGTATAAAAAAAAAAAGGTTTCTACTTAAAAAAATTAGATTTTCCCGAACAAAAAAAAATCATGCTACACTTAAAAAAAAACAAAAAAAACTTCCGCACGTTGTTTGACCTAGCTTTTGAACCTGAGCGCCAGGTTTGATCTATAAAGTGCAGTCCATATTGTCCTTTAAATATTTTTAATATTTATACGCAATTTCTGAGGATCATATTGCGGTGTTTTCTTTTACTAGAAGTACGTTTAGCCTGGCTCACAGTGTTTATACATTACACAGAAGAAGAAAAAAATGGATTGTGTGTATATTTATACAGCCTACAACTTGGTCTGCCTCAACCGGCGACGTGTCTCCCAGCTGTAGATAATAAATTCAGGCAGTGCAGTGCAATCGCTAGCCTGGGGTCTTTAACATGCATCACGCAGCAGTGATACACGGCCGCACGCCGGTACGACGCTCATCCAGATCGGAACGGATTATCATGAGGATTTTATACAGAAGACAGTCTGCAGATATCAGTCACCACGATATCCGTGGTTCAAATGCCGCGTGCCACGTGTCTCCTTGTACTCGATGCCATGCGGCATTCGAAGCTCAGATCTGGTATTGACTCGCGTTTGAATCTGTTTGCAGTCTGTTTTTTGTATGACGTATAAACAGTGTGATTTTGGCATTAGGAAAAAAAGAATGGCGGTAAGATACGAGCACCTCGCAATGATTTCGCCATTTTTTTTATAAACTTCGTGGTACTTGTAGGTACTGATTCAAAAGGAGGGGCGTTATTTTTTAAACGTCTAGTTTTTGGCACACGTAGAACAGACCACCGTCTCCCATTATGCATCTTGTGACGTAACTTAATGGATATGCAAACAGACAATGGGATCTCAAGAAAAATAACTCTGGTTTATTTCTAAATTCCAACCTTGTCTCTACATGGTTTATTCGGTACTCCAACCTAGCATATTTACAGATTACAAGCCTTGAATTTTTAGATTACACGTGAAGTACTTTGCGATGCAGTCGCTTCAAGCAGTTTCTTACGAGACGCTACCCTGTCTTTCATAGGCATACATATGTTGACGAGGAATGGACGTACAATCCTCTCTGTTACTATCGTAGAATTGTTTGTCTCATAATCATTTCTTGCAGCGGAAAAAAAAAACTTCGTACAGAAAGAAAAAAAAAGATATATAGGCGAAGTAACGCAAATATAAAAGCAATGGACCGGGAAAAGTTAATAACTCAAAGATGCGTATTTGTCGGAGTCGCTAATTATATCTATATATATTCTGAAGTAGGAACAACCATGCTGTATTTCTTTTTAAATTTTCGCAATTTGTTTGACGTAGATTTTCGAACCTGAGCACAAGTTTGGATGCAACAAAAGTGCAGTTCCTGTCATCCTTCTTTTCATATTGTGTTATTATGTATTACGTAAACTATGCAGGTCATACTGTTGTTTGCTTGTGCTATAAGCACGTTAAGGGCAAAAATTATTTGCGGTAAGATATGACCGCCACGCAATGATTTTTCCTCTTTTTTTATACTTTGGGATATTTGTAGGTACTCATTCAATAGGTAGCTAGTTGTCTAGTAACCGTCTAGTTTTTGGCACATGCTGCACAAACCATCACATCCTGTTATGTAGCTGGCACTTTGTGATGTAACTTGCTAAAAAAAAAAACAATGATATAAAAAAAATTACCGTTTTTTGTATAAATTTTTACCTTGTTTTAACCTGGTTTCTTTATTCCAACTTCCAACCTGGTTTATTTACAGATTCCAAACCTTAGTTACTGTAAACATCTTTTTTCTTGTTGCTGCTATTATTTATTAGATTAATCTGCAAGCCTAGGCAGCTTCTTAAGAAAAACACACAGACCGTCTTTTTCTGCGACCGAACACGCGCGGAAAGGACGGAAAAAAAACAAAAATGACAAGCAGCGGTAAACAAAACCACGTGTCACAGTTGAAAAGAAAGGAAAACGTCGCCACGTGTTAGGGCAAAACACGGACAGAGTTCTAAATTGCCCACTCTCGCTGCGTAACATATATATATAAAGCAAAATCGCCGACTTTTTTGGTGGTGTGCGACAAATTGTTCAGCAAAAGCACTCCTCAGGGTAATATCTTCACTTATTTTGGGATGCACGCACTCATACGTGCAGATTTCACTTCATTTATTTTGACTCAGGAGAGACGAGGGTGCGGCAGATAGGCCGAAGGCCCATACGAGATGGCCTTCAATACCGGCGAGGGAACGCCGGCAAAGGGAACGCATTGTGTTGGCGCGTATGTGTGCGTTTTGACGAAAAGGAACGCCGCGCCGCTAGTCCTCTGGAAGAGCATCCGCTGCACACACCGGAACGTGCACATACATAAAAGCACACACACATGCTTCAGCATCTGTTTCTCCCCCACAGTAATTACTTCCTGCACCCCCACTCCCTCCCCCCCCCCCCCCCCCCCCCCCCCCCACCCAGCACGCTGCCATAGAACTTGTTGATAAAAAAAAATAATAACTGGCTTGGCCCGCTTTGGCCCGCCTTGCAGTCTTGATTGCAAGGCCCGTAACCGGCCCGGATTCTTCATGAATATAGCCGTGCAGCTCGAGCACAGACCTTGGCGCGCGGGCTGGCCCGTACCTGTGCAGATAGCTACCTGGGACGCTGGCGGCTCCACCCCCCCCCCCCCCCCCCTTTTTTTATGACTGGGCGGACGTCGCTACCTGGTGGCGAGCGACGCAGTTAGCGAAATCACACTCGTACTGCTGAGGAACGAGTCCCATGGGATGGCCGGAAAAGGCTTCGCGCGCGCGACTCGGGATCTCGGATGTTGATGATGATGATGAAATACGTTTATTTTCTTTCATAATTAAGGCTCAGGCAATTGCTCTACGGCATGGCCTAAAAAAATTCAGAAAGTTTTACTGAGGCCCGTTTTCTCCAGGTAGGAAATGACGGATCTGAGCAGTTTAAGTCTTCTTCCGGAATTCCCTGCTGGTTTTATCCATTCATTAAGGTTTTCGGGCTTATCTTCGGGATCTATTGTTGCATGTGCATCCTCCCTTTCTCTTCTGAAGTGTTTGCAGTCCCACAGGAGATGATCCTCAAGAAATGGGAAACACAAGAAAAGTTGAGACAGGACCCGAAATTCATACCAAAACCACCAGAATGTAACTTTTGTAGAGAAAAGATCCCACCAAATATCTCGGATGTTATGGTGTGACGAGAGCAGTTTGCATGGGCACATCTAGATGGCGCCACAACTGCTTTGGTATCGGAGTTTGGTATGCGGGTACGATTAGGGATGCCGCGAACCACCCTAGGTTCGAAATTGAACGGTTTCGATATTTTCGACCGAACTGATGTTCGAAATCAAAAGGTGTCGATATTTCCGACCGTACAGAGGTTCGAATTAAAAAAATTCGTAACTTTCAAAAATCGTGGAATTTGAAAATCGAAAAGTTCGAAGCTTTCACGGTTTCGAAAAGTTCGAAGCTTTCACGGTTTTTAAAAGTTCGGGTTCAATTATTTCGAATATCTTTTTACTTGAGGTTCGAGAAATTCGGAGATTTCGAACTTTCCTAAGTTCAAATTAGAGAGAATCAAATGTTTCGAATTTATTTCCATCTAAAATTCGAAAGATCGAACGTTTCGAATTCTTATAGACTAAAGTTCAATAAATTCGAAGATATCGAATTTCTTTCTACATGAAGTTCGAAAATTTCAAAGGTGTCAATTCCCTTTTAGGGCTAAATTAGAAAAAAATCTTCGAAAGTTTTGAATTTCTTTCAAGTCCAAGTACACAAAGTTCGAAGTCCGATTTTCATGTTCCGCCACAGTTTCAGTTTCAAATAACGTTTTCAGGCCTCACTGGTTTTCACGAAATAAGGATTAGAAAAGTTCGGGTGTGATATTTAGACTGCGCGAAGTCGGTCAGGCAATTAAATGAGACGACGAGTGTCCCGGATGCGCTGGAATATTTGCCAGTGCAGAGTGACGTGTGACCATAGATCAGTAATTGTGACCGCCAGCCCGGGGGGGGGGGGGGGAGTCATTAACGTGCATCACGAAGTAGTGATCACACGAACACACTGTTTAACGATAATCATCCAGTTCGAAACGGCCAGGGGCAGGCAGGTCGTTGAGGCTCAGAAAAACCTTGAAGCGATCTGGCAAACTGCCTCCCTACCCCCTTGCACGCTGGTAGTAATCCGATCGAACGCCGCTCGGGTGACGCTGGCATATAGTAAGTTTAGTTTGTACATAATGCAAAATCCTGAGACTAGGAAAGAAATTTGAAAGAAAAAGTGTAAGAGGACAGGAAAAAGGGGACAGGATAACGCCTCAAACTCAGCTCAGGACAATGTCTCAAACTCAATTCAGCTGAAAACTCACCTCAGGACAACGTCTCCAACTCAACTCAGCTGAGTTCGAGAAGTTATCTTGTCCCCCCCTTTTTTTTTCTTACACAATTTCTTGCGAATTTCATTCCCAGTCTCGGGATTTTGCATCATGATCAACATACACCAGCTCACCTGCACCTTGACAATTTTTTAGTTTGTAGCTGTTTTGGAGGATAATTTTCCGGGACTAAAGAAATGCCGAGCAAAAATCACAGAAGCTGACACAACTGGAGGTCGAGGAGAGTTCTACCATACCAGTGGCGTCGAAAGAGGAAAAACGGGTGGGTGGGGGGGTCCAGTCTCTCCCCCCCCCCCCCCCCCCCCCCCCCCGCCGATATTTCGGACTGTTAAAGAAAACAATACGGGGAAAGAGGGCATGGTCGAGCTTATTTTAATCTGAAATTATTTACTCCTATGTATAGCTACTGTCGTTCTTCACTGCATAAAAGA
This sequence comes from Ixodes scapularis, assembly GCF_016920785.2. Lineage (NCBI taxonomy): Eukaryota > Metazoa > Arthropoda > Arachnida > Ixodida > Ixodidae > Ixodes > Ixodes scapularis. The sequence goes on from NW_024609883.1 coordinate 37,872,296, forward strand.
TCGCGTAGATGGTCATTGTGAGAAACTCGTTGTCAAAAGGCACTACTCGTCACATGCTCGGTGGTTCGGAAGTTCAAGGATATGTCTTTTCAACCAAAAGAACTGTGACATTGGTAAAAAATAATAATATTAAATAAATAAACATAACAATAAAGGAAAAAATAAAAAAGCTGAAGAAAAAAAAACATCAAGAACCCGCCGGAAGTGTTGTATTCTTGCATATTCAGAAGCCCAGAACTACGAAACAAGTTTCTCCTACCAAAATGTGCGCAAGCTAAAAGAAACACGCCCCAAAAACGTGAAACAAAAAAAAAAAAAACATTTTTTTTTATGACGTGCTGAACTTGAACAATTTTAGAAACCTTCTCCTATGAGTTAATTTATTCCTCAACGTGAAAAAAACAATAAACACATTGTTTTGTATTACGCGTGATAATACGTACTGTCAATGGTGTTAATTTAGATGCCATACCTAAAACAATTTAGACGAAAAAAATTACCAACTTTAGAGGATAATTGCCCGTAGATACATGTTGGATATTTCTTCGAAACTCGTCTTGAACGTAATCATATCTTAAGACGACATTTACCTAGGCTATACATAGATCATTCTTAAAAAGCTTAACCTCTCTACCATAAATTGCTTCGGCTATAGAGCGCTTCAAATATGGCACGAACGACAATTGTCAAAAACCCGTCGTGCTTCCTCGCTCCTCCAGGAATCTCTTCTTTAAAACCAAGCATGTCAGATGATTGAAATAAACAGCATTGTCTTTCCCAAGAAATACGACACCACACATAAAAATGAAAAAAAAAAAAAATAAAACTACGAATGTACCTTATTGCTTGAATCCAAATGAAAACGCCCGCCAACCTTTCGAAGCTCGACGAACTTCGCACTTTTACTCTAAAAGTTCGAAGTTCGTCAACTTTTGACTTTCCAGGAATCGAAAGTTCGACAATTTTTTATTTCTTTAGATTAATCGGTTCAAAAGTTTGAAAATTATCGCATTTCTTAGCATAGGAAGTTCAAAAGTTCTTAATGCTTCGACCTTCTTAATGCAAGAAGTTCGAAAGTTCGGAAATCATCAAAGCTTGTAGTCTATTAAGTTCGAAAGTTCGACAAGCATCGAATTTTGCTGCTTAATAAGTTCAAAAATTCGAAAAGTGTCGAAATTTTTAGTTTAACAAGGTCGAAGATTCGATTTCCGTCGAATTTCTCGCTATGGAAAGTTCGAAAATCGAAATCTTTCGATTCTTTGGAACCGCTTGATTCGATCATCGAACCTTCGGTTCGAAAAAAGTTCGCGGCATCCTTAGTTATGATGCACTCGGCAGAATTCCGCTGAAAACTTGCGTTAGTCGTACGCAGTGCAAACGTAAGGGTCTTTACGCTATTCTAAATCTTTTTATTGACTGGATGCATTCCTTCATAATAAGCGACATTCCAAACCTGTCTTCATTTCATAAAAAAGAGAAAAAAAGAGAAAAAATATGCCACGACGTAACGCGGGAAGCAAAGTGAAATCGCGCCTATCTTTTGCTATCACCGTAAAAGTAGTTACTGACGTTACGCTTTTTGGCATGCGAAAACATGCATTCCTGTTCTCGCACACACAGTATAGTTCTAACTCAGAGGTCATAAATTTGCGCTTTAAAGGGGAGCTTCTGCATAATATTAATGATCATAAATCTTTATAAAATTTTTACCATGGAATAAATATTCACCCCTAATATACCTACAAACCATCTAATCAAAATATTACTTTTTTTTTTCGAAAAAATGAATTTTCAAGCTGACGCGTACACCTCTTGCAACAACGAGAAGGGTCACCCGTGACGTCAAATGCTGTATCCAAAAGCATATGACGCTCCCTGCTTCGCGTCGTTATGCATGAGCGTCTGTAGTTTAGCGGAGTGCGTATAATTTAGGCTATTTGCCGTATGCGATGAATTGGGGGATATTGGTGATGTGCTGGGGGGCGCAACAAAACAGCCAAAAAATGCAGCTGATTGACATCTTATCGGTTTCCGAGCGAGTATAGTCTCTGCGATGGAAGTGGGTTCAGGCAGTCGGACACGAACGCTTGCTCTACAACGTTCTCGTCGTGCTAGCAAACAGTCCGCACCGTGCTAGCGAACAAAACCTTCCGTACCCTTCTGCTTACGAAGCGGCATCAAGGTCCGGATGCCGGCGGATCGTGAATAAGGCCGCCATATGTGGTCCGCTCCGATGCGATGCCAATGGATCGAATGCGAACGGCGAATGGTCTGAAAGCTTGGGCTGAAATTCTTAACACGTTTGCTGATCATTGCTTGACTCGGTCAAGCTTCATGAACTTTTCACTCCCACGAAGGATCGCGACAGCCTTCTGATTGCTTCTGACACTGGGCGAAACAGGCTCAAGCTGCGTCAAACGCTGCTCAAGCAGAGTTTTACGTCACAGCAGGATGGCGGACCAGTAAAGTTGCAGTTATTTTCGGTTTCCGTTATATCGTACTTCTGCAATTAAAGAAAATATTTAAAAATGTTGGAAAATTTTCTTGCTCTTCTAGGCTCAGTTGAAAACGTTCAAGTTGAAGCAGGAGCTAACATCTAAATTTCTAGCAAAGAAATGAAGTCTTGGCAGATGGGCGGACTTGCCTTTTTTGTTGCCTTAATAAAAAAAAAGAAGAAAAAAAAAGTTCCTCCAGCCCTAGAGCTAAAATGTTCAAGGGAATTGAGAGATCACGTTTTCCAGAACTGCTCATGTATGGCGTGTATCGTCCGTAAAGTATTGTTACGTTTTATGCGAAGAAAAAGTCAATAAACCAAAAAAGATAATATATGTAAAACACTAAGAATGATCTTACCGAGAGTTTTAAAATAGGGCGGGCAGTTTCACGTCTTCAGACTTGTAGTTTAAGTTGCACCTTAAATCTGTAATGATCTCATCTAAAACAAATGTTAGGAGGCGATAATTTTATTATTTATTTATCTATTTTGAAGAAACTGCCGGCCAACTTTTGAAGGCCAAGACATGGTGCAACTTAAAAATAAAATAAGTCAGCATAGAAGATAGATACACAGAAACATCCAGTAAAACGAGTAAGCATGTTAGCTTTTGCAGTTCATTCTAACACAAAAAAAGTTCAGTTGCACTAGAAAATGTAGGAAAAGAGGCAATTTCCGTCACGCTTCGAGACAACTCGTTCTACTCGCAAACGGTACGCGAAAAAAGGAATGTTTTAACGCGTCTTTTTCTGCAGGAAACTCACGAAACAGTTTTTTATGATTCTGTCTTGTGTCATGGCTCACGTTATACTGTAGATACACATCACACTTTAGACAGTGTGATGTCTAAAGTCTAAAGTTAGTGTTGTTATGTACTATGCTATGGTAAAAAATGCAAGCGCTTTACCTTTCCTTGGACGTGACTACTCAGGCAGCCCAGACTCAGCATAAAACAGACAAAAATGTGATTCTTTACCATATGAATTAGCAATGAACCTAATATATCCTTTTAACCCCTCCGATTGTGAATTGGGGTTTCATAAGATGTCAGCACATTTTAGTCAAGGACGGATCCCATATTTATACGCCGTTAGCTTCGTTTCATGGGTGCAGTGTATCATTGTCCTTCACGGCGACCACACCTTTCTAGACGCTTTGGTTCAATGTGTGAGGTCGAGATTAAGTTAGATATAATTGTAACACATAGAAACTTGTATTCACTGTCTACTGCTAAAACATTGAAGTTGAGAGCGCAGGAGAAAAAAACGGTACCTTCTTCAGCGCTATCGTTATTTGCACGCTTTTCATAACGTCCAAGTCCCTTTGCACTTCTGGCATCACAAAAAGAAAAAAAAAATTGAAGGCTATTATGTAAACGATTTCTTTTTTTATCATAAACGCAAGCTATCTTGAAAAACAGTATACAGTCGTCTGCGAAAAATCGTCACTGTATTGAGAATTTATTAACCATCCGATCATTCACAAAAACAAACAGAAATGGTGCTCCAGATGAAACAGCTAAATCAATGGATTCTGTCCTGCCCACAGGTACGAACTGTCTACGGTTGGTAAGGTAAGAGTCTAGCCAATTCAAGAGGCAATCATTATCTAATATCTGCTTTAGGTTATGCACTAAGTTTCGACCCGAAACCCTGTCCAACGCCTTTGCGAAATTTAAGAAAACAGCATCAACTTTAAAATACAATAAATACAATACAATAAATTTAATTTTTCCAGAAGTACTGGAGGGGTCCCCAGACAAAAAGCAGCTTAACTGTGTCTGGGTTCTCCTTATACATGGCAGCAGCTTGGGCAACAAACGTATAAAACACTTCATCAGGATGTTAAGAAAAATAAAACAAGGTCACATAACACTGAAGTAGCAGAAAAACAATATTAGTTATGAATAGTTAAAACAGTAGCTACGTAGGTCTTTTTGCCAAGTGTGTAGATGTTTATATTGTTCGTGAAACATTTATTGAACACGTACGGTACTTTGTGATGTAATGACTGGAGGTTGTAGTTTGTGCGGCACCGAGGAAGGAGCCAAGTGTCCACATGACGTGTGCTTATATTGCATTCAAGTTTTTCAAGTTCAGAAATAAAATACAAGAAACTCTATGAGTGTTGGCGATGAGAAACGAAGGGTACAGAGTAAACGATAGTTATATACGCATTCTACGGAAAGTATTTGATATCTAGAAAATAATCGTTCTGTATGATCTGTATGTGAGACAGCCAGGGTATACGTAAAACTTTTTTTGCAATAACAGTAAATTTTGAAGGTTTGTTTCAGTTGTTGTAGCCCATACAAGATGACAGTAATTTCAATTGGACTCGAATAGTGCGTAGTAAGGTTTTAACTTAATACTGATTGGTAAAACATTACGACAGCGGGCAATAATGCCAACAACTCTAGAAAGTTTAGTAACTAGATAGTTAACATGGCAATCCCACATCATATACTAAAAAAAAGTACTTGTAAAAGTTTATGTTGGCTAACTAACCCAATTTGGGAATCACCACGTTTGATTTAATTTTTAACCAGAACCGCTTTATTAGCATCACATGACCATCACTATCAGTTACTGTAGCAGAATTATGGGCCGTGTGGAGGAGTTTGGTCACTGTCGAGCCCACTCTACGTAACCCGTGTTGTACAACTATTGGAAACGCTGCAGGGTTTAGAAAAGTTAGGATGTGCTTGAAAATGAAATGTTGAAGAAGCTTACTACATGCACACCAGAACGACACTGGTCTATAATTGCAAACGTTATTTTTCCCTCCATTCTTATGTGCTATAGGCACTAATTTGGCTACTTTGCAATTTTGTGGCCCTTGATTCGTATTAAAATGCAAAAGTAAATCACGTAAAGAAGCTTGGAACACCACTCGGCATACCTCTTTAGGAAAGCGTTATGAATTACATCCTGACCACCCACGACTTTCTAATGTCTATCCGTAGAAGGCTGTCAAGGATCGCTTCAGACTACCAAGCCACTGATCCCGTGATTGTCATAAATGAATGATGATAACAGAGTTTTCAATAGCGTACACATATAAAAAGAAATGATTATAATGCCTAGCGAGGCACTATTCACCGACAAGCATCTGCCCTTTTTAAAAGCTCTTTAACTGTTACATTTCTCTTTTTTTTTTAAATGCGCCCAAAACTTTCTTGGTGTTTGTTTTGACGAAGTTGTGCATTTTGATATTGAACTATTCATATTTGAATATAGGCATTAGGGTGTGCGACTGATGTCAGAAAGAAGGAAGGGAAAAAAAAAAACTTGGTTGGAACGTTTCTATTTGATTTATCTTTCGTTGTAGTTGTAATAATTCAGGCATCACTCACGCGTTTTTTTTTCTTTTTTTTAATTTGAGTGTTCCCAAAGGGACGAACTTGTCGACACATGTAAAAACTACTTGTAAAGGAAAAATAGAGAAAACCAAAGTTTATTTACCGGCTCCTTGTTGATCTCGAAAAAGACAAGAAGTCTATCAAGGTCCCCTTTTAAGAAATCAAAAATATCAGAGTCATTTGCTCGAGTGAAATAACAACAGCGTTTCTCTTCGGTTTATACGTACAGATACCGCGAAGCATAGAGGTCACCGACAACTAGTGCATGGCCAGATATGTCTTTTGTGGTTGATATATTAAAGGGACGATGCAACATTTTTTGTACATTGCGCAAATACCGCTTAGAAGAAATCCCTGACGTTGATGACCTATGAAACACGCGTTCGTTTTTCGCCTCACGCAATAGGAGTCTCAAAAAAAAAAAATTAAAGAAAAACAAGCAGCGTTCATTCCCTCAACTCGAAGCCAGAACAAGCGGCCACGTGATCTGGAGCCGATTATATGCCACCAATGTTGCTCATAGCCACGCGCTGGGGTTGGCAAAGCACAGGACACGCGCTGCGTTACAGACATTGTTATGGCTCGGGTACTTTCGTCGTTGGAGCGATTGGGCACGGGTCAACCGAATGCTTCTCGAGCTAGTAATTATCACGAGCCAAAATTGAATGCCCACGCAATGCTCGGGTTCAGTTTATGATCCGCATCCAAATATCGTCATTGGGGTGTACTGCGATCCCCGCGTTACGTCATCACATTTTGCAAAGGCGAGATTGAATGAAAATGATCGCTTTTGTCCTTGAAATTACACAGCAACAAAGGAGTTTTTTTGGCCAGTGGCGTTGCGTGAGCGTATCCTTGAGTCCCACTATTGCCATTCAGCTCGTGTAAAGTGAAAAAACATTCTAATTGAGTATCGTTTCGCCGCTTCTTTAAGTACACTCTTGGTAAGGATCTCAGACAGGGATTCAAGATAGCGACTCGCTAACATTTTACATGTGCGTGGGACTTTTGACAACTTGAATTAAATTGTTGCTTAAGCAATATCAACAAGAAGCCGGTAATGCTTGCAGTTTCCTTTAGGCATCTAATGTGTCGAGATGGAAAGGTTCCGTCCCCAGGAACCACGCGAATAGCGATGAGCATCAAAGCTTTTGCCAGCGCGAAAGACATGCGGGCACTCTGGCACGAGACCTTGAACTGAACGGACGTTGGGCTAAGCTGGCCATTTCTTATTTTTTGTATAATGCTATTTTGTATTTAAACTAACCATGACTTCACGGACATTACAATTGGCGACGAGGGAGACTCAGGGCTCACCGGACACCCTGCCTCGACACTGAACGACCACCAGCGCAACGCAATGGACACGCCTGAGTTCGGTCGCCTTCCAGAGTTCGATGGCACGGGAAGCTCCTGGAAATCTTGGTACGGGCGGCTCTAATTTTTCTTCGAAGCCAACGACATCAAGAACGTTCCGAAGAAACGAGCCCACCCGAAGGAAAAATCCATCAATGTAACCCTGTTTGGCAGTCAATGTTTTCTAGTGGACCGCTGACTGTGCCTGACTGTACGTCAAGCATACCTGACTGTTCAACAAGTTACTCTGACCGACAGTCAAACTCCAGTCAGACCCCGCTTGTCGGCTTTCTGATGGTTTCCTGGTGGCAGTCGGCCGCCGCGAAATGCCATCAGGATGTCTTGGTGGTGATTCTGACTGTACATCGATTGTCTCTGACTGTACGTCAGAAAGCTTTGACGTGCAGACAGACGTACGGTCAAAGGACGTAAAGTTCGTTCGGATACCGCTATTTCGTCAAATCTATGAATACGAAAAATAATCTATGCAGGAGAAAACGATTTTGGGACGTGAGCCCATAAAACCGCTGACGTTAGAGATATGACACGCAACCGACTGACAACCTTGATCAGAAGCCCGCCGAAGCGCCGAACACGACACTTCGCACTTCGCTTCGCCCATAGAGGCTTCGCCGAGCTTTCATGAACGATCGCTCTCGACTCGTTTTGTTTGCCCGCTCGCTCCAACCTGTCGATCCTGCCCGGACTCTACAATGTCTTATGTTTTAGTAGAATTTCTACTCGACAAGACCCAGCCTGTTGTGAGTTCCGACGATGTAAGGGACTTTAGCGGTGTAGTTGAAGACGACAGGGTGTACCAGGTCTACTGGGCCGGTGATGCGCGAACAAAAGGATCGTCCTACGACGCGAAAGTACTCTACATGGCAGGTGAGTAGAACTGAAGTACGGCGAGTGATGTACGAGTGCTTTGCATAACATGCTGACGGCTTAACTGCATTTGCAGCCAAAGCATTTCGTATAAAAGGAATAGTCAAATCGAGTTCCTCTAACGGTAGCGTAGCATAGCATTCCACGCCCGGCGCTCGCCAGCGACGGCTGTGTAATCATGCTCTCCCAAGGAGCGGCGATAACGGCCCTCGCAGGCCGCGGAAACTCTGTCTTTGCTTCCACCGACGACTACCGTGTCGTTCTGCCCCCGCTTCCTTCAAGAAGTGTTGCGCTGAACTCCGTTCTACTTCATGGCGACGTCTCTGGAAGACCGTACAAGATTTTTGATTTCCGGGCAGAGCTGGAGCGCCTGGACGTGATGGCCGACATCGACGCATTTGGAGGATACCAGATGAACCACGTCTGGATGCTCTCTCTGAAGACGGCGGAATCTAAGCGGCGTGTGGTAGAGGGGGCGGAGCTCTCCGTAAAAGGCAAGCGCTGTGTGATCATCGACCCCGACAACGCGGATGTTCGCGTGAAGCTGCACTGGGTTCCTTTTCACGTCACCGACGAGGTTGTGCGGAAGGCCCTGGAGCCTTTCGGAAAGGTGAACGGAATCACCCGTGACGTCTGGAGAGCCGATGGCTTCGCGGGCATCCAGTCCACGACTAGGCTGGCTCGGCTAAGCCCAAAGGAGGGCGTATCCCTGGACCGCCTTCCACATCAGTTGAGGATCGCTGGCGGGAACGTCTTGGTGATTGTACCAGGGCGCTCACCGCTCTGCCTCCGGTGTAAGGGCACACATACGCCGCGAATGTCGCGTACCGAAGTGCGAAAAGTGTGGACGCTTCGGGCATGAGCGCGTCAACTGTGTGGTGACGTATGCCACCGTCACCGAGGCAACCATCGAAAACGAAGCGTCGAGCCTCGAAATGGACGAGGAGGAGGCTGAGAAGGCAGCAGAGGGCGCGGAGCACATCGTCGCAGTACCGACCACGACGCCGGGTCAAACGGAAGCTGAAAGTGCGCCGCCCGAGAAGCAGCAGACGGCACCGGCTCCGACGAGTCCCCCTGCTTCGGCTCCCGCGGCATCGACGGGGAGCAATCCCGGCAAAAGGGACTTCAAGGTTCCAATGCGAGACGTCAAGGAGAAGGGCCAGGCATCTAATTGGGCGGACGACCAGGACGGCACGGCGGAGTGGGCGACGGACGACGACCCCGAGCTGAGTGACTCTGGGGAGAACTTCAAGCTCCCGTCGGACCAGCGCTCCGAGGACGACGGCCAAGTGCAGCGGTCGGGCCTCAAATGGCAGAAGAAAGGGCAGGTTAAACCTGGCCGACGGGCCAGGTTTAACCCCGCCACGCGACTTCCGACGGAGGAACATGGCCGGAAGCCACCGGAGTAGGTGGGGTTCTTTTCGTTCATTCCTATTCGATTCTCGGTTCGCTGAGACGTTCGCAATGTTTTTACTGACGCCGCCAGTGACCCTCCCTTTATAGAAATCAAAGGAAACATAAAGCGTCTCAAGTTTGCCACGCTAAACTGCGTTAGTGTACAAGCGCAACAACGCAAACAGTGGGTGCTGAACTTTCTTCTTGAAAAGAAGATAGACGTATTGTTTTTGCAAGAAACCAAACTTTCGACAAATGCACAAGTTGAAGCCATGGCTCGTTTTGTGGCGCGTCACTACGCAATCTTAGTGTCCGTCGCAAACGGCCAAAGCGCTGGAACGGCGGTAATGGTTAAAAAAGGGAGAGGAATAAATGTATGCCCCGAGTGGGAAACAGATAAGAATGGCCGGATCTGCAGTATTGACGTCATTTATCATAACGAAATGTACAAGTGTGTGTCGGTTTACGCTCCGAATGACTCGGCGAGTCGGAAAGAATTTTTTGCGTCTTTGCGACAGTACCTGGATACTCCATGCTAAACAGTGCTTGGCGGAGACTTTAATTGTGTCATGAAAGCGGTGGACTGTTCGAAAGGCGCAAGGGCAGACTCAAGTTTGGTCGAGTTGCGCAAGCTACTGCGTGACTTTGATCTTCAAGACGTCACAGAGCTGACGGAAACCGCCTTCCCTGGGTACACACACTGGCAGGGAGACTGTCACGCACGGCTAGATCGAATCTACGTATCAAGCGAACTCGCCGCAGCTAGCCTGACCTATAAAGCTGTCCCGGTAGCTTTCTCTGATCACGCCTGCGTCATCATGACAATGGGAAAGGTCGTCCGCAGAAACGTCACGTCATCATGGTGGAGTGGCTGGAAACTGAATGACGCACTTTTGGAAGACGAGCAGCTCTGCAAAACGATAAAACAGATAATTCAAGAAGCCAAAGGAAACCACTCGATGAACGCAGTACAATGGGAACAGCTGAAAGAAGTTAAGTTGACCACGTACAGATACGGCCGGAAAAAGGCTGCCCCCGGACGTGCCGAGAAGCGCGAACTCCTGCAAACCCTCTCAACACTGATTCACGAGGAGAATAAGACTCCTGGCGTCTTCACTGAAGACATCAAATATTGCAAGGGACGACTTCTCGAAATACTCGAGAAGCAGTACCGGGGAGCTATGATCCGGTGTCGCACGCTTGCGTTGGAAAGAGACGAAGAACCAAGAAAAGTTTTTAAAACGAAGGAAAGGCAGCGCTCTGCTGAGGAGCGCGTTACGTCACTCCGAGTCCTGGATACCATTCTGACAGAGCAAGAAGATATTGAAAACGCTTTCGTCTCAGCGTACAAGGATTTGTTTACGGAAAAAGACCACCTTCAGCCGCTCCGGGTACCCGGAGTGCCGCTTCCGAAGGTGTCGGAGAAGCTGCGAGAGGAAATCAAACGAGAAGATTTCCGTCACAGAAATCGAATGGGCCGTAAAAAAACTCGCCCCACGGAAGTCTCCGGGGATCGATGGTCTAGGCGGCGTTTTCTACAAGACGTTCCTGAGCGAACTTGCCCCGATCCTCTGTGACGTCTTCGAAGACATTCGGCGACGGAACCTGATGCCACCATCCATGCGACAGGCTCTGACAGTTCTCATACCGAAGAAGCATGGTGGGAGAGAACCCAGTCTGGACAGCTTTCGTCCCATCAGCCTTCTGACCACGGATTACAAGGTGCTGGCCAAGGTAATTGCCCGACGGCTGGACGCTGGCCTGCGTGACGTCGGAGGCGGACACCAAACCTACGGCCTCAAAGGCAGGACTATCGCCACAAATCTGCACACCATGCGAGTCGCGTGCGAAGCGGCGCAGGTCCTCGGCCAGCCCCTCGCAGCACTTCAAGTAGACCTGAGCAAGGCCTTCGATCGTGTATCGCACTCATTCCTCTTCAGCATTCTTGAGAGCTGCGGGGTTGGAGCGCGGCTTCTGAAGTACGTGAAGCTGTGCTACCGGGACGTGTCGACTTGCCTGCTTGTGAACGGAAACAGGACTGCCTCCATCCCCATCAGCAGATCGGTGCGACAGGGGTGCCCAATGTCCCCCATTTTGTTCGCGCTCTACCTCGGACCTCTGTGCAGAGCTATCGCGGGTGACGTGAACATTCGTGGCTTAACTCTGCCGGGAGGCTCCGTAAATGTGCTTGCGTATGCGGACGATTTAACAGTGCTGTGCTCTTCGAAAAGTCAAGTGCAGGCGGCGGTTCAACATATCGGCGCTTTCTGCACTGCCTCCGGTGCCCAAATGAACGCGGGGAAGTCAAAGGGAGCGTGGCTTGGCGAATGGGGCTCCAAGCCGGAACAATTTCTTGGCATAAGAGTTGCGGACTCGGTGACGAACTATTTAGGAGTGAATTTGAACCCGGAGCGTCTCAGCACGGGGCGTGGTGGAATCGATCTGAACCGTCTAAATGTCAAAATGTTCGAGTGGCACGGTAGGCAGATGTCTCTGCCTACTCGGGCTTTTGTCTGCAATGCTGTTTTTTTTCCAACCATATGGTATCCAGCCCAAGTGGGACCATGTGCACAAAGTGAGATTTGCAAAGTGCACCGCTTTCTTGCCACCTTTGTGTGGGAATCACTGTTTGAGCGCATGAGACGCGACAACTTGTTTTTGAGCCAAAAGAAAGGTGGCCTGGGGTTGTTCACCGTTTTATGTTTTTCAGAAGTCAGAGGAACGACATTGTTTTATCCTCCTTCAGAGTGCTCGGAGGTAATTTTTTAGGAGAGTGGCTAGAAGGTGAGGCTGGATCTTCCCGTTCGCGGATCTTAAAATTCTACAAAGAAATTGAAGCAGCGATTAAGTTTTTTAAGGACCGCTTCTCTGATGAGTACCTTGACAAGGTGAAACGAAAGACCCTGTACTGGGACACGCTCGACATGCTAATTCCTGTCCCACTGTATCGGATGTGGGGAGGAACAGCAGTGGAATCGGATGTTTTCAAACGGCTCCGACGCTATCCCGTAAGAACAGCTACAAAAATTTTTTTCTTGCGTCTACATCTGAGGGTTCTCCCGGTGAAAACATGGTTGGTGCAAAAGGGTTTTTTCGTACCGTGGTCCACGAATTGTGCGCTTTGTCCTTTTCCAGAGACTCTTGAACATGTTATCCTATTTTGCACAAATGCTGAACTTTTTTTGGGCACAGCTGCGGGCGGCACTAGAAGTTGATCTGTATGTGTCGTGGCGAAGTGCAATGTTTCTTGAGTGTGGGACGGGAAGAGATAGTCGAGCCTTTGAGGTTCTGACCATCCTTGGTTTGCACGCGTTGTGGAGGTCAAGAACGGATCACCTTCATGTTGTCGAAGGAGGGAAACCAGCTTGGAGGCATTTTTTGGATGGTTTTGTGTATGCCAGCTCGCTGATAGCGACGACAGAGCAGGATGGGCTTGAGTGTTGGGAAACACTGAAGGCTCGGCTCGGTGTGCGCGGGCTCTCTGCCATCACCAAGTAGAGGCACGCCATTTGCTTTGCGGCGGTCTCCAGGGTTAGTACTGCCTATTCATTTGCGGCCTTTGAACTGCGGATTAGACACGTGAACTGTCGTGTCGCTTTGTGTTACTTTGCACGCTGCACACTGTGTTATGCTGTTTTGGGTTTTTTTCTGCACTTTGAGTGCATGAGGAAGTGTGAACGAATTTTTTTAAACATGTACATAAAGATCAATTTTAAATAAAAAAAAAAAGAAAGGTAGCGTAGCATAGCAGTTAAGGTGTCCGATTTGTACGCATGTGGTCGCGGGTTCGATGCGCGGTGGTGCTGCTTTTTTTTTTTTCTCGAACATTTTGTTTTATCGAGGCATTTGGCGATATTTATGAGTGCGTATAGCTTTACTCTTATATAAATGCTGCCCTTGTTGATGAAATTCCCTTGGCAGTGGCAGTCAGACGTCATCTGATGGACCATCAGATGACGTCTGATGGTCCATCACGTTCCACCAACGCTGCTGACTGGCAGTCAGTGTCCCAAATTACGAAGCTTGATGGAATTTTCAATAGGGCACTTACCAACGCTGTGTGAGGCAGATACATACGATGTGGTCCGCGCTCTCATCCAACCTCGGCAGCCCGGCCAGGCGACCTTCGACGAGACTGTACACGCTTTTAAAGATCACTTTCATCCACAACTATCCGAGATGTACAGCAGAGCACGCTTTCAATGTCGTGACCAGGAGAATGGCAAAACAGTGACTGCTGACGGAACGGTCCTTAAGAAACGCGGAGCAGACTGCAATTTCGGGCAACACCTAGCAAGCAACTAATCCGCCGGTCCTTCCCTCAGTCTGCAAGACCTTCCGTCAGTTCGTGCAGCTATAATGCTGCAAGATCGTTTTGCCTGTGTACTATAAATGGAAAGCCCAGCAACGGCTTTTTGCAGAAAAGGAATTCATCCTTAAAAGGACCTGCAACTTCGCTCTCGAGCAAAGAACGCCACAGAAGATCAAAAGACGGCAAAGTCCGACTTTATAGATGTGCACAAGGCATGCACAAGTGACTGCGCGGCACGAAAACAAGATCGTCCTCGGAGTAATCGGAACGCTCAACGCTGATGGATGTGCGAGGCTCAGCACATCCCGGGAAAGTGCAAGTTTCACAGAGTTTCTTGCAACTATGCTGCAAGAAACGCGGGCACATTGAAAAAAGCGTGCACCAAAAGACGAAAAGATGCGAAAAGCCCGCACCGGAACCACAACATGGAGCTACCGCAACACTAACCGCTGTCGACTGGAATTGCATCAGGTATCAGTTTCCACCACTCAGCGGACTGATCCACACTGTACGAGCTAACCAGACTCAACCCATGCACCAAAGATCAAACGCGATGTACCTATTGACAACAAAAGCCTGAATTTCGAAGTTGTCACAAGAGCGGCCTGTACGCTCATCAGTGAAGAGACCTTCAGGTCCACTTCAAATGACGACTCACCTCGGCTGGAGACCAGAAGTGTATTTCTGCCCACATGGTCGGGACAGTCACTTCAACTTTTGTGTACGACAGCAGTGCAGGCAACGCACAAAGGCAAGACCTGCAATCTGCCACTCTTTCAAAGGATCCGGCTGCAACCTCCGGGATCGGAACTGGTTTTCATACCTCGGTATATACATCGCTAGAATCAATTATGTCTTACACGAAGAACATGCCTCCAATCAACTAGATAGGTGCCAGTGTGTATTGCACAAAGACGTCTCGAGACACGTCGGTCTTGCAGTGCAACTGGAGCTGGTTGAAGTAAGAACACCGACAATCTTAAAATCACGGTCCGTTCATTTCGCCCAACGATCAGCTGTAGACGCTGTATTAGGCCGACTTCAAGACCAAGGCATCAAATAGTGAACACCACACTGTGAGTGATTTACCGCTCCAGTGCTGGTACGAAAAAAGAACGGCACACTAGGCATCTGTGGCGACTACCGTTGCACAGTCAACAAAATAGCAAAAAAGGCAGCCTACCGACTTCCTACAACAGACGAAGTCTTCAGCAACTTGAGAGGCACTAGAATTTTCAGCACTGTCGATCTGGCCCAAGCGTATCACCAGCTTCGTGTAACGCCAGGAATTGCAGACGTTCTGGCCCTCAACACGCCGAAAGGGCTTCAGGACGTAAAGCGATTTTCTTTAGGATCTTCACAGCACCGGCCGTATTCCAAAGCTTCACGGAGTCTATGCTGACGGCCATTCCGGGCGTTTGTGTGTACCTCGACGATGTAACTATCGGGGACAAGGATACCACAACACGCTTCCCCGCTGGAGGCCGTCCTGAAGCAACTGGAAAAGTACAGCCTCCGCCTTGGTAAAGACAAGTGGGGTGATTTAAGATAAGATCGACAAAAGGGTGGCTGGTCGACAGTTTTAAGTCAACTGATTTTTTTATCTGCCATCGTCTAGTGTCTGATATAAATGAATCCTCACTTAGTTTTGACCAGAAAAAAAAAAATTAGGGGCAGCAAATGTAAGGCATGAAGAGGTGGACAATTGCATTAACGCGCACTGATGGGGGGAGGCATGTTTGAAAGTGAATAAATAAAACGATAAAATTAGGAAAATTGTAATACTTTTTTATAAACAAACTATTAGTACAGCTAGTTTAAAATATGAAATAATTATATTTATTTATATTATATTTCATTTTTTAAAAATTGCCAAACATGCCGCATGAACGACAAATGGCGAAATTGGGAGGCCTGTATTTTATAAATGATTTAAAGCATTGCCATATACCTTTTAGAAAGTATTCTGCTTATATATGGCTATCATTTAAACATGTAAAAGGTATCTGAGTGATACGATAGTCGGTATATATTTAGGCAAACATGGGGAAAATGTCAAACAACAAAAACTTCCGATGCAAACAAAAACATGAACAAAAAAAAGCACCACCTTCGATTTGTTTCAAATTTTGGGTACCATGCGATACTCAATTTCGGCATTCATTTCTATTAAAAACATGTTGCACTCTTTGATCGGGAAAGAAGACACAACTCCCCAAAGTAGGTTTTTTTTTCAAAGCCTACACTTAGCAGTGCCCTATACGAGAAGTGACTCTGAGTTCCAGTTTCAGGAACCTAGCGCACATCTTTCATATATTTGATTCAGGTGAGGTAACTGACAACTAGAGCGATCGGTCACACAGTAAAAGTCAGGAGCAACTATGTACAGTATTTTATATACAGCGTACAATTAGAGACTAGTGACTCAAGAAAAAGATAATGCAGTGTGAAGTTGTACTTTCCGGTGTATTTTATATTTAAGATAAAAAAAAAAAAACTTTACTTTTACAAACAAAAATAAAGATAGAAACTAAAGTTGTTTAGGTTAGCTATATTTACTTCCGGGGACAATCAATTTCAGGTGAGGAGTGCCACCTCGCCGGATCCTAAGCAAAAGCAAATTGTTGTGTGTATTTTTATACAGCCGGAAGCTAGTCTGCCTGAGTGGGCGTCTGGTGTCTCAGCTGTAGATGAACAATGTAGCCAGTGCGGTTCGACCGCTAGCCTGGGGTGTTTAACGTGCACCACGCAGAAGTGATACACGACCGCACGCCGTTACGATGCTCATCCAGATCGAAACGGGCAGGGGTGGGGATTGAGCGCAGGATCCCTGGGTTCTGCAGCGCGAGCTTTCGCTCCACGTGCTCCGTGCTGGTGTGTGCTAGACCACTCGGACACCAATCACCCGGATTGTAAGAACTTCGATACTCTCGGTGCACGAATGGATCGTGGCAAGCCGAGATATTCTATCCTGCGCGAGGATAAGGTTTGGGGATTCTCATATGGTGATGAGATAAAGAATGTAAGCTATCACCAAGTAAAACAGTAGGTTAAATATCCCGCGAAGAAAACTGTGATAAATATGTCCCTGCATTCAAAATGAGCAGTCCTTGGGGAATCGAATTCGGCACTTTACGCTAAGGCTTTTCGCGAGGTACCCATTTAATAAAGTCT
Organism: Ixodes scapularis; assembly: GCF_016920785.2. NCBI lineage: Eukaryota > Metazoa > Arthropoda > Arachnida > Ixodida > Ixodidae > Ixodes > Ixodes scapularis. Next base: position 37,889,276 of record NW_024609883.1, read on the forward strand.
CTTCTAACCAGATGCGACTGTCCGTGCAACACATATTTCACAGGCTCCTTCTGTTGATGACTTGCACAGCCGCCACGCGTGCCAAGACTGAATGCCAGGAAAAGCGCGTACCGTCAGCCACTTCGTTTTTTTTTTTTTTTTTTTGTGAAGATACCGAACAATCTCATTTTCGTCCAGATACACAAGATGAACCCAGCTTCTCGAATAGAACGCCCACCATCGTCCTGGCCGTCTGAATGACGTTTATTGAACGTTCTTTCAGGTTGTTCAGCGTGGCCTGGTGCTTCACGAGTCCGCCAACTCCGTCGCATGGATTTTCCCATGTCCAGACGCAGAAAATAACCACTGGTCTTGTGGGAAATCGTTCTGAGCTGACTGGTGAAGCTGGTAGCCATTCTTAAAATGACTGGTGGCTCCGTCACTTACCTACGTCACGTGCGAGTATACCGCAACCTTGCCTTCAGCTCTCTCTCTCTCTCACTTTTTTTACAGCCAAGCACGTGTGAGCGTCGTCGTCACACAGGTCCTCACTGATGATACCAAAGCTGTTTGTAATTTTTTTTTTCGTCACTAGAGATGTAAATGTTGTAACTTCTTTTTTTCCCCAGTGCTATGCTTGAACTTTGTCATAAGCACGATGGTCCAGTTTTCAGCAAAATCAAAATGAAAGAGTGTGCTACCGCGTTGCATGCACTGCTTTTCGTCGTAGATCGCTTTATCTTGAGTTTGCTGGATATGGTAGTGAAATATAGAACTGTCAACCGTTACTTGCACGACTTATAAGAAAGTCTCAGGATCCAATGTTTTTTTTTTTTTTTTTCACAAGGTCGCCAAACTCTCATGTTCTAAGCACAATATATCTTCATCTTCTGGGATATGAAGTTCCTCGAGTGTAAGAGAGTGGCCTTTTGGGCAGTGTTCACAGCCTCCTTAAAGTCGCAGACTTGTTAGTGGGTCGCACAGAAATGCTTAGTTAATTTCACCAGTGTTGAATGTTGAGCCTGTAACGGTCTCTACAGCGTCAATACAAAGGTAATAATTGGCGCAGCGCACAAAAACGCCCACTTCCTGGTGTGGAATACATTTGACCCATCTAGAGCGCAAGGAATAAAATTTTGTTAGCCCAACGCCGGAAACAAGACATTTGTCTTTGTATACACGAAAGGGCGCTCGCATCGAGCGTCTCAGGAAGTGCTTTTGCACGAACGTTTTTTCCCCGTCGAACATTACAGAGATCACGTCTTTCTGGTTGGGACCTTGGCGCAAACAGTGTAGCTCGACTTTCGGGAAGTACTCTAGGGCAGCAGACACGGTCTGACGGCTCACCTTGCACCTCGTGTAAGGATCCGGCTTATACCACACGCCATGTTTTTCCTTACCCAGAGCGTAAACACTGCCGCCATATTAACCATTCCTAGGTAAACATGGCGACAGTGTATGCGCACTACTGTACTTAGGCGGGGCTCAAGTATTTGAGGGTTCTGCTGTCTGTCGGTGTGCCTCTTTGTGCCTGATATTAGCGCCCGTGACGCCAGCGAGTGGGATGGCGACAGGCACGACTGCTCTGTAAACAGGCATCGGCGGCCATATTTTGCTATTTGAAGCGAACCCCCTCGTCCTTGACAGTGAGCAGGGAAACAAGATTAAATCGGCCGTTTTGCCAGAACTAGCGATTAGTGTCGTCTGGTACTTCCGTCAACTATTGAGCCATGATCGTGATCTCGAGGAAATGATTGCTGCTAGCCAGAGAACACTATCATGCAGAAAGGGAATTCTTGAATACGTTTTTATTCTAGATATAAGTCAAGGATATGTATAACAGAGAGAGAGAGAGAGAGAGGAATGGAGATAGACTGGAATAGAGAGGAGCATATAGTGGTCGCAGGAAAATAAAGTAAAAAAAAATTCCCAGTGGCCAATGGCTGCAGGATCTTTTCTCGAATAACTAGTTCGTAATATGACAGCTGTTTGTACGCAGTAGTTTCTGCTCACTTTTACTGTGTAAACGATTGCTATATTTTTTAATTGCCTCACCTAAAGAAAACTATGTAAAAAATGCGTGTTAGTTTCATGAAACTGGAACTCGAAGTCACATCTCGTATAAGGCCCTGCTAAGTGTAGGCTTTGAAAAAGGATCCTACTTTGGTTAAGTCTGTCTTCTTTCTCAATCAAATAATGCAATATGTTTTAATAGAAATGAATGCCAAAATAAAATATGACAGTGTACCCAAATAAAAAAAAACGAAGTTGGTGTTTATTATTTTTATTCGCATCAGAAATTTTCGTTGTGGGATTTTTTCCCCATGTTTACCTAAATATATTCCGACTAACGTATCACTAAGATACCTTTTATATATTTATTTTAAATAATAGCCATATATAAACAGGATAGTATCTGAAAATTGTGGGATAATGATTAAATTATTTCATAAGATACAGGCCTCCAGGTTTTGCAATTAGTCGTTCAAGCGGCCATGTTTGGCAACTTTTAGAAAACAAAATATACTGTAAATAAATATAATTATTCCTTATTCCAAGCAAGTTGTACATATACTTTATTTCTAAAGGTATTATAATTTTTCTAAATTTATCGTTTTAGTTATTTACTTTCAAACATCCCGCCCCTCCATCAGCGTGTTAATGAAACTGCCCACCCTTTCATGAATTACAATTTTTCTTATTCCCAATTTTTTTTTCTGGTCAAAACTAAGTTTGGATTCGTTCATACCAGACCTAGACAATAGCATATAAAAACATCAGTTAATTTAAAAATGTTGACCAGCCATGCTTTAGTCGATTTCATCTTAAATCACCCAGCGCTGTTTTGGGGTTCAAAAAGACTTCTTTCTGGGACACCGAATCGACGAAACAGCTAGGGGTCCACGCCACAGAGGAGAAGGCCCGAGCCATTGTTGATGCTCCAGCTCTGACTTGTAGACAAGCCTCACAGTCGTTCCTGGGCATGCTTGCTTTTTTTTACAGATTCCTGGAGGACACAGCAGCCATCGGCAGCTGCCTCCACGAGCTCCTTCAGAAAGACACCTTGTGGAGATGGAAAGAAAAGCACCAGAAAGCGTTTGAGCGACTGAAAATTCTGATCCTGAAACAGAGTGCTGGCGCTACGACGAACGAAGATCACTCAATGTTTCTTGCGACGCATCGCCATACAGTGTGGGAGCAGCTCTTTCGCAACTTCGTAACATGATGACCAAGGAAGGCAGGCACCGATCACTTTTGCTTCATGAACACAGGTATCAGCGGAGGGAAACTATGCTCGACTGGACCGAGAGGGCCTTGCAGTGGTTTTCGCAGCCCGAAAATTTCCCAAGTACTTCACTGATAAAAAGGTGACGTTAATCAAGGACAATCAACATCTGCTGGGTATACTGGGTCCGGAGAAGCAGACAGCTAAGCCCTGTCACCACGAATGACCAATGGTGCACCAGACTGTCTGCGTATGACTAGGACATAACCTACAGGCAAAGCAAGTACCACCAGACTGCTGACGCGTCAAGTGGACTGCCATTAACCGACAGCGACGACGAACCGTGGGCGACCGGTGGTATTTTAATGTTTGAGTCCTTGTGGAGACTACCATTCACAGTTGCAGAGATAGCACGTCTGACACAGCAAGGGGACACTTTCTGTGAATGCTACACCGCCGTTCAGAACGGCCCAGTGAGCAAACTCGCGGGAGATAAGTTCACGCCTTACCGATGGAGAGTCACATACAGCACTGGCAATTCACGAATGATGCCTTACTTCTGGGTCTCGTGTCGTCGTGCCAAGCTCGGCACAGTCGGCACAGCTCGGCACAAAGAAATGCCCTTAAGGCACCGATTTCTGTCTGGGAACGTTCAGAAGCACCCTGGCACACGATCCATCTACACTTTACGGGACCAATACAAGTGCACCCCAACCTAGTTGTAGTAGACGCCTTTAAAAACCAATCCAAAAGTGTCGTACGGTCGGCTATAGAAAATTATTTGTATGGTCGGCATAGCTATTTGGCCCAACTAGCTAAAGAGTTTTCTATGGCAGTCTTTAGCATTTTTAAGGTCGCCTTAATGGGCATCTTTTCCGTTGTGTATGGCCGCATCACTCTCCAGCCATAGCGCTCATTAACTTTTCTAAAGCCTGACTAAAGACCACTGTATGGCCTACCCTACGGTTTTTTTAAGCCGGCATGCTACAGCTGTCTATAGCTTTTACATTGATTGCTTTAGTCATTTATAGCTTCTTACTGTCCTGCTAAAAAAAGGTGTGTGGGTCGTCCTATAGCTCTCTTTAGCCAGCAGGCTATCGCTGCCTATGCCGTTTTCTTTGGTGTATCTAGCCACTTATGCGGTCATTTAAAGAAGGCTGCATGGGTTTTCCTATAGTTCTCTTCAACCAACACACTATAAAAAGTGTTTTTTTTTTTCCAAGTTATTCTGACTTTCGAACGCTACATGGTAGAGTTACATCACTCAACACACAGAAGCTTCTTACGTGTCCTGCTAAAAAGGACTTGTGGGTCGTCCTATGGCTCTCTATAGCCAGGATGCTATAGCTGCCTCTGGCTTTTTCTTTTATGTCTTTAGCCATTTACATGGTCATTTAAAGAAATTCATGGGTTTTCCTATAGCTCTTTTTAGCCAGCACCATCTAAATTGTTTTTCTTCAAGTTACCCAGATTTTTGATTGCTACATGGTATATACACATACACCATTGAAGAATGCACAGAACACAAGTAGAACACTCTCACCGTCAAGCCTGAGCTGACCGCAGAATGACCGAAAAAGGAAATCCGCCGGTCGAACGTCAGGACGCGTAATCCTCTCATAGTCATAGTCATGAACAGACACATGGAACGAAGGATATGTATCGCACATAGATGGAAGCTTCGTACACGAGAAATCCGGGCCCCTTAGAGCACGTGACACTATTTCTGCGATTTTATCGCCCGAGGTGTCAGGATGTTGCCTGGAAACGAAAAGAGCCTGTTTCCTTGGAGGCTTACATACGACTTGCAACTTGCTGCCCTTGCACGAGCCAACTGAAGCCTTCACACCTCTTTGTGGCAGAGCGTGCTAAAAGCGGTCCGCATGTACAACCTTCTTGGAGTGATCTGCAACAGTGTAGATTAGCTGATCCAAAGCGTTTGGTAAAAAGCTGCCTCCGTCGACGCCAGAAGAGGTGCGTCGCACTTCGGGCTGCTCCCTTCGTCGCTCGACGTTCGCGGGAGGTCTCGCCATCCGCGAGTATGATGCACGCTGCCTTGCCTTTTCTCCAGGTGGGCGTTCGGAAGCCGTGGGGACAGTGGACGCTTTTCCCGGTTGGTGCTTCGAGGCCTCTGTGATAATTGGCCAGTTTCTGTTTGACGACTTGACGATTGTGTCGGGCTGTAAAATCTCAGAGGCTGTTGGCGCTGGTACATCCTGTCGCTCAGAAGCAAGCCACTTCCGAAGGAGTTCGTTGTTTTTTACGAAATGTGTTATTAAAGATTCACTGTCACTTCGCAAAGACCACACATCCTCCGATAAGTAGTAGATCTCGCGGCAGAGCTTTCCTGCCAGATCACGAGGACCGTGGTCCTTCTGCGATGATTCTCCTTTTTATGCTTTTGCTGGACCAACGCAGCCGACGACTCATATTACTCACGATTGACGTCTCTTGGCTCTGGCGTTTAGTGTGCATGCACATTGCCCTTGAACACGCTAGCACGATTCATTAAAGGCAGGTAAATGTCAGCATCAAGAACGTTGACGCATTCACGGTTATCATAAGTAGGTCAAAGTCAGCATCAAGACCGTTTACGCATTCACAATTGAAGCCGTTAGAGCACGTGCCAGAGCAAACGACGAACCTCTGCCGAGATATCAGAGCTTCGCAGATACCAGGTACGTCCTTCATTCTCGAGGGGCGGCGTCAGAATCTATGTGGCGCCTGAGCAGAGAGCGATGACCAGGTCGCCGTCAACCATCCAGTTGTCAAGGTTTTAGGGCTGCTAGCCGGTTTTTAAGAAAAAAATAACAAAGCGATCACGATCAGAGTTTTGGCTTAGTGACTTCTGGTGGCTAGTACGTACAAGACGGCTTAATTTGAATTTGAACAAACTTATCAGGGGCGGAGATTACATTTAAAAAGAAAATTGTATAGCTCAATTCCTTTAACAAACGAAACATCTACTTTAAAATAAAGTTATAAACAAACAGTTCGATAGAAAAAAAAATTGATGTACACTGAACCAAACGTTTCGAAAATGTCATTGTTTATCAAATTTGACCATTGCTTACTAACTTGACTTCTATCACACTGCTTATAGTCATTGGCGTAAAAACCGTGTTGGGAAGTACTTTAAGTGCGTTGTGCTTAAAGCATACTGCTTCAAGTAGATTTAGAAAACTTGTACCTTACTTGAAGTGCATTCTCTGAGTATGTACTTGTACCTTGCTTAAGTATTTTTTTATTTTGGTACTTTAAGAAGAAAGCACAACTCCCGACATCAAAGTGCATACCCCAAATTTAGTCTCGGCGGAATTAAGCTCTTTGAAGGACCACGTACTCGCGTCCTTGGCTTTCCTAGCTGCTTTACACAACATCTGAAGTCGAGTACAAAGATTTACAAACCTCCAACAAAAAAACAAAAAAAAGCGCATTGTCTTTAGGTGAAAACGCGCTATTGTCTCCCGAGAGATCATCAGGTCATTTATTCGAGTGAATTAATCGCGAATACAAGTAAGTGCCTTATAACTTGATTTCGTTAAATAGTTAGTCAGGGAGAGCAAAGAAATTACTGAGTAGCCGCTTGACTTTATCCAATGTTTGCCACTATTTCCTAAAACAACTGATGCACACCCAATTACCTTTAAGGCAAAGCATACCAGTAAGAGAGAGAGAGAGAGAGAAAACGTTTATTGAAACAACAGGAACGGGGTAGGGGAGAAAAGAGTTAGGAGCTGTGGGCGGCCATCCTATTCCGGTAGGCCGCGTGCCGCGGCTGCCATCCTCGCCCGAGAGATCAGGGCCTCCTGGTCTTCGAGCTGGCAGCTCTGCAACACGCACTCCCACTGCTCAAGGGTAGGGGATCTGGGTGGTGGAGGGTTGGTGGGGCACGTCCAGACGAGATGAGCTGTGGTGCTGGGCTCATCGCATTGGGGGCAGTTCAGTGGGTAGTTAGCAGGAGAGATGTGGTGGATATGGAGGTGATTGTAATACGTGTTGGTTTGAAGTCGGCGCCAGATGCGGGCGTCAGCGGTAGAAAGGGAAGGGAAGAGAGGCCATGCAAATTGTGTTAAAAGTACTTGTACTATACTTTGAAAATACATTGTATTTATGGTACTATACTTCAAGTACATCGCGCCCGGTGTACTTATTACCTTACTTTGAAGTACATAAGCTCTCATTTATTTCGTACTTTACTGCAGGTAGTACTTTTTAAATGCATTTGACCCAACAGTGCGTAAAAGGGACTATTAGGATCATAGCTTTGAAAGGAACTGCTTGTTTATATTTTTTACATTTCCACTTTTTGCGAACCTCGGAAACTTGCTTTCATAGTAATTTTTACTCAAAGCAGTTTTAACTCTTTAGCAATTTTGACTCAAATACATATGGAGCTGTGGCAAACAAACCGTTACGAACTGTGAGACATTGTCACTGCAACTATGGTTACAGTGACAATGTTTGTAACATTTATAAGATAAAGATACTTCTATCTTGATTTAATGTTGTCAAATACCTAGAATTTTAAAATAACTCTAAATGAAGTCCCTTTTTTTTAATTTTCATTTTCTATCAATTGCTCATAAGAGTGATAACGGCTAGAGCTAAATTTTAGTTGACCTTTTGTTGTAATGTCCACGCGAGCAATAAAATAAGCCGCTTTAGGCTTGCCTCATAACTGGTTCCGAGTTTCCGGTAAATTCTGATAAACCCCGAAAATTAACCCCCGATCCAGTTCCATCAAAGTCGGAGAGGGGGAGTCAAATTGGAGCTGTCTATGAGCAAGGGTAAACGCACCAATCTTCACACAAAGAAAATCTCGATTTACAGCTTTATTGTGTGTCGCTAAGTTTGTTTGGAGAGTCCCATACGCATGTCTCGTTAAGAGTGTTTGGTTAGCGCGTATGCTCTTTGAAGTTTGGAGAGTCCCATACGGATGTCCTATTTTCTTTACCTAAAGTTATATATTAATATTAATAAAATAATAACACAGTTTATTTCCACGTTTAATTGCGGAGCAAAGGATAAAAGCCTAAATGGAGACATGATTAGCCCTGAGCACCATACATTGGCTTAGCAGCGAAACAAAAAGGAGATTGTTACACAGTAAGAATATCAAAACACCTACCAAATCAGAAAAGAAAAACACGGGACAAATACACCTTATCTCAAAGACAGCACTTATATACACAACGCACATAAAAAAGATGAAAATGGGTTGCCGAAGTCGCTCGTACCTAAAAAAAAAACGAACGAACGCAGGGCCTTGTGCAAGTTAGTATCTAATCAAAGTTGTTACAATATAAGAAAGTTCAACAGTTTAGGCATAGTATAATGTTGCATTTGAGTATCATATTCAGCACGACAAGGTAGGTACATACAATATTCTATGTGTCCAGTAAAGCAAACGGCTTTATTAATGCGAAAGCATTAGATGTCACATGGAGAGAGCCAACGTTATCACCTTTGAAGTCGCGTCAAGCAACAGCTAAACTCCCCTCTCCCAATGGAGCGGAGCGAAGTCGCGATCTGAAGGCTCCCAGCCTTGAAGCCGCGCAAAAAGCCACGGAAAACGGCGGCTACCTCTCGAAAAAGAGCGAAGTGAAGCCGAAATTTGATAGATTGGCTCCCATTGGTTAGCGCGCGTCATAATTTGAAGGAGCGCGCCTCCCATTGGCCGGCGCGCGTCAGTTTCAAGGGGCGGCACCTCATGGCGCTGCGGGCCCGCGCCGCAGTGCGCCCATAGAGTAATTATACACAAGGTAAAGAGCAGACACTGCCATAGGCCCCAGCGGCCCAAAGAGACCAGTGACAGCTAGCGCTCCTAGCAGGCAGCATTAAGCATAATCTGGTTCAGGTTCCGGTCAAGTTAGTTTCGGGTTTGGTTTGGGCATCTCTGTTCCTGTTCTCCGGTACCCTTCTTCTTCCTTTTTACCCTCCCTTTTTCTCCCTCTTTTTTTTCCCTCCTCGCTAGGGTCTCGTGAGCTACTCGGTTCCCGCAGCCGCTTTTTTATTATTTTTTTATTAGAGGTTGACGCCGTTTTTTTTTTTCAATTTTTACGATAGAATTCGTGCAAAATGTGTCGAACTAAATTTCTACTTCACAAAACAGAGGTGTATGTCTTGTTTGTTTGCTTTTTCTGCTGTTAAACATTGAAGTTCCACAATCTCCACGTTGACTCCAAAATGGTGGAGTATTTCGGGGTTAACAAGAGAAAGTGATTCGAAAACATTTTATTCGACAACATTCGTATATACATTATTTACTTCAAGCGCTCTGTGTGTTTTATAAGAAAAAAGATACGAAAATAAATGAACGTGAAGGATTTCGGCAATAGATTTTTAGCCAAACCAAGTTAGCAAAAACCTTTCACAGGGTACGTGCTGAGTGATACCTTCGCTTTCACGACGATTCTAACACAGGAAGTAAGTGCAGAAGTAAATAAGACATCGTTATCATTGTCAGTTATAAGAACACAATAAGAGTGCCAAATCATACAGCGGAAAGTACAAGTTCCCAATTTCCGGCTAATATAAAACACACGAATTGGCATAGCCTGAAACACACTGTGGTAGAGTCATCGCCAAATAATGAGAACTCTATTCAGAATCTGACACGATTCAACGTCCCTAAAAATCCCCCGAAAAACATTTGATCGCAAAAGAACTATGGCGTAAAAAAAAAGTGGCAAAAAAAAAAAGAAAATACATAGATAGTGGATACAAAAGTGGAGGCATTTTCATTCGAATATCAATAGCCTCAATGCATCATTTTTTATAAAATTCTTTAAAAATGGATAAATGATTTTGCAAGAGGGCCGGGATACACAATTGTTGGAAATAAGGAAAATAAATGTTTGGAATGCAAGTTGCACCGCTCAATCAGTAAGCACTTTCGGTTTTTGATTTCGCAACCGCCTTTGTTAATACACTATTAACAGTTAAACTTGTCTAGTCGCTGACCAGCAGCTGAGGAGTACAACCAGACTTTTTCCAATTTCCGGTTAAGAAATCGAATATGCCAACATAAGCGTCTTCTGCAAAACGTTTTTGAAACCCAATTGTGGCATGTGGCACTCTGAGCAAAGTTAAACTACCCAGTCCTGAAAGTTTGTGATACAAGGCAGCACACACTCCTCGAACATGCATCACACTCTCAATTATGGCAAGAAATAAATTTTCTAGCTGCTGAATGAAATTAAAGGCAACCTGTGATAGTAGTACTAGGTTCCCGCAAAGTTTTCCTGACATATGGTATGCTTTCAGCACAAGAAAGTACTGGTGAGGCCTGTTTAAGTTCTCAGACTCATCCCTCAGCACCTGAGAACAGCCACAACTGTGAGTTGTCTGTTCAAGGAACTGTTTGATCAAATAGCCCCCAACGTAATAAGTGGACGAGTCATCAATTATGTTAGGCCTGATATCTGATGTCAGCTCAGAAATATCCTCTAGTGGCGGGAAGTTATCAGTTGGAAGACATTCCAGATTGTCTGCAATTGAACTTTTATTGTGCAAAAATATTGGCAGCTCCTTGAAGAGGTCAGCCTTGTCATCCTCTACGTTTCCATTGTTCGACATTTTGAACAGTTTTTATATCCGCATGTTTTTTAGTCCTGAGGTGAACTGATACATATTTAGGTTTGTATTGCAGCCCAGAATTTGTCATACAGCTCCAAAGATGTTGTAAAATGGGTCGTGCTACAGGCTTCATGTAAGTAAGAACTTTAAGCCATGGCTATTTGAAATCTTTTTTCAGATCATGAGGACACTCTTTGTAGTAAGGTACCACCCTATGATGGTTTGTGGAAACCTACTACTTTGGAACCTTTATGCTGAAATCCATCCGAGTTGCTGGTGAAGGAAACCGAGTACCTCATATTCTCCTTTCAGAATGGCATGACGCAACTTCTGCCCTTTCTTCTTGAATTGTGAGCTATTTAGACAATCAAAAAGTCTGTCCATCCTATCACAGAAATAAGCTGTGGCCATGGCCGCCTCAGAAAGCTCCTTGGCATAAACAAGGGATAAGACTGCGAGACAGACTGAGGCACTCAGTAGCTGTGCGGCACGTTTTGCTGTCATGTTACTCAAAGGGTTTTGAAAAATGCGTCTCTCAGTAAGTTTCAAAGCCAATCGCAACCTCATCTCATGGGTAGAACGATAAATTTCAACAATGTGAGACTACTCAATGACCTTATCTTCAATGCAAAATTTGTGCGCTTGGAGATTGTTCCTGGTTGTTTTGATGCGGTGCGAAACATCAAAGGTAAAGTAAACATGTTCGTTGTCAGCTTCAAAAATGGCTAATCAACAGACAAACCAAGTTGGTAGACCAAGATTAGATTTGAAGCCCCCTGACCTCAGACCACAGCCTTTACTATGTAGCCGCAATGAGAGAAATGAGGACACTGCGGATGAAAGAAAATTGTGTTGAAGTGTACAGAACAGTGTATGGAAGAGGCTGAATCCACCCCCTGGAAATTCTAAAGACCACAACAACCAGGGCTCTATCTGCAACACCGTTCAACATCGTCCTGTGTAAACCCTTAGACAATGTCGTGCGCAGGGTCATAAATCAAGTTCTTTTACAAAACAATCTCATCGAAACTCGAGGTGCACACATTATTGCAGCCCGACGAAAGCAACAGAGTGTGAAGTTCAAGCCGCTCGGCTCCACAAACTCACACCCAGCTGCGAGCACGCGGGCGGTCATGTGTCACCTTGTTTGATTCAAAGCCGACCGAACAGGCTGCAGCAGAAAGCACAGACGGACGGCACTCAGGGCACGGAAGAACGACGCACGGACGAGCCGAGGCCATGCAAAATAATTCTGAGGTGACGGCGTGCAAGCAGGCAGGCGGGCAGGACCACGGCAGGCCATGGCAGGCGCCATTAATCACGTGGTTTTTGCGACTTATTAGATTCAAACTTTTAGTCTTTTTAAGTACTTTACATATTCTAAATCATAACAATTTTAAAAATAATTCATTCTCACATACAGAGTTCTAACTAATTTTAACCAAATTACAGAAAACCGTCACGTAACGGAGGGCATTAAACGCACTATGCAAGCCGCGAATCGTCTTATGTGTAATTTTTTTACGTTTACTATATCACTCAATGGTGCGCCGGTAAAAGGAGGCGGCTGGCTGCGGGGCCGCCCAGAGCCCGCTCGGGCGGACTCCTGAGCGCCTCCACAGCCACTTCACGAAAGCGCGAGCTCGGCATTCGGCCGCATGCTCGGCAGTAGCGAAACTTGGCCGCCAACGCCAGTACGCCGCAAACGAACGAAGGGAGCAGAAGAACGACATGCATGCTTTTGCATTCGCAACTCATAAGAAGTGCTTAGGTGCCCCTCGAGCCTTTCAGGTGTCCGTTCTGCATTATTCTGGTATAACCCCCTTCCATTTGTTGTCCGAAAAGAAAAGAAAAAAAAATTAACACCGGAAAACGCTCAATCAACGAAAAAAAAACTCCCCTCACCCCCCCCCCCCCCCCCCAAAGAAAAAAGAAAAAAAAAATCCCCAGTATTTGAAAAAAAAAACATAAACGCCGCAAAGTCGGACCCCAGCAACCAACGGCCCGCCAAGTCAGTCATGCTGATTTCACCGCAGCATTCTTGCTGGGCTCAAGAATATTCATTCACTGTTTACAGCGGCGCAGCAAGAAACACTGGTGGCCGCCATATTTTAGGCATAACTCCCTGCGCGAGGCATGTGATTGAATTCAAGTTCACGCCGAACACTGACACCGACCTCGAGTCCGAGGCACGCTCAAAGTGCTTGTCGAAAATACGGCAGCCACGGATTATCGACGGATAATCTTTCGAAAAAAGTATATCTCCGGCTATCTCCAGAACATCACCGTGGGCCAAAATTAAGGACTTAGGTTCATTTAAGCCGGGGTCCCGCAGCTTATAATTCACACAAAAGACAGTCTGCATGCAGATTCGAACGCGGCTCACCGCGAGGTCCGTGCTTGGAATGCCGCCTGGCAATGAGTTCGAGAATAAAGATTGGCACGCGGCATTTGAACCAGGGATATTGCGATGACTCGTGTTTTGCAGACAGTCTTTCGTATGACGTATGAGCAACGTAGCCCCGGCTTTACGACGACTCTATTATCACAGACCGGTGACGAGACCAGACTTTCTGTTATATTTCTGGCAGGTGAGTATTTCTTATTAGAATGATAGCCGACGTATCGTGTGACAGTCAGCCGCACATAATAATATAGTAAACACAAATAAACCATTCATGTAGTAGGTTAGAATGCTCGTTGTTGTCACGCGGTATTTAATTGCGCTTGTCGCATTAAACGGAGTGCTTGTATAAACAACCAATATTCATATTATAGCACTATTGGTACGCTAACATGAATTTGAATGATATAATATTGAACAAGCCGTTGAAAAGAAAAATAGTGAAGTTTTTTTTTGAGCGTAATATGCGTGGAATTCGCTCGCTTTCCAAAGCAAAGTTTCCTAAAATTTAAGAGAGGAAACTAGCCGTTATAAAAACAAAAAAAAAAGAAAAAAAAATGACAGCCGTTTGCAAATTCCTGTTACGCCGAATTTGAGCGCAGCTCTTGAGTAGGAGTAGGGAAGGGTACTGAGGGGGGTCACGTCACTTGTGGGTAGTCACGTGACCCCGGGGGGGGTCACGTGATCTCGGGGGAGGGGAGGTCACGTGACCTCGGAGGGGGGTCACGTGACCTCGGAGGGGGGTCACGTGACCTCGGAGGAGGGGTCACGTGACCTCGGAGGGGGGTCACGTGACCTCCCCCCCCCCGGTTGCGCCGACGCCGACGCCGCTCAGGATGGAAACGGGCCCCTAAGGGCTGCGCTCTAAAAGAAAATCCGGTTTGCACACGAAGCGCGTATCAGCGCTCTATGTAGGCCCCATTAAAAAAGTAAGTCTATCCGCCCCGACCAAGAGCCAAATCGGACTCTCTCATAGATATTTTTAGAATATGGGGGGGGGGGGGGGGGGAGGGGGACGAAGCGCTTTGGGGTTTTAAGACGCTTGGGTTAACCGCGCAGGCGGAGAAAGTTGCGCTTGCGCAGTGTGACGTCCCAGGCTGCTCGGGGTACTCAAAGCGATTCTGAAAACTCTATAAAGCATCGGTGGTTCTGCTGACACATCATACACAGCACTTCAGCACACACTTTCTGAGGCGTGTTTCTTTCTTGTACGAAGGTCCCGCCACATTGGTCATGCAAAAAACTATAACATATTAGGAGTATGTCTGAAGAAAAATGCTTCGATCATGCTTCAGGCGTGTCCGTAGAAAAGGCTGTATCATGTATGCGGGCCGTTTCTCCCAATGGCGCTGTTAAGAGGTTTTTTTGCACCAGAAAAAGTTGTGGAGCGCATATATAGAGTTGAAAACGACGAGCTGAGAATAGCGGGGAGGACCCTCGGTGGTCTCGCATTGGGTGCGAGCTTCTTCCTATCCTCAACAAGGCGTCGGTGTCGTGCAGCTCGGGAGCACGCGCGCAGCCAAAGCACGGCAAAAGGCATGGAAGCACGATGGAAGGCACCGGAGGCGTGGGAGTTGGAAAGAGGCGCCCAGCGATTCTCATTCTCACGAAGTTCTTGGTTTAGGTTTAGGTTGATTTTGTTTTCTCATGACCGCTGTAAGTGCGAAGATTTTGAAGTTTTTGAGATTACTGCTATAATTAGCCCTGACTTTTGAAAAAAAAAGGGGGGTCAATGTAGCGCCGATTTAGCAATATGTTTTCTTATCTCACCATTGAGGTTTTCTTTTCATAACTTGCAACACCGCGCTGAGGCTATTCGGTGCGAGATAAAGCTTCGCCGGCAATAAAAGTACAATCTAGGCGGAAGTTTTTGTTTGATCTGTATGTGAAATAACTTTGTTCTGAGAAAGACAAGATTCACGATATGGGGAAAATTGACGCTTGGTCAGCACTTTGCGTGCACTATATGGCATGTCCGTCTCAAACGTCATAAGCTATCGGAATGATAAGCACTGTGAAGGTTGGCTCACAGGGATGCAATGGAGTTTACGCGAGTGAATTAGAACCACTTCTTACGACGGGATAAAGTCCCCTTGATAAAAGTTTCGCAAGACAGGTGCAACGTGGCCTCGTTCGGGAACATATCCTTAAGGCCCCTCTATTCTGGGAAAATGGCGCCATTCATTGTTGTGGATATTATCGACACACGTGCCGCGCGCCACTTACGGGAGGAACGTGGCGTCTGACATGTAGCTCAGTGCTGCGCTGTGCCGCCATGATCATCCCAAGGGCTGCACGTTGCACGTGCCTCTCGCATCGACGCATCTTACCCTACTTTTAAAGCATAAAGGGGCTTTACTTCTCCTCGTCCGACGGCGCCCTCTGGTGTCTGCGATAGTTCCGAGGTAGAGGATCTTTGATACTTATTTTGATATAAATATCGTTCACGGGATCCTGCAAGCTGTTCAGGGAGAACTTCGCTCGATTCTAGCCGCCATTGTATTCGCTAATTTATAAATTTTTTTTCAAAAAAGGCGCCAAACACAGTTTGTAAGGCTGATGAGCCGAAAATATGCTAAACCCGTTGGTATCTTCCCTGACTTTAGAAGGGCTATGACCTGTGCAATTTTCCAGAGGTCAGGTAACCCACAGAGCAGTGAATATGTGTATAGAATCTAGTTCGCCGCATATGGAGCTATGTTTACAATCATCACATGTAACCAAGTCTGGGTCAAGTGACGTACCCAAAGGAATCGATTTCAGTGCATTCTTGTTTACTCGTTCCACAATCGCAGTTCAGTTGTAAATGCCAAGATGCACTTGTGCTGTCTACTGCCGGCTTGGTGATGATGCAAGGCATGGTACTGCAATGTTTTAGCTGCGAAGCTTGGCCGTACTAACAATATCCAGAAATCCTCCACTATTGTTCATTCTGGCATGCCTGGGTGTAAGGTCATTGCTCGCCGTGGGAACCGTTGAACGTCTGGCCTTTGGAGAGCTTTAACAATATTTCGTAAGCTCCTGAGATCGGTAACTGCGGAAATTTAAGTGCAAAGCTGTCGTCATCGATGTTTGGCGAGTTGTTTAAGTTTGCGTCGTATAACTTCATGTAAGCGCTGGGCATCCTTATACTCCTCTAACCACCCTGAGCGGCGGTAACGTCGTGCTGCTCGACGTCGTATTGCCCGAAGTTTTTAATAAGACCCATCAACATTCATGTATTTTGAGGGAACGGATATAAGTCGTGTTGCGCGCTTAAAGTTTTTTTTTTTTTTTTTTTTTTGTTAGATGCAAAGTGAAACGGTTCGATGTCTTTGCATTGGAGCGTATTTAAGACCCGGAACATTTGCCAGTTCGTAACCTGTACTTTCTGTTGTTCACAGCGGGATTTTGTTAATTTTGAGTTTTGAACAAGTATGGGTAAATGATCACTACTATGCGTTTCGACGTCAACCTGCCAAGATAAGAGAGGAAAAATGTATTGGGAGCACAGAGTCCAATGCAATGCGCTCGAATAATTACGCCCACTAAGAAATCTGCTCGATCCTTTATTTATTTTTTAATAGAGAAATCGGCCGCGCATCGTTATGATTTACGGATTTCTCGGGTGCCCAGAGACCGTAGAGTGAGATATCGCCATATTTAGGCGATCTCTGAAGCCTCATTTTAAGACGCCTAGATTATATTTGTCAACTATATCGACTATCATTTTGCCGCATGGCGTTCACTTCCCCATAGTGCATTGTGCGATTGAAATTCCCCGCATAGTACGTAGGGACTGGTAAAATTTCAAAAGATTGATCTTATATCTCTATTCATGGCCCATGTTACGGGGGCTATGGTCAACATAGTCTAAGCAAAATTCACTCTATACAAGCCACATATTCTGGTGCCTCAGATGTTGCTGAACACAATAGCACTGACAGTAAGTCTTTCCTCACAGAGGGTAGGGCTCGGCTGGGACCATCTCGACAGGACGAGCAGTACGAGATGTAGCCAGCTATTCGAAATTTCGCATCAATATGGCCTTTAGAAGTTGCTAAGACCGGAAATCGTTATTCCGCGTGGGCTTTCCGGAAGTCTCCAATTTAAGTTTGCAGGAAAATCGTGTTCCATTGAAAGATTGCCGTGTAGTGATACACACAATTTATTGCGTTTTTGGGACACTTGTTAATATAATAACATGTTCCATGGCAAGAATTGAATTTAAATCCGAGATTTTGGCGGCGACCTGCAATGATTTGACAAATACTTTCACTGCCAAAAACAGTAGTCGAATGAGTAGGTGTTGATCCATTGATTGGTGGATTGTATTGTTCTTGGAGGTTGAGGAGAACGTTGGAGTTGGTGTCTCAGTTGATGGTGTTTCTGTAGTGATGCATCCGGTCGTACTTGCGACACTGGAGGCCTTGGAGTTCCTCAGAAAATGCACGCGCTGGACAATGGGAGACTTGGTTCTGGCTTCTCATAACGATCCAGTAGTGGTGACTTCAGTGATCCGTTCTTTGTCTTTGTTGCTTTGTGGTTTTCAATCGATTGTCTTCGTAATATATATGAGTAAATGGGCTTGGATGATGTCGACGCCTGTGTTTCGTTTCGTGGTTCAGGCACCCTTACCATTTCTAGGTTTGGCTGTGGATGTCGGCGGGTAGGTGCTCGACCATTGCAGATCTCTGTTTTCCTCAAAGCTGCGGCCGCGTTTTTGCTAAAACAGCCCTCAAAGGTCGATGTTTGCGAGCCACCGCTGTTCGCGCATTTCGGGTCGGCTCGCGAATAATATTACTCGTGTTGACGAGATCCAGCACAAATTTTGCATCTGCGAAAAGTGCGGCAGTTCTTGGCCATATGACCAAATCGTTCGCATTGGTAGCATTGGAGTGGAGCGCCGAAGTATTCCTCCGCCGGGGCCATGATCCTTACCGAGCATACCGAGACGCTGTTCACGTGCCATGTAACGAGCTTCTAGTAGTGGCATGTAAACAAAATAGCGCCCACGTTGCCTTTATTGACAAAATACACGGGAAATGGAATCCCAGCGTTCTTTCGTTAACTTCAATCTCCAGTTCTAGCGAGAAGGTAACGCGGCATCGATCACGTTTACGTCCGCGTGGTCTACTTCCTTAGCAGCCTGCCATCTTGCGATGTCCCACCAGAAAAAAAAAAAGATAAACAAAACAACCGCAAGATAGAGGCCGCCTACTCCATCCGGAGCTGTTCAAAAAGTCCGTTTAGCAGCGACTCCGACGGAGTCGCCACTAAAGATATCAGATTTGTGCTCGCCGGCGCGTGCACCATGGTACCGGCGACGAACACACGGCTACGCTCGGACGGTGATTGAGATCGACACACTGCGACGGACACATGGCGATATACATACGCTGTAAAATGTACCCCCTAAAATAAACTACTGATAATTGCCGGTGCAACAAAAATTGCGCAGACAAGCACCCCCCCCCCCCCCCCCGAAGAACTTCTCAGCCTGCCCCCCCCCCCCCCCCCCCCCCCCCACCCCCCCGGGAAAATGGGAAGTCTACGCCGCTGGGGCCCATTATCATATTCAAACATCCGCATGTTTGAATCAGTGCTTCGAATTGCATTCTATTTGTTGTCTCAAGTAACATGTTAATATTGAAGTCACTTCTAAGAATTATGTTATATTTATTCTTCTTCGCAAACTAAAAAAACTCTAGATAAGCGAAAAAGGACGAAACATTTCCTCTTGGCGGACGATTACACACTGCCATAATACTCTGCCCTATCAGTAACGACAACATCTCGTAGTCTTTATGAACGCAACAGAAATCGGTAAGCCGTTCACAGGAAGTTTCTGCCGTTATCGTGAGTTGCTACGCACCCGCCTCGGCTGCGTATTTTCGGCGCCGATTTGGAAAACAGGGGGCGTGACCAGTGACGTCACGGCGTCAAAATAACGTTATTTCGGAATTTTTTGTTATTTTGACGTCCGTGACGTCAAAATTGTTTCTATTTGTTGTTATTTTGCCAAAAATAAAAAATGGCGTGCTTTGCAACTTTTTACACCGGCGGCTAAAGAGAACTTCGGCGCGCACTTTATGAGATGATTGTCGAAATAGACGCGGTCTCCTTAGTCCTGTGTTCAACGCCCGGAGAAACATCGTGCCTTGCGAGCCGTCGTCGAACGAAAGGTGAGTGGTTTGCGTTTTCCTCTGATGTGATCTCTTCGTTCCACGGCGTCCGAGCTGTTTCTTCGTTTCAAATCTATTTGTCGCCGCTGCTTACATTGTTTGAGTCTGCGCTCACGATTAAAACACGCATCACAGAAAGCTGAAAGCCCGCCGAAGGACCAGCTGGCTGACCTTACGAGCTAAACCTAATTCAACAAAACCACTTGATCCGACAGAATGATGTGCTTGATCTTACATCCCATGTCAACAAAGAATTGCGCTGTCTATCTTCGTCCCTACGTGTTTTATTCTTTCGTGTTTTTCTAATCTTTAACAACCCACGTCCGATCGAATGCCCCGATCACTACAAATAGTGGGTCGTGCTCCGATGGCCCTAATCATCAGCCGGTAAGGAAGTAAAGTCATAATCTGAAACTGTTAAATTCTATCTACACGTCTAGTTTCACATTCTGGTGCACTTGCAGCTTCCTGCACCCCTGGAGGTTTCCTGCGATCGTAACCTGTATATCATGGATTTCTCGCCGTACGCGAGTGCTCTCAAAGGCGTGGGTTGTGTGGAGAAAAGGCACAGGCCCGAGGATATGACAGTGAAAAGCGCCCTTTTTGCACGAGCACCCGTGCAAAAAGACCATTCTGTGGAGCTCTACGCCTTCGCACCCGTGCCTTTTGCTGGACACAACTTATTAATAACCAAGCCGTTCTCGTTTTTTTTTTTTTTTTTCATATGACTGTGTAAGAAGTGTCGTTGTTTTCTTCTAAAAAAAAAAAAAAAAAACTCAGACGCGAGACTAAAGCAAACAGATAGGAGTCTGCACATTCACACCTTTTTCTCCCTTTGCGACAGGTTATAGCTGGTCGCGATTTATCAGCAGCATTATTTTGAAGCTGATGGGTACCACAAGGCGTGAAAGGGGTGACTTGCAGCTTTTCCAAGGCAGCAGCAAGACACTACAAGCCTTCGCAGCAACTGGCTACTCAGTGCCGCTCAGTTCTGAACAGCACTGCTTGTCATTCAGAGGGTTTGTGCAAGCTCTCTGGGTGGCGACGCTAGCCATGGTAAGTGCATTCTATGCAGCTTTCTTTTAGGGATATATGTGGCTTCCAGGCCATGTCGTTCATGTGCCACCCTAGGGACAGCAGTGTCAGCGGCTCTGCTGGTGGTAATCGCCACTGCACTGTGTTTTCGTTCAATAACTACTGACAAGGAACCAAGTACTTCCAAGCAGGGGCGGATGCAGGAATTTGCTGAGGGGGGGGGGGGGGGGGGGGGGGGTCAGGTGTTGGTCAGCATACCATATGTTTAGGAACCCCTTCCCCCCTCCTTCCTTTTACGCCCTAAATTTTACACATGCAGAAATCAAGAGGGGGGTCAGGACATCCGGACCCCCCTCTTAATCCGCCCCGGCTTACAAGAGATTCTCGGCTGTGCTTTGATGAACTCCAGCTCGCTTATGAACAGGTGGATGGCACAGGTGGCTTTTCCTAATGGACTTGATGTCCGTGTTAACACTGCAACCAGACTTCCTTTTAGTTTGTGGCGTTTTTTCCGTTGCGGGTGACTAGCATTGGAGTAGAGAAATATGCAAAATAGTGTAATGTTTGCATTAGTTACCTAAATTAGTGGCGGGAATAACTGACCTACATTTCCACCGACTGCATTTCTCACAGGAATAGCCTGGACTAGATATCTCACTGCACTATGTTTTTTCTCCTTAGCCTGTACAACTCGGCGTCTTCCCCTGATTGTCTTATGTGGCTGCTTCTGTGTTTGCCTATGCACTCAGTTAAAATAGTGAAAGCTGTCTGCATTGCACATAATCGCCATGAAAGCCAGTCTGAACGTAGCTGGGGTAGCCCCCAATATGGCTTCTCTAGCTCGACACAAGTAACGTTCCTACCACTGTCGTGTTCCCAGAAAAGATGACCTGCTTAAAGGGGTACTCCAGCGATTTTCTGAGCAACCCCACCTAACTATATTTTCGAAATCGCCATCTTTTACTCTTTCCGGTATGCTATTTACTATCGCGAAATTCAAAATAGTTATTGTGAAATCAGCAAATTAAAATGACGCCAGAAACCAAGATTCCAATATACTTGCGCTTTTCATTGCCGTGACGTCACGGCATGCACGTAGCCAGGATTTCGTTTCAGGGGGGCACCCGCCTATGACAAAGTGCTGTATGAGGAAGTGGGGGGAGAAAAGGTCTCAGCAAAATGGAAGATTTCGGGGTGAGAATGGAAGAAACTGGATGAGTTTCGTACCGGCACGCGTTTGTGTGATCACTACGTGTGATGCACGTTAAAAACTACTGCACCGGCTAAATTTCTCATCTACAGCTAAGAGACCAATTACCCGTTGAGGCGCATCTCCATCAAGGCTGTATATACATACAGAGCAAACCAGTTTTTTTTTTTTTATCTCCAAATAAAAATTATTTGCTTGAAGATACAATAGTGTGTGAGGTACAGAAATACATCATATATCTTTTAATTCAAAATATGTTAACAAAATTTACTAAAAAATGTGTACCAATATTTTTTCTTTTTACTTCTGGAGTAGAATGAAGCACGTTCAAACACCCATCCACGAGAGCACATGGGATGGGAAGGGGTGCTGTGCTGGCTTTACTTCTTGTACTATGTCCTCTAATGAGTCATCATGACAAACACACGCATCGTCGTCAAGACTGGCATATTCTGCCAGCTCGGCGTTCACATTATGTGCTTCAAGGCCAGAGGCATGATGCCATTGAGCTGGTCCTTCTCCTCGACATCGTCTTGGTCATCATTGCTAGTCTTGAAGCACATAATGTGAATGCTGTTTTCCGCTAATGTGTGCCCGCTTGAGCCCCATTGAGTGCGCATCTTTCCGAGCACCAATGCACTGCAGAGAAGCAACACTGGCAAAAGCAAGCTCCGCAGGTATTGCTTCTCTGCGGTGCACCGGTGCTCGGAAGAGGCGCACTCAATGGGGCCGCGAGAACAAAAGAGTATGAATTAAGCGAAAACGCCGTTCGAATTAGGCGACTTATAAATACAGTAAAAACATAGCGGGACAACCAAAATTTTCAAATCTGTTTGAATTAACCGGAAGTATGAAATATCCGAGTTTGAATTATCGCTAGCCTATTGTATAAATTAATTTCTGCAGCAACTTTGTACTTAACGTCGCAATCAAGTGATTTTTAAGCTACCGTAAAATACCGGGTAAGCGCCCTCAAAATTTAGAGATAATCGAGAAAAAATGGGGATGGGCACTTGTCCGGTCATCAATTTTACATATAAATGTTCTGTGCATACTTTTTCATATCTTAGAAATTTGGATATGGGCACTTAATGTGCAATGGGCGGATGCGTGGTATTCTACAATGAATTAATTTTTTCGGACTGCTAGATTAATCTGAGCTTTGCGTGATCCCCATTGAGTCCGAAATATTGGTCGGTGACTATCAAACGTAAACACAATGGTTACACACCACAGGTCCCGAAGAACCAGGACATCAATGAGCTGGCTTTCACCTCGTCCTAGGCAGCAGCGGAACACTATGGGCGGGACCCTGGGTCACTGCACCGGCCAGCTTATGGATGCCGTACTGCACCCTGGACGGCATTGCGTGTGGCTTAGCTGGCCAAGCAGGGGGTCATTCCATGACTTTTATGAGGCGTCGCTAGCCATTGTAAGTATATATTTTGAACACTCACGTCTGGTAATGTACTTTGGTACTCTACAACAGAACACATTTGGTGGCGGTTCAGTCTTGCCAATTAAGCTATTTTGATACGGAACACATAAAGTGGCGGCTCAGTTTCTGACTCGGCGGCCTTGCAGCAGTGTTTAGACTCGGCAAAAACCTCTTTGTACTTCATTGTCAGGGTAATTTCTGCAAAGCTGTAAAAGCAACTTCTGTACGCGAACAAGATGCAAGACGAAGCCACATGCTCGTGCCCAGTGTACGACTACATGAGCGCTCGTGCCCGTGCGTAGTTCATTTCGGCGTTGCCACTCCACGCGTCCATGAACTCGCTGCACCTTGAGAATCAAGTGTGCACCACAATGCACTCCTGTCATACATCACTCACGAGAGGAATGAGAGCAGACAACTGGGGTTTTTCCGCCATAAGAGACGGGAGAACCGAAAAAAAAAGGAAGCATGTCCCACGGGCAACAAAATCGGACGCGAGCTGGGCTATTTATTTTGTGAAGCAAGCGATCAACAACCTGTGCTTTATTTGCAAGTTTTCAGTCATTTTGTTGCCGCACAAACGTTGAAATACATTAGTGGATAAATAAAGGTTCAGAAAAATCGTCAGCTACCGCGAGATCTCTGTCGCCATCCGTGCGAGGTGGATAGTTGGGACGTTAGTCGACAAACCTCGCCCGCCCCCTGTCCATCACCTGACCACATTCTGTGAATGTGGCTATATGCGAGGGAGCGGGATCATGTGGCAAAAGATAGAAGTGATACTGGCCCAAAGAGCACATAGTTTCCACAGCACTGTCAGCTTAGGGGTGCACGGAGGATAGTTGTGCGTAGTACTGCGGAAGCTACAGGCCAGAGAGGGGGGGTGGGGAGAACATTCAAACAACTTTTGTTTGAATGTTGAGCGAAGAGCATCAAGGGCTAATTTTCTAGGGGAAGATTGGTGATGTCCGGGTACAAAAATAAGGGCCCAAGCACAATGAGCAAGAGGGGAGTTTCTGCTTTTCCTCTGGAACTGCTAGCGGTATACTAGCCTTAGGTCTACCCACTAGTCACTCTAGCCAGGGCTGTGTTCTGACGTCCCCACACTCTCTCGTGTCCTCCTCTCCATCAGTGTTTTGGTACATACTCAAGTGCTCTGCATCATGGACAGATTTGTTTTCTTTTGGAGGGGGGGGGGGATAAGTTGTTTCTTTTTCAGGTTAACTTTTTCTTAATGGAAAATCAACATACTGCAGCTTTTCTTAGGAAGAAATGATTAGTTTTTGGTGACATAACAAATATTAGGTCAACAAAACACATCTGGGCTACATTTTGCCCGTGAAATATGTATCTCCTTGCAAACTCCCCCTTCTCTCCCACCCCACCCAGCCTGACCTATAAATTCACCCCTGCTCTTCATTGCCCTGCATGTTCTGGTCAGATATTGTTTGTGTTGACCTGATGGACTCCTTTGTTCCCTGCATTCATCACAGGTCTCAAACCGTCCTGAATCATGGACGAAGCCTTGCAAGACTGCACTCTTCTTAGGCTTAGTCCTTTTTGGTGGATCGGGTCTTGCCATGATCCCTTCTTGTGGGTTCCTGTCGTAATAAATTGTTTTTTTGTTCTGATGACGGTGCATACCTACTGGTACACTTCACAAAACGAGTGTGGTGAATCCATGCCACGGATTACTGTGAAACATGCGAGAAGGTAATTATACAAAAGATGAAGCTCTAAAACGTTTGATGGAAATATAGATACATATCCCTGTTAAATTTTCTTTGCTACCTTATTATGCTATGTCCAAAGTATTTCAGCGTATCGTTGCATTGGCTTTTGACCATTTACACTTTCAAGGGAAGGCTATCAGCAAGAAGGGTTCTCAAGTCTTTTCTGTTTGCAATAATTACTGAGAAAGGTTTTTGCGGAGCGCAGGTTTGTCTGCTTTTTTTGCAGGGGTTGCGGTGACGTCGAAATGCCAATCTGTGGTTGAAGGATGGTGGGTACACAATGCTAGCTGCCTTCAGGTCTACCCGCTATCTTTCAATCAGAGCTCTGCATTCTGACATCACCACAACCCCTGCAAAAGAAACGGACGAACTTGCACTCTACATAGACATTGCCAAGTGGATTTCAACACGTCTAAATGCTTAAACTTTACACTATTTTGTCACCATTATTTTAATGAGGTTTTGCTGGGGGAAGTATGTTTTCCAGAGAGTTTGCAGTTGCCATACTTAAATTTAAAGAAAAAAACCGACACTTGTCCTCAGAGTTTTTACAGAACACACATCGCTATCACCATCACTTCTTATTTGGATCACCATCACTTTTTATTTGGGTGGATGGCACTTCTGTTGAGATGTTTTACTTCCGTACGTCCGGAAAGCATCCTTGCCGGGCAGCTGTCAACAGTCTAGTGACGAGCCGAAGCGGGGCGGTAATGTTGGAGATATGAAACAAAATAGTACCCCGTGTTAAATATTTGTTTGCTGGTCTGCTAGGCATCACTGAGGTGCTTTGTCTGGCTGTGTGCCTTTATTTTATGCTAATAGAATGTGCTGCACCTACAACTACTGCTTAGTTGCACTCGTGCAGGGGTCTATGACAGTTGACAGAACACCATTCCATAGAAGCATGTTTTCAAGTATGGGCACATTTTATCGAAGCTCAGTTTACAGCAACATCAATTATTGAAAAAGGATCGCCATTTAGTGAATCTATTCGATTGCCATAAGCAAATCGGGAAGCACCTAAATGCTAGTGCGATTTACTGAGGCATGTTTGCCTATGCTTTGAGCACTCGCTCTTCTCTCTTTCAGTTGTAAACCAGGCAAAACGTAAAAGTATTCTTGCGAAAACAGCAGGGTTGCGACGTGCACAAAAACACATTTATCATACTTTGAATGTGCTGGCCGCCCAAGCGAGTGATTCGCTGACTGCCTCGGCTTCACTGTCGTCCAAGGCAGAGCAAGTAGTCGAGTTCGGTGAATTGTGTTTTCCTGAAAACAAATTTGCTAAAAGGAGGTTTGTCGCCATCTTCTCTAAACTGTGTCTTTTTGAAAGGATTCAATAAAATGGGGGTTTCTAAACCGGTGCTTGAGAAAATAGGTGCCTCCGCTCAGGCCCTACACGTTGTTGCTCTTAGATCTATCAGTTGACGAGCTTGACAGAAAAGCAGCGTCCAAAAACAGTTCTCTGTTGCTGGCACGCAAGCAGGTAAAGGTAGAAAACGTTCCTAGCGTCAATGCGTCCACGGTCAACAAAGATTATTTTTGGAACGACACTGTTTTTGCACCCAACCTTCCACCAGATCTGTCCATAGGACGGGCCTATAGACGTTTGCAAGCGCCGTTCCGTCTTAGCCTCGAACCGCGCGCCGAAACGACGCGCACTCTCCAACAGGGCGTTCTCTCCCCCGTCGGCGCAGCTAGCGGGGACGTCTCTCCGCATTTTTACTTCCCGGCAACATTGTGCCGTTTGTTGACTTTACGCTCGTTGCTTGGCGTGGGGTCTGCGCCTTTTCGAAAGTTTCTTCCTCGGTGCGCCTTCTTTTCCGTCACTTCGTCCATAGTGCACGATGAATAATCCTACAAGGTCGTCAGGAGTGCACTGCGCTGTTTTCGGTTGTTCGAACAATCATCGCAAGAGGAACAATCAGAGACAGCAATTGTGCGCTGCTCACTTGCAAACGCCCTGCGAGTGTGGGATAGTTAAGTTCCACCGTGTCCCCAAGGATCCCGAACTGAAAAGAAAGTGGCTCTCCGCGCTGAACCGCAAGGACTTCAAGCCTACGGAACACACCCGGGTGAGTTCGACATATCTTTATCACTGTCGTGATCTTTTGCGTAACGCTCGTGCCTGATTCCAGGTGTGCTCGGCGCATTTCGTGACTGGGAAAAAGACGGGCGAGGATATCGTGCCGCAGCTTAACCTCGGGTATGCGCGGAAGGTAAATATGCCACTAATCGCAATAGAGTCCCATTTCTGATACACGCAGTGTGCCCTAAACGCTTGTGCACTGACAGGTTGTCGTTGGGAGACGCCGTTTGGTGCGTGACGCAAGTGAGAAACCGCTGATCACTAAGGTAAACGTCTGCATGGCTGATTGTAGATTCTCGCTTTTAGTCTGTGACCTCAACGAATGTGATTTCCGTTGCAGAAGCAAAGACTCTCCTCACAAGCTAGCTCTGGAGCTGTAAGTTGACCCACTGCAATATAATTGTTATCGCCCGCGCTGCCACAGGGGTTGTGCCTGACACGAAGTCATATTAGCTTCAGAGCTTGAACTTCGCATGCACAGGATGTGGTGTCTAGCAATATTCTATTGCAATGACTATAAAAAGTTGCTGCTTTAATTTCAGGTCACCGACTGTACGCAACCCGCCGAGCAGGTCAACGTCTCGGCCTCGACGTCACAACCAACTGCTGCTGAGCACACGGTAGGTTCAAGTTAAGCTAGAGTTGATGTGAGCAGCAGCATGATCTGCTGAATGCGATAAACATATCTTGGGTGGTAATCTATTGCACTGAGCATGCAAAGCTGATGCGTTCCTTTCAGGTCATCGACTGTACGCAAGCCGCCGAGCAGGTCAACGTCTCGGCCTCGACGTCACAACCAACTGCTGCTGAGCACACGGTAGGTTCAAGTTAAGCTAGAGTTGATGTGAGCAGCAGCATGATCTGCTGAATGCGATAAACATATCTTGGGTGGTAATCTATCGCACTGAGCATGCAAAGCTGATGCATTCATTTCAGGTCACCGACTGTACGCAAGCCGTCGAGCAGGTCAACGTCTCGGCCTCGACGTCGCATCCAACTGCTGCTGAGCACACAGTAGGTTCAAGTTACGCTAGAGTTGACGTGAGCAGCAGCATGATCTGCTGAATGCGATAAACATATCTTGGGTGGTAATCTATCGCACTGAGCATGCAAAGCTGATGCATTCCTTTCAGGTCACCGACTGTACGCAAGCCGTCGAGCAGGTGAACGTCTTGGCCTCGACGTCGCAACCAACTGCTGCTGAGCTCACAGTAGGTTCAAGTTACGCTAGAGTTGACGTGAGCAGCAGCATGATCTGCTGAATGGGATAAACATATCTTGGGTGGCAATCTATTGCACTGAGCATGCAAAGCTGATGCATTCCTTTCAGGTCACCGACTGTACGCAAGCCGCCGAGCAGGTCAACGTCTCGGCCTCAACGTCGCAACCAACTGCTGCTGAGCACACAGTAGGTTCAAGTTAAGCTAGAGTTGACGTGAGCAGCAGCATGATCTGCTAACTGCGATAAACATATCTTGGGTGGTAATCTATCGCACTGAGCATGCAAAGCTGATGCCTTCCTTTCAGGTCAACGTCTCGGCCTCGACGTCACAACCAACTGCTGCTGAGCACACACTAGGTTCAAATTAAACTAGAGTAGATGTGAGCAGCAGCATGATCTGCTGAATGCGATAAACATATCTTGGGTGGTAATCTATCGCACTGAGCATGAAAAGCTGATGCATTCCTTTCAGGTCACCGACTGTACGCAAGCCGCCGAGCAGGTCAACGTCTCGGCCTCGACGTCACAACCAACTGCTGCTGAGCACGCGGTAGGTTCAAGTTAAGCTAGAGTTGATGTGAGCAGCAGCATGATCTGCTGAATGCAACAAACATGATCGCATGCGCATCACTACTGTGTGATGCACGATAGTAGTCTCAGGCTGGCAGTTGTACTGCAGTGACTAAATTGATCAGCGACGGCTTGGATCAGGTTGCCATACCCGGCAGACCGACCTCGCGCTGTCTAAACCCCCAAACGTCCAATTTGCATTTTTTAGAGCGCAGCTCTTAGGGGCCCGTTCCCGGCTTCAGCGGCGTCGGCGTCGCCGTCGGCGTAACCAAGGTCATCCCAAGGTCACGTGCCCCCCAAGGTCATCCCAAGGTCACCCCAAGGTCACGTGACCCCCCTGGTCACGTGACCCCCGAGGTCACGTGACACCCCAGGTCACGTGACACCCCCAGGTCACGTGACCACCACCAGGGTCACGTGACCCCCGCCGAGGTCACGTGACCTCGCCGATGACGTCAGTCAGTGATGACGTCACCGGCATCCGCATCGTCATCGTCATCAGTGATGATGTCGATGACGATGCGGATGGCGGTGAGGTCATCAGTGACGTCACTGATGACGTCATCAGTGATGATGACGATGGCGATGCGGATGCCGGTGACGTCATTAGTGGCGTCACTTGTGACGTCAGCAGTGATGATGACGATGACGATGCGGATGCCGGTGAGATCATCAGTGACGTCACTGATGACGTCATCAGTGATGATGACGATGACGATGCAGATGCCGGTGACGTCATCAGTGACGTCATTGGTGACGTCAGCAGTGATGATGACGATGACGATGCGGATGCTGGTGAGGTCATCAGTGACGTCAGTGATGACCTCATCAGTGATGATGACGATGACGATGCGGATTCCGGTGACGTCATCAGTGACGATGACGTCATTGGGAGGTCACGTGACCTCGGCGGGGGTCACGTGACCTGGGGGTGTCACGTGACTCCGGGGGGCATCCGCATCGTCATCATCACAGATGACGTCATCAGTGACGTCACTGATGACGTCACCGACATCCGCATCGTCATCGTCATCATCGCTGATGACGTCATCGGAGTCCACATCGTCATCGTCACTGATGACGTCATCAGTGACGTCACTGATGACATCATCGGCATCGTCACGTGACCCCCCAAGGTCACGTGACCCCCCCCCAGGTCACTTCACCCCCCCCAGTACTCTTCCCTCCTCCTCCTCAAGAGCTGCGCTCTAATTCGGTGTTACAGGGAGTTGTAAACGGCTTTCACTTTTTTTTGTGGTAAGGGGAACATTTTCATATACCAAAATATGTAAAGCTACAACCCAAGCACTTCCAGCAAAATGACTACCTACCAAACGTTGCCGGTAACTGCTTTTATAGCTTTCAATGGAGACGCCGGCACTGCTGGGGAGCTCTGTACAAGCAACCTCGGAGAGTGGCTCCTTGTAGTCTTGCCGCCTTAGCAGTTCAATGAGCCTCAGCAATGCTAAAGCTTGTTTAAACAATCTTTCTTTGGTGGTACACTGGCTGCCAGAGACGCCCAAACGCTCCGATTGAGCTTTGATTTATAGTGAAATGAGGAGTAGCATAAATTGAGGAGGTTGTCACTTTAAAGAAACAGGGGACGGGGTGATCGAGGAAATAAGAAAGAAAATAAGATTATTCATGGCACAGTCGAAGCCAAGAGCATGAATAAATGATCAGGGTTTCATCCCTTGCATAGGGCGGAATAGCAGAGCTAAAACCATATTCCTGCGGGACACGCCAAACCTCTAGCTTAACTCTCAACGCGGCGGTAGCAGAGAACGCTGTAGCAGACGACGCGAGCAGCAAGATCCGACTGCAGCACCGTTAGTTCTCGTGACCGCCGCCCGTGCCACTCGCCTCCGCAGGCGAGAATGGGGAGCTGTGAAACCGAGCTTGCTCCATTAACGTTGCTTATGGCTGCCCGTTGCCTGACCATTGTTGCCGGCCGCATTTTCCAACATCTTTCAACATCGTCAGGGCAGCGTCTCATGGTTGCGAAGAGCAATTTCGGAAAGGGTCTACTTTCAGTACAGTGCTCCCCTCTTTGTCCTCCTTGGTTACGTCATTACACCCGTGACTTGGAAGAGAGTGTTAAAGTTGAGGGGTGCAACACACATGAATATGTTTTATTTTTAAATAATAAAAACAAACACACAGAAACAAAGAATATTTTGTTATCCATCTGTTGTATGGCCCCTTTAAACTAGTTACTTTAATTCTATGACTATTAAACATGATTCGAGACAATTTAAGCACAAGCTTTTTCATTTTTGCACCACTTCGATAGTTGCTATTTCTCTTTGTACTGAATATTGTTCAGTTGCTCTCCAACAGAACCAGCCTACTTTTTCAATTGATAAACTCTGATTTTGTTCACAGACAACTGATCACGGCCAAGTTCGCCCGGATGTGTGCCACCAGGGGATCCAGTGGGAAGACCCGTGTCTTTGCGACCATGCCTACTCGAGGCCCACTGCTCCAACTGCGACGTTTGGTCTTCATGGTGGTCGTAGCATTGAGGCGCGGGACATTTTCTTTTATACCGGTCTGCATGCAGATGTCTTTATGGAGCTGGTGAAAGTTGTACCAGAGTTTGCGACACAAACTTCATGATGTCAGTAGAGCAGCAAGTTTTACTAACGCTGATGAAGTTGAGGCTGGGCCTTGTCTATGGCGATTTGTCTAGGAGGTTTGGGGTTTCAGTTTCCTCCGTAGGCAACATTTTCCGTGCCATGCTTGCCACACTTGGGCGGATCCTAAGGAATGTTGTTGTGTGGCTCTCGAGAGAGACAATCTTCAGGAATGTTCCGCAGTCCTTTGAGGGGAATGGTTTTCCAGGCACTACGCGCATTTTGGATTGCACTGAGGTGTTCTTGCAGCGACCAAAAAAATTGCTCGCTCGAGCACAGACCTACAGCTCATACAAAGGCCACAACACTGTGAAGTTTTTGGTGGCTATTGCACCTCACGGATCAGTGATGTTTGTGTCCAAGGTGTACGGTGGACGAGCGTCTGACAAGCATATTGTGGGAGACTCGGGAATTATTTCCTACTTTCAACACGGTGATCAGGTGATGGCCGACAGGGGCTTTTCCCTCGATCCCGAAATGGAAGCAAAGGGTGTAGTACTCAATGTGCCAGCCTTTACTCGAGGGAAGCTTCAGCTGTCAGAACGAGAAGTGACAGAGACCAGAAGGATTGCGTCTGTTCGCATTCATGTAGAACGGGCAATAAATAGGATCAAATCCTACAGGATTCTGAAACAGGCACTGCTTATCCAGCATCGAAAGGTTGCAAATGAGATAGTCTATATATGTGCAGGGCTGTGCAACCTAAAGGGACCTTTGATCAAGAAGTGAGCTTTTTTCTTGAGAATTCTGGAGCAGTGAGGTCTGCGTGGCATACCAGTTCCGAGTTATCACTTCTCTATCCTAGAATCAATTGAAACTTCTACAAAACTGTATGCATGGAACTTTTCTTTTGTAATTGCCACTTCTTGCATTGCTTTTTTCGCCCCAGAGTTCCTTTAGATTACATTTATCTACACTATGTGAGTGTTTTTTATTCAGTATTCATACATTTGAAAGATACTTTAACACTACATGCTCTCGCATAACACAATGGCCTTCAAACCCAAGCTACAAGCACACCCTGCATAGACTCGAAATACTATGCGCATACCCCTTCTAGTAGAAGTGGCTAGCAATATTTTGTCAGATAACCCAAGTTCAGTTCCGCAATCTTGTCTGTTCTTTTTTTAGTAATGTGTTACTATTTTTTCGGGCATGTTCCTACCGCTACCTTACGCAGGTCCAAGAGTCAACTGTGTATTTCTGTTGTGTATTAACGATTGCACATCTGCCAAGATTACATATTTTTCATTATCTTTTGTGAAGGTGTTGTGTAGATAGAGCTAGAGGGCCTGTCATAGTCACAGCATTGTGCTTGAAACTGTTTTTTTTTAATTTCTTGTTTCCCCTCTTACCTGAAAACTGTTGTACCAGCATGGCTCAGATTAGTTCAGCCAGTTGTGGCTAACAAACAGTGGCTTGACATGTGTTAAATAATAGATTTTGAAGTAATAAGCCATGTTGAAATAACAAACTACAGATTTTGAAGTAATAAGCCATGTTGAAACAACAAACTACAGATTTTGAAGTAATAAGCCATGGTGAAATAACAAACTACTCAATCAATACCACTGAAAACCATGGATAAGCGAAGCATCACACACATTGTATTGCACAAAACGACACAGTACACTGACCTGCCCAATCACATCTGTACAAGCTGCTTGTACACATTTGAGAGTGAAATCTTTCCAGAGTTGGTGTCATCAACAAATGCCGGCAAAAGGCTCTTAAAGTAGAAGTTTCTGACCCTTGGCAGGTGGCAGTTCATAAAGTCCTTGCTGTATTGCACAACTGCAACCTCGTCGTGACCCTCGGACCACACATAGAAGTGACAGACGAGCTTGCCAGTGCAGTGCATCGCAAACTGAACCTGGTGGTAGTACTTATTTTTTCCTTTGGGGTCCAGCACGAAAACCACATTGCCATTCTTGCGGACATTATAGGTTCCAGATTCTAGTAACGCTGAGCAGTTTGGTACATTAGGACACTTTATCTCCAGAAGAGCATCAAGTTCATCGATGATTCCATCAGGGCTGGCTGCAAGCCATGGCAGCTCAGGACAGACCACCAGTCCTACTTGTCGAACAGCACAGTTGTATCTGTGCATGAACTTGCTCCTAACTTTGGGTTCGCTGCGGCGGCCATGCTCGGTTGCTTTGTTCCCTCGAAAAGTCGGGTGAAGAATGTCCTGCACAGCTTTGGAAGGGTTGGTTGATGCCCTCATAGGTACCTTTTTTATCACGGACGATGTTAACCGCATGCGGCGGCTCTCGTGCCAGAGTGTGCAGTTGCCTTGCTCTGCCGTTCTTTTGCAGAGTAGGTCCATGGCAGGTGCATGGATGGCTACAAGCTCGTTGAATGCCTTTGAGCAGGCGGAACAGCTGTTGGGAAGGGTCGTTGCATCTTCATGGCTGCTGTGACCGAGTGAAGGCATTGTATCGCACTGAACCGCTAAAGGGGGTGCAGGGTCTCGTGGAGGCGCCATCAATGTCTCGTGAAACAAGGTCCCCGAGATCTCCATGAGCCCAGCAAGGGGGCCCTCCTTAATGTGCTGAAGGTGCTCCTCATGCGTCTCATACCGAATCACATCTACAGTCCCCTGAATTTCTGAGTTTTGTTCTTCTCCAAACGAAATGTTATCTAGGCTTGCTGCAGTTACATTACGTTTTGTGCCTCGGTTCCAGGCAGCAGCTTCGTCAGTGCAAGCTGTGCCGGTCATCCTGTTCGTAAAAGCGTGTTCTAACTTCCACAAAATGGCTCCCACATGGCTACACACCTTCGCTTGTCCTGCCATGCAGGAACAGCCTCCTGTAACCACCCGGCCAGTGGAATGCATGCATACCCACGCCTTGTGTGGTGCAGCATTGAAGGATTGTGACCTGCCCACTTCTGCCTTGAGGTAGCACAACTGGTCACTTATTCGATGACCAAGCACAGTTCCCACCAGGCCGCTTGACAGGTAATTATACGAATCAAGGCTCTTGTAGGCTCTAACCTCCTGAAGATCGCAAGCCTTGGAGTGAAGCAAGTAGAAGATGATGTCCGGCTTTTCTATGGGTGGCCATGATTTCATATTGTCTTCCCAGATCGACACTTCCTTTGGATGAACGTAGGGCACAGATCCTGGAAGAAAAAAAAAACAATAAATGCTTCGAAAGTTTTGTATAAGGACGAGATGAATCGTTGACTTCTGAGATAGAGTGGAGAAACTGTCTTCAACAATATGTTACTTTGCAATAAATTTTTCTTGTTGATTTGCCACAGTTCATGTCTTTCTTCACAGAGCTATTCAATAATGTGTTTACGTCATTTGTGACCATACGGGTCAGTTTTCATTAAACACTGCCTTTGAACAGAATTTCTGCTAGCAATTGGCATTAATGGAAACTGCTTGTGTGTTGCACAGCAAAAAGAATACTTCTGTTCGCCGAGAACAACCTGCTCTATCGCTTTTTTTTTCTGTCACTGTGTAACATAGGCATTCAGCAGCGTGGTTAAAAAAAAACTGCATATGGCGCATTGTTTACACAGAAGCAAAAAAGAAAAAAAATTGGACGTCTGAGAGTTGTTTAACAGCCTGAGGGTGGTCTGCGAGGTATCGCGACGTGGTTCATTAAGTACGGCTGCTAGCCTGAGGTCTCAAAGGCGCAACAGGCAGTAGCGATTACGCGTGCCGGTACTATGCTCACCCAGTGGCAGGGGCGGGGTCGCACTACGGATCCCTAGGTTCTGCAGCGTAAGCTTTTGCTCCGCGAGCTACGACCCGCAAGCAGGCTCGGCCACCGTTTCCCCCATTGTTCGCAAACCGCTTTGCAATAAAATTCATAAAGTGACGATCCACAGAAGCGAACATTCCGTCATGTACGAGACTTTTCGCCTTCGCGAATATTCAGGTCCGTATCGTTTCGTCGAGACTCGTTTCATCGACAGCACGCTTAGGGAAATTTCGTCGCGCGTACATCACTGGGACCCGCTGCCGACTACCGGCGGCAAATAGGTGGCTTATTGGAAAAAGTAGCTAATTCGAGCTGTCAATGTAACGAACTTTCGATGGAACGATCTGTGGGTGAACTGGTTGTCATCGCGAACACTCCGTCCTGTACAAGTAATTATCATACCGGAGTGGCGCTGAAGTGCGCGGCACGGCGGCAGTTAAAAGCGTGAACGGCTAGGTCTTGGGATCCTAAAGTCCTGATATGCATTGCTAATATTGAAAATGAGTATTATCGTGCGTTAGGCATTGCGTAACCGACACACTGTATGTACTTCCAATGCTTCTAACCGCGTCGCTGCCCTGCGATCTCGCAATGCGCCCTTCTGGAGCCCAGGAGGCACGGTACCCAGCAGTCAACAAACACGCTGCTACAACTGTATTATGATACTTATGTAAAGAATGATTGCACACGCTTACCGTCAAGAACCAAGAAATCCAAACCATCCCAGGCGTCGCTCGTGGAAGGAGACGCCATTGCGCCTTGGCCCGCGGTGGCTCGCTGTGAAAAACGAGCTCCACAAAAAAAATATAGGGGGTTGTTTACGGCCGCAACCAGATACACACCGATTAAGTAGATTTTGGGATCACTACCCACCGGCCAGAGACGAAAATAATATACCTAAAGCTCACAAAACACATAAAGGTTGAGAACACCGAGACGACTTGCATTGGGTTTGCTGGGCGACTGGCGCGTTTACCCACACCAGCACCGGCGGAAACACGCCGCACGCTAGGCGGCGCCAGCATAATTCAAAATGGCAGCTCCCTGGAGCCTTTCTTGCAAATGTCTATAGTGTCTTGCGATAGGCCTTGGCGAAGGTCACGTCCTTCCTTCGCCTCCCCTTCTTGTCCACCCGGCGGGGTTTAGCCTTCGCATTTAGGATCGGCGACCGGCCGTCTGAGCCGTTGTTGACAGAACACGTCGCCCGGCGCCGCGTGGACGCCGCCACACCTGGGAGCGGAGCTGAGCCGGACTTTTCTCTCTGGCTGCGGGGGTCAGTCGATCCATGAACCAGCTGCCCTACCGGGAGAGGATTCCGGGGCACGACGCCGGAGGCGGGACTTCCGGCCGAGTACGTTGGGCTCAAGTTTTCGTCCGGAGCCAGTTGCGGATTATCCCGCTAAGCCTTTCCCGAGCCACGACGCCGCATAATGAGCGGATCATCTCCATCACGGTCAACGTCTCACGAGCGGACAGCGGACCCTTCGTCACCGACTCCTGGCGCGGCTTATCGAGGTCAAGAATGCCCCAGCGCCGGATGGACCTCTTCCAAAACCGACGCGCCCCATCGCGGCGAAATACGACGCAGTGCACACTGGGAACTAGTTGGCCACTCAGTTTCGACTGAGCAGCTCCATCTCATGCTATCGCGCCGCGACCGAACGCGCTGCTTGCATTTTCGATTATCTGACTTTTCACGAACGTACAATACACTCATTTTGGAGCGATACAAAATGAACACCGGGGCACTTTCCTTGCTTCCCGAAACACCGGATATTATGAGTGCGTATGCAAACGTAGTAAGACTTGGCTTAGCCACCTCACCTTTGAGTTCAATTTCAATAATCAAGTCTAGTAACAGTGAACAACAACTGGAATTTGGTCACCTGGAGCCTTACACGTATTTTGTTCGCCAAACGTCCGCTTCTTGTTACTTCATTGGGCGAAAAGCAAGCCACATCCTCACAGGAGTATTAAAGTTGAGCCCAGCGTTGACGCATAAACTTTTAAGGAAACGCAATAAATTCGACCTCACTACTGCGCCACAGTTACTATGATGTCTTCCTCGTGTCATCATGTATCTCCCACTCAAATTTTATGCTGATAGAAGATTAAGTTTTCGCAAACGCTGAGATCGGCTAGCTACGACGTAGGCCCTAACAAGCGTCCCTACTCCTCGCTAAGCCTTTTTGGACGAGCTTTTACTGACGCCCAAGATCTGTGCCTGAACGGTGTGTCTGAAATTATCTCGGCATACTCAGGCAGGAAGAAAGCAAACACATAACAAATATTATGGCCATTAGCAACCGTCAAATGCACTTTGAATAATTTCGTTCGTTTGGCGCACCGCATAGGGGTTCATGCCCGTCCGGCATACTTCAGGCGAACGGTGCGACGTTTTTCACTCAAGTGCTCCACTTTTGCTTTCTTAAAACGGTTTGTATGTGCGAATTTGCGTATACGATTGCAGGATAACGTTATGCGCATACGCGATGTTGAATATTAATAAAATGCAAGTGGGTGGGGACTTCGTTTCGTGCAGTGCTGCGGGTCAGTACAGATAAGAGATAAGAAGTGAGCTTTTCAATGGCGCCTCCGAGTTTTACCTCACGTACTCAGGCGTATGAAGAAAACAGTAATTGCAAAAAGTAATATTTCATTTATGGACGCACGAAACAAACAAACTTCCTGATCAACAACACTAATGTCAAGGCGCGAG
Source organism: Ixodes scapularis (assembly GCF_016920785.2). Taxonomy (NCBI): domain Eukaryota; kingdom Metazoa; phylum Arthropoda; class Arachnida; order Ixodida; family Ixodidae; genus Ixodes; species Ixodes scapularis. Next base: position 37,927,004 of record NW_024609883.1, read on the forward strand.
CTCGATGTGTGCATACTTATTGGTTGCTGCAGCTTGTGAATTCGTACACAAGCAAGATCCCCGAGCTTCGCAGCGTCGACATCCCCAGCACTGGCTGGTCCACATACCTCGAAACGCTAACAAAAAGGCTCAAGTACAAAAATACAACAAGCATGTGTTAAGACAAGCTATACGTCTCGGGCTTGTGCTAAAGCTTCGAGGTCTGGCCATTTAGGTTACTTTAGAGACCACAAATGACGCCCTCGGGACCGGAAAACGACGACGTGTCGATCGAAACCGAAATCCTGCCACTCTCCTCCCTGGCCAACTAGTTCCCAGAGTGCAACGCGCGCCGTGTTGCATGCAGGGCTTTATGGAAGTAGCCTATTGGGAAGCCCGTCCGACGCTGCAGTGTGTGCGTGTATGTGTGTGCGCGCTCCAGATGATAAGTGGGGGCGGGGCCTGAACATGACGTTCGTTGGCAGTTTGCCCACCATTGGCTGCCAACCGCTGGAACATCAACAGCGACTGTATAAAAAGAGCAAACGAGAGGCCGCAAGGAGTGCTCTCCAACGAACAAGAAACTTCTGTACATATGTAATTAAAACAGAGTTTATCGCGAGACACCCTCCCGTCTCCTGATGCCCCTGCCTGGAGTCGGCCTGCGGTTCCTGTCCTCGCCTGGCCCTGCCTGAGGCTGCCTGGGGAACTCCTCGGTCGCAACAAGTGTAACAGGTGCCATTGAGCGGATGTGCCGCAAAAAGGCGTCGGGCGTTTTCCGAAGCTTGTCAACTGACCTAGATCTAAGAACATATGTACACACATTGGTACCATTGCCAAGCGGGTCCAGACATTGTTGGAGATCTGCTGTGTTTGCTGAGAAATGTTTTTACAATCTTCACACTTGGGTCAATGCAAGCACATCTTTTATAGCGTGGGCTACACTGGCCGAGGTTGAACAGTTTTGTGTGGCTCGCATAATGAGCCGTGCGCCGTGCTGCGCAAGCGCGAGGAGCAGTGACGTCACACGGCGCGCCGGAGCTGCTCCCGCGCGCTCCGCCGCCACCGCTCACCAGAGCCGTATATTGGAAGAGTTTGGCCAGTGGGTGTGGCGACGAAGGCGCCGGAGAGGAGAAAAGTAAATGAAAGGGAGGAGAGCGCCGAAGGAACGAGAGAGAAAGAAGGGAGCAGAGAGGAGACGACCGCCATTTTTGAGCAACGCTGTCGGAGACTGGTCGGAGAAGAGCACTGCTGATGCTACGCGTCGTCTGCTACGGGCCGACTTCTTTTTTCGCCTGAATAAAAGTTTGTGGTCATACGCCGAAAAATCTTCATTTATTAGCTTTTTAACCCACCGAGGAATAACAGAATGTCATTTTCTTGCCAGAGCCAGCGATATAAAAGGCAATAATAGAGATTTAGATGCCGATCCCACGCATTCCGCCGGGAGAATGATCGAAAATGGCGGCCCTCCCCACTCAGCTGGGAGCAGCTGGGAGCTCACGCGCATGCGCTCATACCTCTCGCTCTGCGCCGCGTGCTGATTGGCTCACTCGGGAGGAGCGCGTTACGGCGGCGAGATCATAGACTGACCAAACTCTCCCCATATACGGCTCTGCCGCTCACGCCTCGCCGGTCTGCGCATGCACGAGGAGCAGCGACGTCGCACGGCGCACAGCTGGCGCACCAGAGCCAGAGTTCACGCTCGTATATCCTGGCATAGCCGAATTAATTTTCAGTAATATTGACTAACATTTCAGCAATCAAGGAAGTTGATACCAAAATGTTGAAAGCAATAAAGAAATTAAATCTAGGCTGTTCCTTGAGTGGAGATCTTATGTCTTGTTTTATTGTTAAAGGGACAATGAAGGCAATTTCGGAGATCTTTTTGGCGATTGAACTGGGTTGCAGGCAGCTGTCAGGCCACGTTGCCCAAATTTCAGCCGAAACCGGCGCTTGTGTGCCGCGCAAATCAATTAAACAGTCGCGGTAACAATCGCACCGCGATCGACTGGAGCGACGCCCCAAGAGTTGCGGGAGAAGCCAGGAGAAGCGGAGCTCACGTGACCGATGCGGGGCCAAGGAGCGCGACGTCACAAGAGACGCGTCAGCGATTGGTCGAAACGAGAAACGTGCCCTCTGTCACGTTTTGGTTCGCGATTTTTAGAAATACTTCTCTAATTTCCGCTTGAATAACCATCAAAAATATAAATCGGATCGGAAATGATTACTAAACCGTAAATAAAGCAGCATCATTGTTTTTTTCTTTGCTACGCTGGACGCGAAACCGGCAACGAGCAACTATGGGCCAACAAAATAAAATTAAAAAAGAACATGGTACTCGAAAGATTTTGCGAAATGGTAGCTGTAGATGGCTGTTCTAACGGTCGACTGAAGACCAGTATTCGTTCGGGCGACGCTAGTTTTCACGTGTGGGTTGCTGTTCGTGTTCTTTGACGACGAAAAGAGGAAGTCCGCGGAGGAACCGGATCCCGGAACGGCGGGATCGCTGCCGCTTTCCCTTCGGCATCTCCCCCGCGTCCGTCCTTCGGCATGCGGGCCGCTCGTTGCCGGCTGGGGCGGTCTCCGTCGGGTGATGGCAGAGGCCGCCACACACGTACTCCCGTTCCGTTAATGTTCGGTCACTGAACGGAAGCTCGAACTCGCTCGCGAGAGCAGCATTCGTCCATGTTGACAGAGTCGGCGCAACGACCGCGCCACCGCGCTGCTATAACCCACCGCGGTAACCAGAGTCTCGATCTCCTAAATACTACCGATACCGACTATTCACACTTGACGTCACTCCCTACGTCACCTCCGTTTTCGGAGGCCCAGAAACGAGACTGGAGATGGTTCAGTTTCGGTTTCTTTACTTCTTTCGTAGGCACATAAATACGCGTCATAAATGTCTACAAAAAATTGGGCGGCATGCTATGTTCCCAAAAAACATTAAAACACAATTTGAAAAAAAAAATCGTCTTCATTGTCCCTTTAAGAACAGCACTGATTTTGTTTGCCCCGTCATTGAAGCATGCATATCACCCGAGAAATCTGATCTTCCATCGTTGTGGAGGAAGTTTACTGTATTACCAGTAAAGGAAACTGGTGACATGTCTAGGGTAGACAATCATTGCCCGATTTTCCTACTGTATGCTCGTTTGAAAGTGTGAGATAGTTACATAAACATGGGTCGTTTTACTCGTTACAAGCAGCACCATGGAACGCAATTGTTTTTAGAAAGTCGCTCGGTACAAAAGTAGTTTCTGTACACTTGAATACACGGTGCCATTTCTTCTTTCTTGGAAGCAGGTCGATATTATTTATTTCGATTTATTGCAAGCTTTAGATAAGATCAACGACAAATTGCTTTTGTAAAAACCTTTATTGTATGGTGTAGCATTGCCAAATTTAAATTTGTTTAATAACTCTAGAAACTCGCAAGATGAGGACGGCAGGGAGAAGCTTCAGTTGCCTTCGCTCCAACACGAGCTTCGTACCTTTGGAAATGCTTCAAGCCCGGGCATTCGTAAGACTCGCCCAGACGTTCTCATTCTGTTACGGACTATATCTAACATATCGCCCAAATCATGTTTGGGTGTTGAATAGACTATTGTATGTTTTTGTACCGACGTGGGGTGGGGGGGGGGGGGGGGTGCCTGGAGAACTAAATGTAGGACAACAAGATTTGCAGGGAGGAGCCTCTTACATTCGGCAATGCTTTGGCATCTTGCGAGCCTCCAGAATGCACGTGCAGACAGAGCATGAGAAAAGGCGACAAGTGCTTGCTGGAGGCTGGGCGCTAAGAGATGCCAGATGCCCTGCGTTTCTCATCTTGTCAGCGACTATTAGCATCGAGATGTTCGGGTGACATATTTTTTCGTTCACAACATCAGAGGCAGTCTGATACTTCAGCGCAGGCACCCAGGATTTTGTTTCGGGGGGGGGGGGGGGGGGGGGGGGGTAGGGGGCGCCAATAACAAAATGCTGTGAAGGGGAGGGGGGGTACAATATACAAATAATTTATTTAGACACACAGGGTTGGCTCCCGGGGTGAAAAACGTGTCAAAGAAAACTTGAGTGCCTGACAGAACAAAAGTGCCCGAAGCACATGATATGTGACGCTGAAAAGAGACCGTCATCACGTGGTCAAGGCATTTAGTGATTCTTCAAACCACTGTTTTTCTTTTAAGTCTCCAAACTCCTGAAGAAGGTTAGTCTGGCCGGTATATGATGCAGAACGATTTCAAAGCCTTTGTTAAGCATGGCTTCTTACAGTTTATTAATAGGGTAAAGATTAGTCTCAATACACCGCCAAGAAGTAAAAACATGTAACTAATACTTTCGACATAGCCATTAACACACAAACTGTCACTGTCAAAATCTAGGGCTCATTGGCATCCAGGGCTCACCAGCACAGTTAGTCCGGGCTGCTGGCACGCAAGGCATCTGGTATCGTGGTAAGCTCGGCTGGTGTCGGTGGGTTAGAGCAGAGCCGTGTATACACAAAGTTTGGTCAAAAGGAGGCCTGGGCAGAGCCAGGGCGTGCACCAGACACAGAAAGTGGGCTAGACATGCTCCCTTGGCCAACCAGAAGCCTAAAATCCTTTAGCGGTGGTAGCGGGAAACTGTTTTGGTCCAAAGTATATGTTGATATAAGGTCTTAAGAAGTGCGTGAGAGTGAAGTGTAGTAACCCTTTATGGTTCAAAATAGGCTGCACGTGATGTTTCGATCATGATCATGCAGTAAGATGTAAGAAACGAATGCGCCACTCAACTTCGTTTTGCTCGGACAGTGTGACCGCTCGGACGGAAGATTCCCGGCCCTCGGCGCTTGGCCTAAGGATTTTGTCGATCGTTTCGCTAGTCACACTCTTCCACCATGATTGAAACATTACGTGCACCATATTTTCAGTCACCGAGAGTTACTCCGACGTACTCGCAAGGTTTGTTTCTTGCGACCACCGCCAGGGTATTAATTTCGGCTTATCGTTGGCCACATTCGAATTTCTGAAGATGCCCTGGAACACGCCCGGCCCGCTTTCGGCCAATGGCGCCTCATAATTTGTCTCCTTTACTTCCAAACGAATGGCCAAACTCTACATATACGGCTCTGGGTTACAGGTGCGGTCCTCTCATCGAGTGAACAGGGTCAGCTCTGGTTGTTGCCCCAACCGGCAGCCACCGCCAGAAAAGTCAAGTGTAGTGCTTTTGCCTGCAATCAAATCTCGGCCCAAGATCACGGGCGCCACAATTTCACAGTGCTGATTCTGTTCCTGTTAAGCTGCATTTGCAGCATCAGGGTTCCTCCAGGTGAGGATGCTGTGCCAGAGGGTAATTGTAAGCGTGTGCACATATTGAGGCTTACCTCTTTCGCTTTCGGGAGTTTAAAGCAAAGTCTCCTGTAAGAGAGATACTGGCCCCACCACCCAAAAGCATGACAAATACGATGGGATCAGTGTCACTGCCTCACTGCTCCCAGGGACGGTAACGGCCAAAGGTCACTGGCTGTTTGGGTTCAGCGTCTCTGCTGGTTTCTTTGGCCATTCGTCGCCACGGCGTTCCACCTTTGCTTGTTTGTAGGTTCTGCCAATCACCGCTTTTGAAGATGGTCAGGCTTCTCAGACTTGTGGCAGTGGACCGACGACAGGTGCCTGCCTAGGTTCTCACGTACCAAGGTTTCCTTTGGACCGCCTCGCATCTGAAGTTGCTCTCTGCAGTGAGTGCAGATAACAAAAGAAGCCACCAGGTCGACGAGAGCACTAGGAGACGCAAAGATGTAAGGCAACGCACGACACTGGAGCAATGAAAGGGAAGTCAGCGGCTGAATTCACTGAACCGCGTGTGCTAAAAGTGCGAGCTAGTGCAATTGCTTACGATCACGTGTTACGAGCGCTCCTGCAGCGGGTGCTCCAGGCATGGCAATGAAGGCTACTCGCTCACCGCTTGCACGGCCTTCGCAGCTATTCTATGCAAGGGTGATAATCCGTCGTATTACAAAAAGGTACAGCTCCAAAAAAGTGCATACAAAAAAATTACTGTGGCTGGGCTCTGTCGCCTCCGGTACACGTAATCTTCATTTGCAGCAGGAGTGACGTTAAAGCAAGGGGGCAGGCGAGCTGGTTGAATATAGACATTTTAACCCTGGAGAGTGGGGACAAGGAGGACAACACGACACAGGTCTCCAAACCAACTCCGAACTACATAATTCTTTTCTCACATCACGCACAGCTCTAAATTCACGACTATTAGGCCTAAACGAACTGTCAACAATGGAGATTTTGTGTGCTGCCTCATAAAGATTTGCTGCTACTTGAGGGTTTTACGTTCAAACAAAACTTGGGGCTTTTTTTCTAATACACGGGAACCCGAGGCAGACATGGGTACATCACAAGGATTATAAATCTGACTCTTTTCGAAATCTGGTGCGCTACGAAAGGTTCTAATGAGGCTGCTCGCTGAAGATGTAGAACGAAGGTCTGAAGCTTGCGTACTTTAGTTCCGCAAAACTTGTAACAGTTGGGTTCTCAATACCAAGCCTTGAAGTCCAGCGAGGAGGTGAAGTTCTCTCCAGGGACAGCAACCCACAGCTTAGTTGACACTTCATGAACGAACTTAAGTTGATCATACTTGAGAATTCTTCCCTTAAAACGCAACTGAAGGTTTGCACAAGTAAGATATCTGAAATCAGAACCTCCACCACATTAGTTCCGTAGTGCAAGGCTTAAGTAGCTTGCGTCCGACTCCGTACGCTGCACGATGACCAAGCTGACGTAAAACAAACAGCGCGTGCAACTCGAGGTCTCTCGGATTTATTAGGGGAAGAACAGAAGTAGATATTGGGACAATGTTTGCGTTAGGTAGAAGTAATGAAGTTAAAGCAAGGGTGCGGGCGAGTTGGTTGAATACAGACATTTTAACCCTGGAGAGTAGGGACAAGGAGGGCAACACGACACAGATCTCCTCCAAACCAACTCCGAGCTACATAATTCTTTTCTCGGAACCGGGCGAAATTCGAAAATGAAAGACGCTTACCCACTGATGTTCCTGAGAACGCGACGAGCACAGGCTGCACGTCAAGTGCGGACACCGCCAAGTCGCCGAGCGCCCGACCGACGTCCCGACGTTGCACGCCATTTTTTGTTGTCAAAAAAAGAACAAATATAAACCACTGTGACGTCACGGACGTCAAAATAACATATTTTGACGTCCGTGACGTCAGTGGCCACGCCCCCTGTGTTTCAAATCGGTGCCGAATATACGCAGCCACCCGCCTCGGCTTTCTCTGCGGTTCTGTGGGTCAAAATACTCCAAAAGTTGGAGACGTCATAATTAAAACAAGAGCACCGACAAGCACCGACTTGACACACCAGAAAAACAATTTAATTAGACGTTTCGCCTCCCATGCCGGAGACATCCTCAGTAGATACAAAGTAAATGCAAGGTTCAGCCTCGAGTCAACGCTATTTATCATGACTTGATTTGAGGTTTAACCTTGCATTTGCTTAGTGGCTACTGAAGATGCTTCCCGGATGGGAGGTGAAAGGTCTAATGAAATTTTTTTTTCTGTTCTGTCAAGTCTGTGCTTTTATTTTAATTGTGGTTCTGTATGTGTGTGTGTTTTTAAGTACTCCAACATACTACCAATATCTTAGTATTGAAGTGGGACACCTCGAATTGCTCCCAGGTTTTCTGAGTAAGGCTTTTAAGTAGTTGCTTTCACTTCCATTCCAGCGATGGATATCTGCGTCCTATTTGCTGTGGTGAGTGACGTTGCGCCCACCGATAGGACTCCGTCCTTGGATATTCTGTGTGATCTTCTACTTTGATATTCACAGCACCTCATTATCCAGGGCACTGAGGTTAACCTTCCACAATGAACATTCCTTGGATATATGGTGGAAGAGCACTGGAATTCCAGTTGGTCAAGTAGTCTCTTAGGTGACAGTGGTGAAGCCGGTGTCATCTTTGTCATACTCTTTCCTCGAACGAGGAGGTTGATGTCGCTCTTTCCGATGGAGGTTCCGACATCTCGGGTTTTGGTCCTTGAATGTCACCAATGCTCGGTATGGAAGAGTTCTTGCAATTTCCGAGGAAAAGGAACACCCGCACCCACAGAAACATAGCAATAAAAAGAAAGTATGTATTAGGCTCCGATGCGGTACGAAGTCTCAAAGTTTTTATATATGCCTACTTTAGAACATGAGGAGCATACACTTACACAAATATTTGTTCTAATCATTGTAAAACGCGTTAAATTGTAGTCAAATCCCTTTGCTGGTATAAATTTGCTTGTCACTTATGATGTACGCCATTAGTGAAGCTTGATAGTAGCTAACATTTTTTTTTCAAATTCCTTCTCGTAGTAGTTTTGAGTATTTATTCTGAAAGCTTATTAAAAATGAAATGCACATAATGTGAATAGACTCGCGTACCACAGCGCGTAAAACATTGAAGAGTCATAAAACGAGCTGTTTGACGAAGGTTTCTATTAGATACAAAGGAATGCTTAGAATCCTCCCACCAAAAGGGACGAAGGACGATAGTCTGCACAAAAAAAAATAGAATGAAAATTTGGCAGTTGTAGAGCTTCACAAAGCATCTACTTCGGATGAAAATTGGATTTGGTATCCACCACTCTTCTATAGGCACTTCAAAATACGATTGATTTTGCGTAGCCACAGCTTTGCACAATCCCCGAACAATATGATGCCGATCTTATTATGCTGTAGCCGATGTTATGAGCGATTGATCTCCTGACCATATGCGGCATAAATATTTTTTATTATAAAGTCAACAACTAACGCTCCGGAGTTTTTTTACATATGTGTGGCAGATGCGAGTTCTAAGACATATCTGAGTCGAAGAACATGTTCAAGTAATTGACGCTATCAACCCACTCGAGAGGGAGGCTCTTACAGTCGGGGCAGTCTGATCTGCGAAGAACCACGGAGAAAGGCGTGTAACATTTTTTAAAGGATTCCGGAAGCAAATAAGTTTGGTCTTGGACATGTTAATTTTAATTAGATCTTTCCCAAATCAGTTTATTACTTCTGTCGCGGCTTGTGCCAATAGACGTGCTGCTCTGTCAGAGTTGACATGACGGGAGACAAGTACAGTATCGTTTGCATATTGAAAAATATTCTGGCTGAAATATTGTTTACGTACAAATTTAAAAGCAACGGCGACAGAACAGATTCTTGAGGAACAACAGCGTTGATCATCGCTCGCCTACTCTTGAAATTTCCGGCACTCACAATTTGCGAACGATCTAAAAATAAGTTTTCTAGCAAAACTATACTTCGTTTCACCTTATGTGCAAGCGAAAGCAAAGCTGGCAGCGCGAGCACGGAAGATCCGTGTGTTCAGGCTTTGCTCGAGCGCGCAAGCTGAGGAGAAACGCACAAAGCGCTGGTCTCACGCTTCTAGCTTTGGCTTCGCTCGCAGATAAATTGAAACGAAGCATAGGAAGGGACCGCGGAAGCTGAAGTTAGACAGTTTTTAGGGAATCAGCTTATGGCAGATCGTGTCGAATGTTTTTGCTACGTCGAGAAAGGTGGCACGTGCGAATAGATTATTTTCTAATACAGTATGTATGACGTTAACAAAATCCTCAAGCAGGGACTGAGTACTTTTTCGAGCCACGAAGCAGTATTGCGTTCGTGATAATATCTCAAAGTGGTCTACGAAACTATTCATTACAAAGAACATGTGCTTTTCCAATATCTCCCCGATGCAAGGCAATATGGAGATGGGACGACATCACTCCAACTTATTTCGTGTTTCCCCTTTAAAGAGTGAATTCACAAGTGCTGTTTTAAGATCAGTAGGAATTATGCCAGACAACTCAAATGCATTCAGCACAAAAAGAAGGACATGTTTGATGAATTAAAAATTTCAGCATAGATCCCTAACACGGATGCCATCGATACCAGGTGACTTATATCGTTTGATATCGTAAAAAAATGAATGTAAAATGTGTTCATTGAGTGGTGGTAAGAAAGCAGAGCTCTTTTGTCGTCACTAGATTGAAATGTCGTCGCTTCAGAATCTCTGCCGATACCGGATGAAGCTGCAAAGAAGTTGTCAGAATCATTAACAGTTGATTGTAAGTCCGAGCCGAAATGCTTTTGCAAGGAATCAAGCTCTGGCTGTGTCGATAAATGCCCTCGAAATGTGTTTATTAGGTACCAAGTTTCTCTGGGTTTGGACCTCGCCTCAAAAAACCTTTCTGGAAGTAACGGCACTTAGATGGTAGAATCATCGCATTCACTTTGTTTCTTGCGCAGCAAAATTCTGCGTTTAACTCTGAGTTATTAGGTGCGCGACGACAGCGTACCCATATCGCCTCCTTATTCGTAATGGCGGTCATAATATGGACGTTTCGCCAAGGCTTATCTCACCGTAAAATTAATGCAAGATTCCAACGAAAGCAGTGAATATATCAGAATGTCGGGATAAAAATTGAGTAGTATCTGTAATAATTCAAGATTAACAGTTGCTTCTATGATGTTTTTATTCAGCAACTTGATGTTATGAATGGCAGTCAACAAAGTAGTGGTCGGAAAGGTTTTGAGTAATGACAGTAGATTTCACAAGTAGATCTGGGACTCTAATATTTATGCGATCAATGCATTAAATTACTAGTCAACAAGACAAAAGCTCTTTCCAAATAATATTTTCAACACCATAGTCCAATAATAAGCTCAAATAATCACATACTGTAAATTGGTTAGGTTTAAGCACCTGTATATTCAGGTCCCCACCGAACATGGTTGCCTTTCTGAACATAGTTTCTGAAAGACAACGTCGAGTTCTGCGATGAAATGCTAGGGGTTTTCCGACGGCGGCCTGTACACTCTCAACAAGAATAAAGAGAATGTGGAGAGACACATTTTGATGGCAACTGATTCCGCATGCCGGAAGCGTACATTCTAGGGTGACATTGCGCATTTGTTTCTAATATATAATGCGATACCCCCGCCTCTGCGATAATCATGCGCGTGAAAAACATTCACTGTAGCCATTCAATGCAAACTGATTACATTCAAACGAAGAGACACCAATTTCGGTAAGAACAAAAATATCTACTAGTGGGTCCAAGTTGCTGACCATAAGTTGAAACTCATACCAATGCCGTCTCAGGGTTCTAATATGTACATGACTAATCGCCAAAAAATGTTTAGAAATAGGTCCCGGCACCTGATGAAATGAGCCACAATTCGGAACCTAAAAGCAACATGTCATGTCTTAGATGATCGATTCAAGATCCTTTACTGTGTTTATGCGTAGAGCTTGGGATCCCTCAGCTTTCTTTAGGTAAATTTTAGCGTTTTTAATCCATGCAAGATGGTAACCACTTTCCTTGCCCTTAGATCGCGCCTTTCAAAAGAGCTCTTTGTTCGCTTGCGTGAAGATGTCATTGAAAAACAACTTAAGCGCCGTTCACACTCTTGCGACCGAGTAAGACCGAGAGAGACCAGAGCAGTTTTTAAGCCTCTTGAGACGTCATAGGACCGGATGCGCTGCAGCGGAGGTGGTCCTCAGACATCGCAAGGGGCTTAAAAACCGGTCTGGTCTCTCTCGGTTTTTTGTGGGGATATTTATACAGCGTGTAGTTGGTCAGCCATTTAAAGTTGCAACGAGTCACTCGCTGTAGATGAGCAATTTAGCCAGTGCAGTACAACCGCTAGATTGTTTTGCACTGGCACGGCAGTGCAGTACAGCCCAGGAAAATGCCACCGCAGTTATCTTTCAAATCTCGGCTCATTGACAAAAAGGGGTCTTACCGATCATCTCGTCAAGGTTCAGAACGACATGTCATTGTGAATTCGGGTCACGGCAAAAGCCCCTGCATTGATTTCCAGTTTGGGCCATACTGTTTCTGTTTTAAGAGGTTTTAAGAAGTTCTTTTTTTTGTTTTTTTTCATAAGAAACGCTGCGGAATTAAGCTCTAAATTTAGAAGATTTTGAAATCAGGCAAAAATGAACTCCTAGACACTCCGAAATTCTGGAAAAAAAGTAAACTCCGGAAAACACCCTCCGAATTCGCCAAAAAATAAACTCCGAAAACACGAAATCCTGGTTATAACTAGGTCTGAGCACTTGATCTAATAAGCTACCGATGAATCAATTAATGATTTAATCGCGATTAAATTTTTAACCAGTAAATCCGCTAAATTTTGAGAAAGGAAAAAGCAAAAATCTAATGCTTTCACCACGCAGACGTGTACGAGTACACCTGTCTGAAGGCAAACTTTAGGTAAAAATTTGACCTAAAGTCAACTGTAGAGGCGAGATCTGTGACCCAAAAGAAGTGGAAAAGGTTATTCTTGTCTCAGCCATCTCAACGCCGTGCGATTGTCCATTTAGCGCAGCTGGGCCTATAGACCTGTTGCTAAATTGCCCAAGCATCAAGGAGAATGCCGGGAATGGTGTTCCACGCGCCGCACGTTCTGGCGTCTGCAGCAGTAACTGTCCTAAAGAAAAACCTTAAAACAAAATGGCATCTTGCGTGCGCGTTTCTTCAACGCTTTAGTTTGGGTTTGGGTATTTACTTAAAATCTTGTATACGGGAAAGGCGCGCGCATGCGGCGCCTAGAACACCATTCCCTGCATTCTCCTTGATGCTCGGGTAATTTAGCAATAGGTCTATTGTGAACAATCAAAGGAGCTCCCTATTGCTGGAAAATATTAACGAACCTGTTTACTGCTGCGGCTGAAGTAATAATTTGTGAGTCTGGCTGTCTTTCGACAGTTCTCAAATACACATCAAAGTTGATTAAAATGTCAAATTGTACATTTTTCCGTTAATCACAAATTTAACAAAGGCAAACAAAAAATTTCATTTTGACGCTTTTTAAAACTATCATGCATGGGAAGATACAAAACCTGCTATATAAACCCCAGAATCAAGGAGAATGCAGGGATTGGTGTTTCACGCGCTGCACGTGCTGACGTCAGCAATAGTAGCTTTTCTAAAGCAAATACCTAAAACAAATGGCGTCTTGCACGCGTGTTCGTAAACACTTTAATTTGGGTATATACTTCGAATCTTTTATACGGGGAAGGCATGCGCGTGTGACCCGTGGAACACCAATCCCTGCATTCTCATTGATGCTTAGATAATATAACTAATAGGTTCATTGATTAATTATTCAATTGAAATTGACGCCAAGTCCGAGTTATATCTTAGTCAGAGAGGCATCTGTGTTTCATACGTAGCATGCAAATCTACCCTTTGAATTAGATCCCATGCCTCATTTGAACCATGAACGTCCCGTAGACTTTGACCTTCGCACGTGTTCTCGAGCAAACGAAACCATAAATAGAGCCACGCGCCCGCGTCAGTAACGCAGTATACATCTCTCCATAAAAGCCTAAGAGGGCGCGTTCATTGCTGTGTTCGTGCCATTTGCTTCCAAGGGCCGTTTGAGACACAGGTCTGGTGCACTGGCGCATTTGACGCTACTTGCAAGACAAACGCAAACACATTGGGGGGGGGGGGGGGGGGGGGGTGCACCGCCACCATTCGCTTCCAAGGGTCGTTCAAGACACGGGCTTGGTGCTCTTGCGTGTTCTACGCTACTTGGAAAACAAACGCGAACACATCCAGTGGCATTAGGCGGATGCACCGTGGACGGATGTAAGTCTCCTTGATAAAGTCGTTTTCTTTATATATTTTTGGTCAAGTACCGCGAACCAATGTGGCGGAAACATGCCAGACACGTGCCACGAGCGGCCATTCACTTCAATGGGCCGCTCAATTGAGCGCTACGCAGCCATCTGCTTCTAAAAACCGCACAAGACACGGGCCTTGTGCACTGGAGCATTTGACGCTACCTGCAATACAAACGTAAACAGATTGAGGGGCTTTAGTAGTGTGAACAATTGCATTAGCTAGAATAAACGGAAATCCACCTGCTTTGATCATGATCACGATCATGAGCAGATTATGGCACGAGAGGCACTCCGGCGCCTCGTCACTTTGTCACAAAAATAGGTCCGAATTCGACACACTCGCGCGTTTTCGTTTTGTTTCTTGTGCGTTTCCGAACCACTCGCGTTGCGCACGTTATTTGAGTGGTAACCTTAGCGCACCACGCGCTTAATATCGTTCGAATATTCACTGATACAGTTGTTTTCAATGTCGTTCATCAAGTTTATTAGTCAGACCATACGTATAATTGCAATAAATAAAAAGAGTGTCCCTTGGAAGCCACAGGTTCGCTATCCGCAGATACCTTCTGGAAGGAGTGGCTAGGTAACGTCAATGCTTTGGCCTGCTGCGTTTTCTTAATGCGAAAGAATTAATTGTCTTATGGAGCCAAACGGCATTATCAGCTTTTGAAGCGGCTCCAAACGGCGCCTTAATTTCCCTGGCCTATGGAGCGAAGCCTGTATTCTGTAACAGCCAATTAATGTGTGCATTCCTATTGGCTGGCGCTCGCCATAGTTTTAAGGAACCCAACCCCACAGAGAACCCCACTCCATGAGTCAGCAGCCCGGTCGCCGGTATGAGGGAAAGGGTGGCCGGGCTCTGCAGGCCACTCGATCTCCAACTGGTTCCCGCTACCATCGCATAGGCTTTGTGAATGACCTAAAGATTCCGAATGAGATTCTTCTCGCTATTTTCAGTTGCGAGGTCCCTCGTGCTGCAAAATAATTGTAGACAGAAACTGCGGTGCTCGATGTCGAAACTGATCATTTCAAGCAGAAGCGGAACATGGAAATCAGACATAACAAGTCGGCGTTTTCTACCAGTTACAATGTTCAGCACCAACTTGTATTTACTGTTTACACTGAGTCAACTCAGTCTGAAAATCCATCAAGTTTACAAGTCTTTAGAGGCTGATGACTATTTTATTTCGCAATTATTGTTAAATACAGCGTGCATATACCTTCATGTGGTGTGCGGTTCGTTGTCATTTGAAAAAGAAGACGGTCTACGGTGATTTGCCATTTGAACGTGAACGTGCGGACGGCCATAGGAACGTGAAGACGCACTGAACTTTTGATGATACGGACCGCATGGCGGTTCTCCAAGCGGTCCGTATCATGCATCATTACATTCTGTAAAGATAAAAATAAATATTACGACAACAAGTGCGCGTGAGTTAAAAATAATAATAATAATAATCCATTTTTCCAGACAAACAGGTGTCTGAGAGGCTGTGGCAAAACAATACAAAAGGAAATACCGCACTGACACTTAAGATTGCTTACGTGTGGGAATGCGAAAGGGGGCATTGTAGTAACTTTGGTGAAAAGTTTTCGATTTATTTTTTCGACATGCGTTATTTTTGCTGATTCGGTGTGTGATGTGAGGGAAGAGACAGCGCGTTCATTTTATACACATGACGTGGCGCCACCTTCTCCCCATTGGCTGCGCCATCACGTGTCCAATGACGCAGGCACTTGGCCACACCTTTAGTCAGCCAGATGGTTCCGACGTGACGTGTGCAAGGACGCACGCACTAGACACAACTTAGTCAGCCAGATCCGTGGAGCCACTGTGGAGTCGGGGAAGCCTGCCCGTCTCGCACCGCGGTGGCCCGGGTTGGATTCCCACCCAGGCCGAAATGCACTAAAATTTCTTTCCAAAGCCATTGCTTTACCTTGTTTATAGGAACCTTCGCGAAAATTGCGATGTCAATCCGAGCACTCTAACGTGTTTTTACTCCTTGCGCCGTCGGCCATTTTTGGTACCATCGCTTGGTCATGCCGCCGACGGCGGCGCCGCATTTTCGCGTAGTGGGGCAAATAATCTTTTCGCTTTAAAATGTCCTCTGACCAGGCCATCAGCCCCTTTTAACAGCATTCGACGGTGTACAGAACCAGTGCCAGCATAATAATCAATTATACATAAAATAATCAAATTGACATTAGCTAAGCATGGTAGTCACTATAATTAATATCAGCGTCATCAAAAGTTTCAAATAGAAATCATTCGTATCCACATCACTGATACCACATTCCTTAGCATACAATGTCAGCTTACAATGTCAGCTTTACTGTGAAATTCTCAATTTCTGTTGCCTTGCCACAATATATATATATATATACATTGTAGCGAAGAAGACGACAAGCCTAGAGACCAGAAAGAAGAACGACGATCGCGCCCGTCTTTTATAAAAATCCCCACGCTAAGGCTCTTTGCTATTTCCCCCCACGCTTAGGGGGCTGCCATCCTGGCAGCAGTAGTTGTAGAGGGGGCGGTCGGGTCGGGCGGTACATACGGTTTCATTCGTGACACATGAACGGTCTTTTGATGGTGACGGCGGCGGTCGGTGGGGATGGGAAGGAGTTCGACGCGGTAGTTGACCGGCGAGGTAGCTGTCAGCACTTTGTATGGGCCATGATATCTTCGAAGAAGCTTTGAAGATAGTCCGGGCTTCTTGATGGGCATCCAGATCCACACTAAATCCCATCGTTGTAGGTGACAGAATGGTGACGGGCGTCGTAACGACTCTTTTCGACGTTCTGGTGCTCAGATGTGCGACAACGGGCTAGCTGACGACATTCTTCAGCTCGGCTGATTGCTTCATCAAAGGTTATGTGCTCCGTGATATCTGGCCGATAAGGTAAAATAGTATCGAGCGTACATGATACTTCGCGGTTATACGTGAGCATGAAAGGTGAGAAGCCTGTCGTAGCTTGAGTAGTGGTGTCATAAGCGAAAGTAATGTATGGGAGAATTCGATCCCAGTTATCTTGATCCTGAGAGACATACAACGAAACCATGTCAGAAAGTGTACGATTAAGACGCTCCGTAAATCCATTTATTTGGGGATGATATGAAGACGTGCAAAGATGAATAACATTGCATTCTCTCAAGATGTCTTCGATGAGTTGTGATAAAAAAAAGTGAAAGCTGCTTACAACTCCCTGTAACGCCGAATTAGAGCGCAGCTCTTGAGGAGGATGAGGGAAGGGCACTGGGGGGGGGGGGTTAAGTAACCAGGGGGGGGGTCACGTGACCTTGGGGGGTCACGTGACCTTGGGGGGTCACGTGACCTTGGGGGTCACGTGACCCCCAATGCCGATGATGTCATCACTGACGTCACTGATGACGTCATCAGTGACGATGACGATGCGGGTACCGATGACGTCATTAGTGACGTCACTGATGACTTCACCAGTGATGATGACGATGACAATGCGAATGTCGGTGACGTCATCAGTGACGTCGCTGATGACGTCATCAGTGATGATGACGATGACGATGCGGATGTCGGTAACGTCATCAGTGATGATGACGATGACGATGCGGATGCCAGTGACGTCATCAGTGATGATGACGATGTGGATGCCGGTGACGACATCAGTGACGTCACCGATGACGTCATCAGTGATGATGACGATGACGATGCGGATGTCGGTAACGTCATCAGTGATGATGATGATGACGATGCGGATGCCGGTGACGTCATCAGTGATGATGGCGATGACTATGTGGATGCCGGTGACGTCATCAGTGATGATGACGTCATCAGTGATGATGACGATGACGATGTGGATGCCGGTGACGTCATCAGTGACGATGACGTCATTGGGGGTCACGCGACATCGGGGGGTGACGTGACCTCGGGGGGGTCACGTGCCCCCCCCCCCCCCCCCGAGGTCACATGACCCCGGTGGGGGGCTCGCGCGGTGCATTATGGGACATTTCCCATGATGCACCGGGGTCACGTGACCTCGGGGGGTCACGTGCCCCCCACGAGGTCACGTGACCCCGGTGGGGGGCTCGCGCGGTGCATTATGGGACATTTCCCATGATGCACCGCGCGGTTACGCCGACGCCGCTCAAGCCGGAAATGGGCCCCTAAGAGCTGCGCTCTAAAACTGTTCCTCGATCACTCAGTAGTTCTTGAGGCGAGCCGTGACGCAGTATAATATTGTTTAAGAGAAAGCTTGCAACTTCATGAGAACCTGCGGTGGGCAGGGCGGCAGTCGCGGCGTATCGCGTCAGATGGTCGATTGCGACGACCACCCAACGGTTTCCATCAGATGATTTTGGTAGAGGGTTTTGGTAGAGGGGGATCTGGGTGTAGGGGTCTTGGATCTGGTTTTGTGCCACAGCATCCAGAGAGAGAGCAGCGAGTGTAATCGGATCTTCGTCCCCGTCAGGAGCAATCGTTGGCAAAGGGCAACGTGAGAGGCCGTCAGCATCTTGATGCTTCCGTCCAGACCTATAAGTGACGGAGAAGTTGTACTCCTGGAGGCGAAGAGCCCAACGTCGCAAACGCCCCGAGACGTCTTTCAACGACGTTAACCAACAGAGAGCGTGGTGATCTGTGATGACACTACAATGGCGTCCGTACAGGTATGGTCGAAACTTAGAAATAGCCAAGATAATAGCTAAGCATTCTTTTTCGGCTGTAGAGTAATTACGTTCACACTTGACAAGGTGCGACTGGCGTATGCCACAACTCTCTCGGGTAGGGGTGGATCGCGTTGTATTAGGACTGCGCCGAGTCCATACCCGCTGGCGTCTGTATGGATCTCTGTAGGAAGTGAGGGGTCAAAGTGGCATAAAATCGGATCGCCCGTCAGGAGAGCAGTTCGCTGATTGAAGGCAGACTGGCATTCTGGAGACCAATGAAAAGGCTTGGTTGTATCATGTAAGGCGTGTAAGGGGGCGGCGATCGTTGCGAATCCTTGTACAAATCGGCGAAAATAGGAGCAAAGACCCAAAAAGCTGCGAAGTTGTTTAGCTGTATTTGGGATGAGAAATTCTGCGACTGCTCTAATTTTGTCAGGATCGGGTCGGACACCTTCCTTCGATACTACATATCCGAGAACTCGAATTTCTTTTGTTGCAAAATGGCACTTCTTGGTGTTCAGTTTTAAATTTGCGTTTGCAATACACGATAGAACAGTGGCCACACGTCCGAGATGTTTTTCAAACGTCGGTGCAAAAATAACAATGTCGTCTAGATAGCAAAGGCAGATTTGCCACTTCAGACCTCTGAGAACAATATCCATCAGCCTTTGAAACGTGGCCGGAGCATTACAAAGTCCAAATGGCATCACGTTAAATTCATAGAGACCGTCTGGTGTGATAAAGGCCGTTTTAGGTTTATCGGTTTCTTTCACTGGGACTTGCCAATATCCGGATTGTAAATCCAGGGAGGTAAAAAATTCAGCGCCCTGAAGGCAGTCGAGTACCAATATTGGCGAGGCCATGGGGAACCAGCAAAACGTTTTTTGTCAATAAGTTAACTGTGGGCGCGATGGAATAGTTTCCTGGTGGCAGTGAAGAGCACGTAGTGGGAACTAACGATGAACTATGAGGCGTAATTATAATTTCTTGTAATGATCGGAGTTTGTTGTCTTGTAGAGTGGCATCTTCCATGGGTCCAGACAGTTCGTGAAGAGAAAGCTGTGCGCTCCCGCAAAAAATAATTGCATCAGTAGTAGAAAGAAAATCCCAGCCGAGAATTATGTCATGCGTGCATGATGAGAGTACGACAAACTGAACTAAGTACAACGCACCTTGTAAAAAATACGAGCGGTGCAAACCCCAACGGGTTTGGGTAGATGGGATCCTGCAGTTCTGAGGTTACCTTGATACTGTGTGACGACTTTCTTGAGACGACAACAAATATCCAAATGCATGACTGAAATCGCAGCACCCGTATCAACTAAAGCTTGAACATTCTGACCTTGAATTTGAACTATGACGATATTCGAAGGGGATGTATGAGGACTTGAGCGGTGTGATGATGTCGCAACTGGTGCCTCAGAAGCTGCGATTGCAAGTTTCCCCCTTGTGCTCGAGAAGTGGGCTCTGCTCGTAGCATAGGCGATGTCGATCGCGGGCGCTGTGATGAAGGCGACTGTCGACGTGGTAGGCTTGCTGAACTCCCAGGGAACCTTGACGCTGGGGATGACGATCGGCCGTACTGAGAAGCCTGGCAGTGAAGGGCAGAGTTCCCAGCAGCAGTTTGTCTGAAGCTTGCAGACGCCTCGTCAGCGTGGCGACGACGGCACACGCGGAAAACATGACCCGGTATTCCACAATAATAGCATAAAGGGCGGCTATTGATCAGTTGGTGAGCAGACTGCATGCGTGGCTGGGAGTAGCCAAACGGTTGCCGCCCGCAGGGTAGTGGGGGGTAAATGTTGGTGCAGCGATTTCTGCATAGGTCGGCCGCGTCGTATTCAGCGGCAATGGAACCTGCGACGGAATAGAAGAAGCCAGCTCGGGTTGGACGAGTGACCGCAGTGCAGACTCTGTTGATGTAGGTGATGTTAGTGTCGGGTGGAGAGCTGGAGACGCCTCCTCTCGAACAATTTGCTGAATCAATTCGCGTAAACTGGTGCTATTGATATCTGGGCATACTGGTGGGGCGGATATGCTGCTCATTTCAGGGAGACGTTGGACTGTGGCAGCAACAGACAAGCGCTGGGTTTTGAGTTCGTGGAACTGCTGGCATATTTCTACAATCTTCTTCACGGTTGTCGGATTATGCACGAATATGACTTGAAAAACGTCCTCGGCGATTCCTTTTAAGAGATGACGCATCTTTTCGTGTTCCGGCATGTTTATGTCTACTCGACGGCAAAGATCCAGCACGTCCTCAATATAGGATGTAAATGATTCAGTTGGCTGTTGAGCGCGCGAAGCAAGCTTTCGGTCTGCTGTAATCTGTCGCATCGCAAGTCTTCCAAACACTTTCCTAAGGCGGTTGGCCAACATTTGCCAGCTTTGAAAGTCTTCTTCATGGTTATGGAACCAGAGTTTTGCGACGTCGGAGAGGTAGAAAATGGCGGTAGTCAATTTAGTGGCATCGCTCCAGTGATTGTAACGACTGGCGCGATCGTAGGCGTCAAACCAATCGGCGACGTCAGCGTCACCAATACCGGAGAAAATATGAGGCTCACGTTGGCGAGTGGTGAGTACCGACTGGGATCCGATGTCTGCTTGGGTTGCCGTTGAGGTCATTGCGGAACTCGTACTGGCAGTAGGGGGTGTCATCGCTGCTTTCAATGTGAGAATGCGGCTTCTCAGCACCAGACTTGATGCCGCGGTGATGGAGAAAGGCCCGCACCTCCACCAAGTGAAGCGAAGAAGAATAGCGAGACAAGTGGTGTAACTGCAGGCACAGATACGAGTCAGATTTTTATTAAAGACGCGCGCAATCGTCGTTCTTCTTTCTGGTCTCCAGGCTTGTCGTCTTCTTCGCTACAATATATATATATATATATATATATATATATATATATATATAGGACGTTGGTATATTTTGTTTAACATCAAATTATCAATAGACCTAATTATTAATAAAAGAATGTCAAAACCTCCATAAAACGCACTTTGAAATCTGCTACCCACTCGCCCCGCACATTTTAAGTTTCGGTCACTGGGGCTAAAAAATATACTTTAATCTTTTCTTGAACATGCAGAATCTTCGAACTCGGCTTGCTAATTCAACAATATTGGGGTGCTTATTTATAAGGTCAGATAATTGGTAATAACTTTAATCAAACTACCATCAAAATGATGAGTTATATAAAGCACCCTTCTGAACACCCGTCGTGAAAAAAAGTCGGCTATTCCTTGTTTGATCATATATCAAAATGCAGTCAAAGACTATAAGATACACCAGCACAAATACGCATAATAAAAGCGCAAGACCATGGTGCTTGGTTTGCGCTTGATTGCTTTGACCAGGGACGAAAAACGCACCATAAGACGTTGAGCTCCGTGACATCGTGTTTTCTGGCTCTGTTTCATTGGCCTCTTTGACCTGTTATGTCGACTGGGCTCTGACTTACGACGAAGATGCATCCAAAGAAGGGAGGCTCATTGATTGCTGCGCCTCCATTTGCTTCCAAGGGCCGTTTGAGACACACGTCTGGTGCATTGGCGCATTTGACGCTACTTGCAAGACAAACGCAAATACATCGAGGGGCTTCATGTCTCTGGCCACCGTGCAAGACATGTGCCACGGGAGGGTGCACCGCCACAATTCGCTTCCAAGGAATTGACGCTCATTCAGTGCTGCGCCTCCATTATTTGCTTTCACGGGCCGTTTGAGACACACGTCTGGTGCATTGGCGCATTTGACGCTACTTGCAAGACAAACGCAAACACATCGAGGGGCTTCATATCTCTGGCCACCGCGCAAGGCACGTGCCACGGGAGGGTGCACCGCCACCTTTCGCTTCTAAGGAAGGGACGCTCATTCAGTGCTGCGCCTCCATTTGCTTCCAAGGGCCGTTTGAGACACACGTCTGGTGCACTGGGGCATTTGACGCTACTTGCAAGAAAAACGCAAACATATCGAGAGGCTTCATGTCTCTGGCCACCGTACAAGACACGGGCCACTGGAGGGTACACCGCTACCATTCGCTTCCAAGGAATTGACGCTCATTCAGTCTTGCACTAACATTTGCTTCCAAAGGCCGTTTGAGACACGTCTGTTGCACTAGCGCATTTGACGCTACTTGCAAGACAAACGCAAACACATCGAGGGGCTTCATGTCTCTGGCCACCGTGCAGAGACACGTGCCACGGGAGGGTGCACCGCCACCATTCGCTTCCAAGGAAGGGACGCTTATTCAGTGCTGCACCTGCATTTGCTTCCAGGGCCGTTTGAGACACACGTCTGGTGAACTGGCGCATTTGACGCTACTTGCAAGAAAAACGCAAACATATCGAGGGGCTTGATATCTCTGGCCACCGTGCAAGACACGTGCCACGGGAGGGTGCACCGCCACTATTCGCTTTCAAGGAATTGACGCTCATTCAGTGCTGCGCCTCCATTTGCTTCCAGGGGCTGTTTGAGAAAAACGTCTGGTGCACTGGCGCATTTAAATCTACTTGCAAGACAAACGCAAACACATCAAGGGGCTTCATGCCTCTGGCGACCGTGCAAGACACGTGCCACGGGAGGGTGCACCGCCACCATTCGGTTCCAAGGAGGGGCCACTCATTTCAGTGCTGCGCCTTCATTTGCTTCCAAGGGCCGTTTGAGACACACGTCTGCTGCACTGGCGCATTTGACGCTACTTGCAAGACAAATGCAGAAATATCGAGGGGCTTCATGTCTCTGGCCATCGTGACAAACACGTGCTACAGGAGGGTGCACCTCCACCATTCGCTTCCAAGGAAGGGCAGCTCATTTCAGTGCTCCGCCTCCATTTGCTTCCAAGGGCCGTTTGAGACACACGTCTGGTGCACTGGCGCATTTGATGCTACTCTCAAGACAAACGCAAACATATCGAGGGGCTTCATGTCTCTGGCCACCGTGCCAGACACTTGGCATGGGAGGGTGCACTGCCACCATTCGGTTCCAAGGAAGGGACGCTGATTCAGTGCTGCGCCTCCATTTGCTTGCAAGGGCGTTTGAGACACACGTCTGGTGCACTGGCGCATTTGACGCTACTTGCAAGACAAACGCAAAAACATCGAGGGGCTTCATGTCTCTGGCCACCGTGCAAGACATGCACCGCCGCCATTCGCTTCCAAGGAGGGTACGCTCACTTAAGTGATGCGCCTCCATTTGCTTCCAAGGGCCATTTGAGAAAAACGTCTGGTGCACTGGCGCATTTAACGCTACTTGCAAGATAAACCCAAACACATCGAGGAGCTTCATGTCTCTGGCCACCGTGCAAGACACCTGCCACGGGACGGTGCACCGCCACCATTCGCTTTCAAGGAGGGGCCACTCATTTCAGTGCTGCGCAGCCATCTGGTTCCAAGGGCCGTTTGAGACACACGTCTGGTGCACTTCCGCATTTGACGTTCCTTGCAAGACAAACGCAAACATATTAAGGGGCTTCATGTCTCTGGCCACCGTGCAAGACACGTGCTATGGGAGGGTGCACCGTTACTATTCGGTTCCAAGGAAGGGACGCTCATTCAGTGTGCTGCGCCTCCATTTGATTCCTAGGGCCGTTTGAGACACATGTCCGGTGCACTGGCGCATTTGACGCTAATTGCAAGACAAACGCAAACATATTAAGGGCCTTCATGTCTCTGGCCACCGTGCAAGACACGTGCTATGGGAGGGTGCACCGCCAGTATTTGGTTCCAAGGAAGGGAGGCTCATTCAGTGCTGCGCCTCCATTTGCTTCTAAGGGCCGTTTGAGACACACGTCTGGTGCACTGGCGCATTTGACGCTACTTGCAAGACAAACGCAACCATATTGAGGGCCTTCATGTCTCTGGCCACCGTGCAAGACAGGTGCTATGGGAGGGTGCACCGCCACTATTCGGTTCCAAGGAAAGGACGCTCATTCAGTGCTGCGCCACAATTTGCTTCCAAGGGCCGGTTGAGACACACGTCTGGTGCACTGGCGCATTTGACGCTACTTGCAAGACAAACGCAACCATATTGAGGGCCTTCATGTCTCTGGCCACCGTGCAAGACACGTGCTATGGGAGGGTGCACCGCCACCATTCGCTTCCAAGGAGGGGCCGCTCATTTCAGTGCTTCGCAGCCATTTGCTTCCAAGGGCCGTTTCCGACACACGTCTGGTGCACTGGCGCATTTAACGCTACTTGCAAGATAAACGCAAACACATCGAGGGGCTTCATGTCTCTGGCGACCGTGCAAGACACGTGCCACGGGAGGGTGCACCGCCACTATTCGCTTCCAAGGAGGGGCCACTCATTTCAGTGCTGCGCCTCCATTTGCTTCCAGGGGCCGTTCGAGACACACGTCTGGTGAACTGGCGCTTTTGACGCTACTTGCAAGAAAAATGCAAACATATCGAGGGGCTTCATGTCTCTGGCGACCGTGCAACACACGTGCCACGGGAGGGTGCACCGCCATCATTCGGTTCCAAGGAGGGGCCACTTATTTCAGTGCTGTGGCTTCATTTGCTTCCAAGGGCCGTTTAAGACACACGTCTGGTGCACTGGCGCATTTAACGCTACTTGCAAGATAAACGCAAACACATCGAGGGGCTTCATGTCTCTGGCGACCGTGCAAGACACGTGCCACGGGACGGTGCACCGCTACTATACGCTTCCAAGGAATTGACGCTCATTCAGTGCTGCGCCTCCCTTTGCTTCCAGGGGCCGTCTGAGGAAAACATCTGGTGCACTAGCGCATTTGACGCTACTTCCAAGACAAACGCAAACACATCAAGGGGCTTCATGTCTCTGGCGACCGTGCAACACACGTGCCACGGGAGGGTGCACCACCATCATTAGGTTCCAAGGAGGGGCCACTTATTTCAGTGCTGTGGCTTCATTTGCTTCCAAGGGCCGTTTAAGACACACGTCTGGTGCACTGGCGCATTTGACGCTACTTGCAAGACAAACGCAAAAATATCGAGGGGCTTCATGTCTCTGGCCACCGTGCAAAACACGTGCTACAGGAGGGTGCACCGCCACCATTCGGTTCCAAGGAGGGGCCGCTTATTTCAGTGCTGCGGCTTCATTTGCTTCCAAGGGCCGTTTAAGACACACGCCTAGTGCACTGGCGCATTTGACTCTACTTGCAAGACAAACGCAAAAATATCGAGGGGCTTCATGTCTCTGGCCACCGTGCAAAACACGTGCTACAGGAGGGTGCACCGCCACCATTCGCTTCCAAGAAAGGGCCGCTTATTTCAGTGCTGCGCCTCCATTTGCTTCCAAGGGCCGTTTGAGACACACGTCTGGTGCACTGGCGCATTTGATGCTACTCTCAAGACAAACGCAAACATATCGAAAGGCTTCATGTCTCTGGCCACCGTGCCAGACAGGTGCTATGGGAGGGTGCACTGCCACCATTCGGTCCCAATGAAGGGACGCTCCTTCAGTGCTGCGCCTCCATTTGCTTCCAAGTGCCGTTTGAGACACACGTCTGGTGCACTGGCGCATTTAACGCTACTTCCAAGACAAACGCAAACACATCGAGGGTCTTCATGGCTCTGGCCACCGTGCAAGACACGTACCACGGGAGGGTGCGCCGCCACCATTCGCTTCCAACGAGGGGCCGCTCATTTTAGTGCTGCGCCTCCATTTGCTTCCAAGGGCCGTTTGAGACACACGTCTGGTGCATTCGCGCATTTGATGCTACTTGCAAGACAAACGCGAACACATCGAGGGGCTTCATGTCTCTGGCCACCGTGCAAGACACGTGCCATGGGAGGGTGCACCGCCATCATTCGGTTCCAAGGGGGGGCCACTCATTCCAGTGCTGCGGCTTCATTTGCTTCCAAGGGCCGTTTAAGACACGTCTGGTGCACTGGCGCTTTTGACGCTACTTGCAAGACAAACGCAAAAATATCGAGGGGCTTCATGTCTCTGGCCACCGTGCCAGACACGTGCTATGGGAGGGTGCACCGCCACTATTTGGTTCCAAGGAAGGGACGCTCATTCAGTGCTGCGCCTCCATTTGCTTCCAAGGGCCGTTTGAGACACATGTCTGGTGCATTGGCGAATTTGACGCTACTTGCTAGACAAATGCAAACACATCGAGGGGCTTCATATTTCTGGCCACCGCGCACGACACGTGCCACGGGAGGGTGCACCGCCAACCATTCCCGTCCAAGGAACGGACGCTCATTCAGTGCTGCGCCTCCATTTGCTTCCAAGGGCCGTTTGAGACACACGTCTGGTGCACTGGCGCATTTAACGCTACTTGCAAGATAAACGCAAACACATCGAGGGGCTTCATGTCTCTGGCGACCGTGCAAGACACGTGCCACGGGAGGGTGCACCGCCACTATTCGCTTCCAAGGAGGGGGCGCTCATTTCAGTGCTGCGCCTCCATTTGCTTCCAGGGGCCGTTTGAGACACACGCCTGGTGAACTGGCGCTTTTGACGCTACTTGCAAGACGAACGCAAACATATCGAGGGGCTTCATGTCTCTGGCCACCGTGCAAGACACGTGCCAGGGGAGGGTGCACCGACACTATTCGCTTCCATGGAGGGGCCACTCATTTCAGTGCTGCGCCTCCATTTGCTTCCAGGGGCCGTTTGAGACACACGTCTGGTGAACTGGCGCTTTTGACGCTACTTGCAAGAAAAACGCAAACATATCGAGGGGCTTCATGTCTCTGGCCACCGTGCAAGACACGTGCCACGGGAGGGTGCACCGCCACCATTCGGTTCCAAGGAGGGGCCACTTATTTCAGTGCTGCGGCTTCATTTGCTTCCTAGGGCCGTTTAAGAAACACGTCTGGTGCACTGGCGCATTTGACGCTACTTGCAAGACAAACGCAAAAATATCGAGGGGCTTCATGTCTCTGGCCACCGTGCAAAACACGTGCTACAGGAGGGTGCACCGCCATCATTCGCTTCCAAGGAAGGGCCGCTCATTTCAGTGCTGCGCCTCCATTTGCTTCCAAGGGCCGTTTGAGACACACGTCTGGTGCACTGGCGCATTTGACACTACTTGCAAGACAAACGCAAACACATCGAGGGGCTTCATGTCTCTGGCCACCGTGCAAGACACGTGCCACGGGAGGGTGCACCGCCAACGTTCGCTTCCAAGGAGGGTGCCACTCATTTTAGTGCTGCGCCTCCATTCGCTTCCAAAGGCCGTTTGAGACACACGTCTGGTGCACTGGCGCACTTAACGCACTTGCAAGATGAACGCAAACATATCGAGGGACTTCATGTCTCTGGCCACCGTGCAAGAAGCGTGCAACAGGAGTGTGCACCATTACCTTTCGCTTCCAAGAAGGGGCCGCTCATTTCAGTGCTGCTCCTCCATTTGCGTCCAAGAGCCGTTTGAGACACACGTCTGGTGCACTGGCGCATTTGACGCTACTTGCAAGACAAACGCAAACATATCGAGGGGCTTCATGTCTCTTGCCACCGTGCAAGACACGTGCTGTGAAAGGGTGCACCGCCACTATTCGGTTCCAAGGAAGGGACGCTGATTCAGTACTGCGCCTCCATTTGCTTCCAAGGGCGTTTGAGACACACGTCTGGTGCACTGGCGCATTTGACGCTGCTTGCAAGACAAACGCAAAAACATCGAGGGGCTTCATGTCTCTGGCCACCGTGCAAGACACGTGCCACGGGAGGGTGCACCGCCGCCATTCGCTTCCAAGGAGGGTACGCTCACTTCAGTGCAGTGCCCCCATTTGCTTCCAAGGGCCATTTGAGAAAAACTTCTGGTGCACTGGCGCATCTAATGCTACTTGCAAGATAAACGCAAACACATCGAGGGGCTTCATGTCTCTGGCCACCGTGCAAGACACCTGCCACGGGAGGGTGCACCGCCACCATTCGCTCTCAAGGAGGGGCCACTCATTTCAGTGCTGCGCAGCCATCTGGTTCCAAGGGCCGTTTGAGACACACGTCTGATGCACTTCTGCATTTGACGTTCCTTGCAAGACAAACGCAAACATATTAAGGGGCTTCATGTCTCTGGCCACCGTGCAAGACACGTGCTGTGGGAGGGTGCACCGCCACTATTCGGTTCCAAGGAAGGGACGCTCATTCAGTGTGCTGCGCCTCAATTTGCTTCCAAGGGCCGATTGAGACACACGTCTGGTGCACTGGCGCATTGGACGCTACTTGCAAGACAAACGCAAAAACATCGAGGGGCTTCATGTCTCTGGCCACCGTGCAAGACACGTGCCACGGGAGGGTGCACCGCCACTATTCAGTTCCAAGGAAGGGGCGCTCATTTCAGTGCTGCGCCTACATTTGCTTCCAGGGGCCGTTTGAGACACACGTCTGGTGCACTGGCGCATTTGACGCTACTTGCAAGACAAACACAAACGCATCGAGGGGCTTCATATTTCTGGCCACCGTGGAAGACACGTGTCACGGGAGGGTGCACCGCCACCATTCGCTTCCAAGGAATGGACGCTCATTCAGTGCTGCGCCCCATTTGCTTCCAAGGGCCGTCTGAGAAAAACCTCTGGTGCACTGGCGCATTTAAAGCTACTTGCAAGACAAACGCAAAAATATCGAGGGGCTTCATGTCTCTGGCCACCGTGCAAAACACGTGCTACAGGAGGGTGCACCGCCACCATTCGCTTCCAAGGAAGGGCCGCTCATTTCAGTGCTGCGCCTCCATTTGCTTCCAAGGGCCGTTTGAGACACACGTCTGGTGCACTGGCGCATTTGATGCTACTCTCAAGACAAACGCAAACATATCGAAAGGCTTCATGTCTCTGGCCACCGTGCCAGACACGTGCCATGGGAGGGTGCATTGCCACCATTCGGTTCCAAGGAAGGGACGCTCATTCAGTGCTGCGCCTCCATTTGCTTCCAAGGGCCGTGTGAGACACATGTCTGGTGCATTGCCGAATTTGACGCTACATGCAAGACAAATGCAAATACATCGAGGGGCTTCATATTTCTGGCCACCGCGTACGACACGTGCCACGGGAGGGTGCACCGCCAACCATTCGCGTCCAAGGAACGGACGCTCTTTCAGTGCTGCGGCTCCATTTGCTTCCAAGTGCCGTTTGAGACACACATCTGGGGCACTAGCGCATTCGACGCTACTTCCAAGACAAACGCAAACATATCGAGGGTCTTCATGTCTCTGGCCACCGTGCAAGACACGTACCACGGGAGGGTGCGCCGCCACCATTCGCTTCCAAGGAGGGGCCGCTCATTTTAGTGCTGCGCCTCCATTTGCTTCCAAGGGCCGTTTCAGACACACGTCTGGAGCACTGGCGCATTTGATGCTACTTGCAAGACAAACGCAAACACATCGAGGGGCTTCATGTCTCTGGCCACCGTGCAAGACACCTGGGACGGGAGAGTGCACCTCCACCATTCGCTTTCAAGGAGGGGCCGCTCATTTTAGTGCTGTGCAGCCATTTACTTCCAAGGGCCGTTTGAGACACACGTCTGGTGCACTGGCGCATTTGATGCTACTTGCAAGACACACGCAAACACATCGAGGGGCATCATGTCTCTGGCCACCGTGCAAGACACAGGCCACGGGAGGGTGCACCGCCACAACTCGCTTCCAAGGAGGGGTCGCTCATTTTAGTGCTACGCCTCCATTTTCTTCCAAGGGCCGTTTGAGACACATGTCTGGTGCACTGGCGCATTTAACGCTACTTGAAAGACAAACGGAAACACCTTGAGGGGCTTCATGTCTCTGGCCATCGTGCAAGACACGTACCACGGGAGGCTGCACCGCCACTATTTTCTTTCAAGGAGAGGCCACTTATTTCAGCGCTCTGCCTTCATTTGCTTCCAAGGGCCGTCTGAGACACCCGTCTAGTGCACTGGCGCATTTGACGCTACTTGCAAGACAAACGCAAACACATCGAGGAGCTTCATGTCTCTGGCCACCGTGCAAGACACCCGCCACGGGAGGGTGCACCGCCACCATTCGCTTCCAAGAGGGGCCGCTCACTTCAGTGCTGTGCCTCGATTTGCTTCCAAGGGCCGTTCGAGAAAAACGTCTGGTGCACTGGCGGATTTAACGCTACTTGCAAGACAAACGCAAACACATCAAGGGGATTCATGTCTCTGGCGACCGTGCAAGACACGTGCCACCGGAGGGTGCACCACCACTTTTTGCTTCCAAGGAGGAGCCATTCATTTTAGTGCTGCGCAGCCATTTACTTCCAAGGGCCGTCTGAGACACCCGCCTAGTGCACTGGAGCATTTGACGCTACTTGCAAGCCAAACGCAAACACATCGAGGGGCTTCATTTCTCTGGCCACCGTGCAGGACACGTACCACGGGAGGGTGCACCGCCACCATTCACTTCCAAGGAGGGGCCGCTCATTTTAGTGCTGCGCTTCCATTTGCTTCCAAGGGCCGTTTGAGACACACCTCTGGAGCATTGGCGCATTTGACGCTACTTGCAAGAAAAACGCAAGCATATTGAGGGGCTTCATGTTGCTGGCCACCGTGCAAGACACGTGCTATGGGAGGGTGCACCGCCACTATTCAGTTCCAAGGAAGGGGCGCTCATTCAGTGCTGCGCCTCCATTTGCTTCCAAGAGCCGTTTGAGACACACGTCTCGTGCACTAGGGCATTTGATGTTACTTGCAAGACAAACGCAAAAACATCGAGGGGCTTCATGTCTCTGGCCACCGTGCAAGACATGTGCCACGGGAGGGTGCACCGCCACTATTCCCTTCCAAGGAGGGGTCGCCCATTTCAGCGCTCCGCAGCAATTTGCTTCCAAGGGCCGCTTGAGACACACGTCTGATGCACTGGCGCATTTAACGCTACTTGCAAGACAAATGCAAATATATCGAGGGGCTTCATGTCTCTTGCCACCGTGCAAGACACGTGCCACGGGAGGGTGCACCGCCACCATTCGCTTCCAAGGAGGGGCCGCTCACTTCAGTGCTGCGCCTCAAATTGCTTCCAGGGGCCGTTTGAGAAAAACGTCTGGTGCAGTGGCGCATTTAATGCTTCTTGCAAGACAAACGCAAACACATCGAGGGGCTTCATGTCTCTGGCGACCGTGCAAGACACGTGCCACGGGAGGGTGCACCGCCACTATTCGCTTCCAAGGAGGGGCCGCTCATTTTAGTGCTGCGCAGCCATTTGCTTCCAAAGGCCGTCTGAGACACCCGTCTAGTGCACTGGCGCA
Source organism: Ixodes scapularis (assembly GCF_016920785.2). Classification (NCBI taxonomy): domain Eukaryota; kingdom Metazoa; phylum Arthropoda; class Arachnida; order Ixodida; family Ixodidae; genus Ixodes; species Ixodes scapularis. The sequence continues at coordinate 37,958,465 of NW_024609883.1, forward strand.
TTTGACGCTACTTGCAAGACAAACGCAAACACATCGAGGGGCTTCAATTCTCTGGCCACCGTGCAAGACACCTGCCACGGGAGGGTGCACCGCCACCATTCGCTTTCAAGGACGGGCCACCCATTTCAGTGCTGCGCAGCCATTTGGTTCCAATGGCCGTTTGAGACACACGTCTGGTGCACTGCCAAATTTGACTCTACTTGCAAGACAAATGCAAACATATTGAGGGGCTTGACGTCTCTGGCCGCCGTACAAAACACGCGCTATGGGAGGGTGCACCGCCACTATTCAATTCCAAGGAAAGGGCGCTCATTCAGTGCTGCGCCTCCATTTGCTTCCAAGGGCCGATTGAGACACACGTCTGGTGCACTGGCGCATTTGACGCTACTTGCAAGACAAACGCAAAAACATCGAGGGGCTTCATGTCTCTGGCCACCGATCAAGACACCTGCCACGGGAGGGTGCACCGCCACCATTCGCTTTCAAGGAGTGGCCACTCACTTCCGTGCTGTGCCTCCATTTGCTTCCAAGGGCCGTTTGAGACACACGTCTGGTGCATTGGCGCATTTGACGCTACTTACAAGACAAACGCCAACATATCGAGGAGCTTCATGTCTCTGTCCACCGTGCAAGACACCTGCCACGGGAGGGTGCACCGCCACCATTCGCTTTCAAGGACGGGCCACTCATTTCAGTGCTGCGCAGCCATTTGTTTCCAAGGGCCGTTTGAGACACACGTCTGGTGCACTGCCCAATTTGACTCTACTTGCAAGACAAACGCAAACATATTGAGGGGCTTCACGTCTCTGGCCGCCGTGCAAAACACGTGCTATGGGAGGGTGCACCGCCACTATTCGCTTCCAAGAAGGGGCCGCTCATTTCAGTTCTGCGCAGCCATTTGCTTCCAAGGGTCGTTTGAGACACACGTCTGGTGCACTGGCGCATATAACGCTACTTGCGAGACAAGCCCAAACACCTCCAGGGGCCTCATGTCTCTTGCCACCGTGCAAGACAAGTGCCACGGGAGGGTGCACCTCCGCCATTCGCTTCCAAGGAAGGTGCGCTCACTTCCGTGCTGTGCCTCCATTTGCTTCCAAGGGCCATTTGAGAAAAACGTCTGGTGCACTGGCGCATTTAACGCTACTTGCAAGACAAACGCAAACACATCGAGGAGCTTCATGTCGCTGGCCACCGTGCAATACACCTGCCACGGGAGGGTGCACCGCCACCATTCGCTTTCAAGGAGTAGCCACTCATTTCAGTGCTGCGCAGCCATTTGGTTCCAAGGGCCGTTTGAGAGACACTTCTGGTGCACTTCCGCATTTGACGTTACTTGCAAGGCAAACGCAAACATATTGAGGGGCTCCATGTCTCCGGCCACTGTGCAAGACACGTGCTATGGGAGGGTGTACAGCCACTATTCGGTTCCAAGGAAGGGACGCTCATTCAGTGTGCTGCGCTTCCATTTGCTTCCTAGGGCCGTTTGAGACACATGTCTGGTGCACTGGTGCATTTGACGCTAATTGCAAGACAAACGCAACCATATTGAGAGCCTTCATGTCTCTGGCCACCGTGCAAGAGACGTGCTATGGGAGGTGCACCGCCACTATTTGGTTCCAAGTAAGGGACGCTCATTCAGTGCTGCGCCTCCATTTGCTTCCAAGGGCCGTTTGAGACACGTCTGGTGCACTGGCGCATTTGACGCTAATTGCCAGACAAACGCAAGCACATCGAAGGGCTTCATGTGTTTGGCCACCGTCCAAAACACGTGGCACGGGAGGGTGCACTCCCACCATTCGCTTCCAAGGAGGGGCCGCTCATTTAAATGCTGCTCAGCCATTTGCTTCCATGGGCCGTTTGAGACACACGTCTGGAGCACTGGCGATTTTAATGCTACTTGCAAGACAAACGCAAACATATCGAGGGGCTTCATGTTTCTGGCCACCGTGCAAGACACGTGCCACGGGAGGGTGTACCTTCATTATTCGCTTCCAAGGAGGGGCCGCTCACTTCAGTGCTGCGCCTCCATTTGCTTCCAAGGACCGGTTGAGAAAAACGTCTGGTGCACTGGCGCATTTAACGCTACTTGCAAGACAAACGCAAACAGATCGAGGGGCTTCATGTCTCTGGCGACCGTGCAAGACGCGTGCCACGGGAGGGCGCACCGCCACTATTCGTTTCCAAGGAGGGGCCACTCATTTCAGTGCTGCGCCTCCATTTGCTTCTAAGGGCCGTCTGAGACACCCGTCTGGTGCATTGCCGCATTTGATGCTACTTGCAAGACAAACGCGAACACATCGAGGAGCTTCATGTCTCTGTCCACCGTGCAAGACACCCACCACGGGAGGGTGCACCGCCACCATTCGCTTTCAAGGAGGGGCCACTCATTTCAGTGCTGCGCAGCCATTTGGTTCCAAGGGCCGTTTGAGACACACGTCTGGTGCACTGCCGCATTTGAGGCTACATGCAAGAGAAACGCAAACAGATCGAGGGGCTTCATGTATCTGGCCACCGTGCAAGACGCGTGCCACGGGAGGGCGCACCGCCACTATTCGTTTCCAAGGAGGGGCCACTCATTTCAGTGCTGCGCCTCCATTTGCTTCTAAGGGCCGTCTGAGACACCCGTCTGGTGCATTGCCGCATTTGATGCTACTTGCAAGACAAACGCGAACACATCGAGGAGCTTCATGTCTCTGTCCACCGTGCAAGACACCCACCACGGGAGGGTGCACCGCCACCATTCGCTTTCAAGGAGGGGCCACTCATTTCAGTGCTGCGCAGCCATTTGGTTCCAAGGGCCGTTTGAGACACACGTCTGGTGCACTGCCGCATTTGAGGCTACATGCAAGAGAAACGCAAACAGATCGAGGGGCTTCATGTCTCTGGCGACCGTGCAAGACGCGTGCCACGGGAGGGCGCACCGCCACTATTCGTTTCCAAGGAGGGGCCACTCATTTCAGTGCTGCGCCTCCATTTGCTTCTAAGGGCCGTCTGAGACACCCGTCTGGTGCATTGCCGCATTTGATGCTACTTGCAAGACAAACGCGAACACATCGAGGAGCTTCATGTCTCTGTCCACCGTGCAAGACACCCACCACGGGAGGGTGCACCGCCACCATTCGCTTTCAAGGAGGGGCCACTCATTTCAGTGCTGCGCAGCCATTTGGTTCCAAGGGCCGTTTGAGACACACGTATGGTGCACTGCCGCATTTGAGGCTACATGCAAGAGAAACGCAAACATATTGAGGGGCTTCATGTATCTGGCCACCGTGCAAGACACGTGTCACGGGAGGATGCACCGTCACCATTTGCTTCCAAGGAGGGGCCGCTCATTTCAGTGCTGCTCAGCCATTGCTTCCAAGAGCCGTTTGAGACACACGTCTGGTGCACTGGCGCATTTGACGCTACATGCAAGACAAACGCAAAAACATCGAGGGGCTTCATGTCTCTGGCCACTGTGCAAGACACGTGCCATGGGAGGGTGCACCGCCACTATTCGCTTCCAAGGAGGGGCCGCTCATTTCAGTACTGCGCAGCCATTGCTTCCAAGGGCCGTTTGAGACACACGTCTGGTGCACTGGCGTATTTGACGCTACTTGCAAGACAAACACAAACACATCGAGGGGCTTCATATCTCTGGCCACCCTGCCAGACATGTGCCGCGGGAGCGTGCAGCGCCATCATTCGCTTCCAAGGAGCTGCCGCTCTTTTAAGTGCTGCGCAGCCATTTGCTTCCATGGGCTGTTTGAGACACACGTCTGGTGCACTGGCGCATTTAACGCTACTTGCAAGACAAACGCAAACACATCGAGGGGCTTCATATCTCTGGCCACCGTGCAAGACACGTGCCACGGGAGGGTGCACCGCCACCATTCGCTTCCAAGGAAGGGACGCTCATTCAGTGCCGCGCCTCCATTTGCTTCCAAGGGCAGTTTGAGACACAGGTCTGATGCACTGGCGCATTTGACGCTACTTTCAAGACAAACGTAAACAGATTGAGGGGACTTTAGTAGTGTCAACATAGCATTAGCTATAATAAACGGATGTCCACCTGCTTCGATCATGGTCACGACCATGAGCACATTATGGGAGCGCAAACACGAGGCAAAAATGCGTCTGAATTGGACACGATCGCGGGTTGTTTTGTTTTTTGTGCGTTTCCGAACCACCCGCCTTGCGCCCGTTATTTGAGTGGCAACTTTAGCGCAGCACGCGCTTAAAATCGTTTGAATATTCACTTATACAGTTGTTTTGAATAACGTTCATCAAGTTCATTAGTTAAACGAAACTTTTATTTGCAATAAATTAAAATAGGATCATTCTTTGGAAGCCGCAGGTTCGCTGTCCGCACATACCTTCTGGAAGGAGTGGCTAAGTAACGTCAATGCTTTAACCTGCCGTTGTTTTGTTTTGTTTTTTTATGCGAAAGCATTAACTGTTTTATGGAGTCAACCGGCGTAATCAGCTTTTGATGTGGCGCCAAGCGGCACCTAAAATTCGCTGTCCCATGGAGCGAAGCCTGAAGTCTGTAACAACGAATATATGCATGCATTCCTATTGGCTCGCACGTGCCATAGTTTCAAGGAATGCCAAACAACCGAGAAGCGCTCTCCATGATTCAGCGGCCCGACCTCCGTTAAGAGGGAGTGGGTTGCCGGGCTCTGCAGAGCGGCCGGCCGCTCGAGCTCCACCAGGTTCCCGCTACCATCGCATAGCTTTTGTGAATGGCCTGAAGACCGAATGAAATTCTGCTCGCTATTTTCAGTTGCGAGGTCCCCCGTGCTGCAAAATAATTGTAGACGGAAACTGCGGTGCTCGATGTCGAAACGCGTAGGCTGTCGAAACAGATCATTTCAAGCAGAAGCGGATCATGAAAATCAGACATAACAAGTCGGCGTTTTCTACCATTTACAATGTTCAGCACCATCTTGTATTTACTGTTTACACTGAGTCAATTCAGCCTGAACATTCATTAGATTCATAAGTCTTTAGAGGCCTATGACTATTTTGTTTCGCAATTATCGTGAAGACAGCGTGCCTATACCTTCATGTGCTCTATGGTTCGTTGTCTTTTAAAAAGGGAAGATTTTCTACGGTTAACGTAGCAGCTTGGGCGAGTTGGTTGCTCATTTTTACACACACTACAGGGCACTATAGCAAATAACGCTCGCTCCTTACACACGAAAAATAAAGCAAAATTAAAACAAACCGCACTGACTAACAACTCGTTTTTACATATACTTTGTCTTCTTCTACCTCTTGCACTTCCGAATTTGCCGAATCACGCTAAGCGATCTCATGGACGCTTAAACTTCTTAGGGGTCTAGGAGATTGGTGTCGGGAAATTCGGTAGTGAGAGAGATAGAAGAAGAGAAAGTATATATAAAAACGAGTTGTTAGTCAGCGCGGTTTGTTTGAATTTTGCTTTATTTTTCGTGTGTAAGGAGTGAGTGTTATTTGCTATAGTGCGCTGTAGTGTGTGTAAAAATGGTCTAAGGTGTTTTGCCGTTTGAACGTGAACGTGCACACGGCCATAGAAACGTAAAGACACACTGAACTTTGGATGATCCGGACCGCTTGGCGGTTTTTCCGCGTACATGTTCTAAAAATAAAAATAGATATTGTGATAAGAATTTCTCGTGAGCTAATAATAATAATAATAGTAATAATAATTCTTATTTCCAGACATACCTCTGCATGAGGGGCTGTGGCAAAAGCATGCGAAAGGAAATTCGGCACAGACACTTGAGATTGCTTACGTGTGGGAATGTGAAAGCATTGTAGTCCCTTTGGTGGAAAGATTTCGATTTAGTTTTTCTACATGCGTTATTTTTGCTGATTCGGTGTGTGGCCAGCGGGAGAAAGCCCGCTCATTTTATACCCTCATGACGTGGCGCCACCTTCTCCCCATTGGCTGCGCCGTCACGCGCCCAATGACGCACTTGGCCGCACCTTTAGTCAGCCAGATGGTTGCGACGTGACGTGTGCAATGACGCACGCATTAGGCACACCTTAGTCAGCCAGGACCTTGGAGCCGCCGTGGAGTAGGGGAAGCCTGCCCGTCTGCCCCCCCCCCCCCCCCCCCCCCCCCCCGCAGGCCAGGGTGCGATTCCCATTGAGACTGAAATGTACTAAAGTTTCTTTCCAAAGCCATTCATTTACTTTGTTTATGGGAACCTTCGTGAAGATTGTAACGCCAATACCAGCGTTTCTACCTTGTTTTTACTCTTTGTGGCGTCGGCCATTTTCGGTACGATCGCTTGGTCATGCCGCCGACGCCGACGCTGGATTTTCGGGTATTGGTGCAAATAATCTTTTCGCTCTAATGAGTCGCCTGTCCACGCCATCATCTCTTTTTTACAGCATTCAATGGTGTACAGGACTGGTGTCAGCATCATAAACAATTATACATTAAATAATCAAATATACATTATTTGAGCGCCGTATAGTCACAGAAATTAATATCAACTTCATCAAAAGTTTCAAATAGAAATCATTCACATCGACATCATTGATATCACAATCATTAACATACAATGTCAGCGCTACTGTAAAGTTCTTCATTTCTCTACCATTCAAACAGAAATAACAAATATATGTATATATATATATATATATATATACATAAAGATACATGTAAGCCGTTGGTATATTTTTTTCATCATCAAATTACCAATAAATTTAATTATTAATGAAAAAATATCAAACGCACCATAAAAAAGAACTTTGAAATCTGCTACCCACTCGCCTAGCAAATTTTAAGCTTAGGTCACTAGGGCTAAAAAAAGTGAAAACCAATTACAACTCCCTGTAACACTGAATTAGAGCGCAGCTCTTGAGGAGGAGAGGGGAAGGGTACTGAGGAAGTTGGTCATACGGGCGCCTAAGAGCTGCGCTCTAAAATACACTTTTACACTTTTCTTGAACTTGCAGAATCTTCGACCTTGGCCTACCATTTCAACAATATTGGAGTGATTATTTATAAGGTCAGATAATTGGTAATTAAGTTTAATCGAACTACCATCAAAGCGATGAGTTATATAGGGCACCCTTCTGAAGACCCGTCTTGAAAAAAAAAGTCTGCTATGGCTTGTTTTATTATATGTCAAGATGCAGTCAAAGACTATAAGATACACAAGCACAAACACGCATACTAAAAGCGCACGGCCATGGTGCATGGTTAGCGCTTGACTGCTTTGACCGGGGGTAAAAAACGCACTATAAGGCGCTGAGCTCCGTGACAGTGTTTTCTGGCTCTGCTTGATTGGCCTCATTAACAGCTGTTATGTCGGCTGCGCTCTGACTTAGGCGAAAATGAATTTAAACATTTATGTCGTGCAAAAGCTCTTTCAATCACGAAATGCTGACGAGGCATGTCTTATATACGTTCTTTAACGTTTGATAACATTCTTCACTGATTGACTAACTATGCTTTTAATTCTTGAATAGTTAAAACGATAGCTACTAGCTTGCGAGTCTTTAACGGAATCGCTTTGCCAACCCTGCAGCTCGGAACAAAGCCAGTATCAAAGAACAAATTTTGCCCAGCTAGGCACTCTCGATCGAGTCGATGAGCTAGCTGGGCTCCGCTTCTGTGCAAAGTGGGCACTGCTAGCACCACTACCACGTTTGCTAGCATTTCTGTCAGCGGGAGCACGCGCAGAGCGCTGAACATGCACGGGCGAGCAGCAAAAAGGAGGAAATTAAGAGCAGAGTAGGAACATGAGCGCCACAAGCCTGTTTTCTGGCAATACGGATGAGTGCCGCCGTCTAGTGTTTGAACAAATGGCTTGTTCAAGATGGCCGCCGTTCAGTGGCGAGCGAACTCAAATGGAACGTCTAGAGGCGGCGTGCTGGTGCCTATCAAAATATCTGTCACAGGATGATTGATATAAACAGGAGTACGGTGGTAGGTCTGAAACGCATACGTAATTTTAGTTATCCTTGAGCATTTTCTACATTGCAACCAAGCGCATTTATTGCAGTCAACCATCTACAAAGAAGAGAGCGCAAAATAAGACACTTTACAGCCTTCCTATCTTCGAAGGCTGAAAAAAAAAAAACAGAAATTTAGTTTCAGGTTTGAATGTTTATTTGCATACACAGCATTAAGCGCGGTAAAATTTTGTAAAAAAATGGCGTAAATCATAGTCCTGAAAACATAAAAAAAAAACTTTTTGATTTAAGAACCAAACAAAAATTGCAGTCGTCAAGACGTCAAGAGCCAATTTGATGTTGCTTTTTCTTACTTCAAAAGTCCCATTAAAATGATGATCGTAAAACCAGTGCGATTAAAAGTATGATCTATGTCATGATAATGATCGTGATTGAAATTACCTTTATTTTATTTCCATCCTGCATAAAGAGAGTGAACAAAACATCAGTGCTATAAATATTCAACTGAGGCAACAACAAATATATTAATACTAGCATTCCGGCTTTCCAGGTATTCTTGCAATAGCCCTCAAAACGGTGTTTCTAAACAGCTTCTGTCGTTTTATGGAACCGAGCAATGGGTAAATCAATGAATACATAAATAAACCTACCAAGTTATTCAATTCGGCCACGATAAAGCGGAAACCATAGAAATAAAAACAAATTGAGAAATAAATGAACGCTTTGAGAAAAACACCTTCTTGCAAAACACTATAGACGTTATTCGTAAATGCGTTACAGAGAATCTCTAAATGTGTCCCCTCTGAGCGATCAATTTATTGATGAGGGTGGCGTGAATGAAGTGATTTGAGCCCCAGCAGTGCTATATGCCTGAATTACTCCGGGTAAGCTTTAAGCAAAGGAAAAGCCAGGGTAGCCCTTCGTAATCTTAAGCTAAAAAAAAGCATCTCGTAGCTGTCGACGCGATGAAGGTAACTTCTAAAATAAAATAGCGGCCTCGATGCAAGCAATTATGATTATCCGTTTTAGGTGGGCCACCAGAAATGGGTAACGTTTATTCGGCGAAAAGAATAAACCAGTATTTTAACAATCCACATCTCAGACGGGAATAGCTTGGCACTTGTTTATTTTGGGAAACATGTGGAACGTAAGTAAGCGCTGAATATCAACGCTGAAAGGCTGTGAAGGAGGGGTCTTATTCGGACTGGGGCGGGCTCATTGTTTTTCTAAGGCTGACCCATGGATAGTGCGGGGCGCAGTCCACGCAGCTTTTCATCTTCCGGTCTCCGATATCGTCTCCAATCTTCACCTTGCGGTAGTGGCAGGTCTCAGGCCTGGTGCACTTGTCACTTGGCTTGACCTCCGTCAAGCAGCGAGACTCCTTGTAGGAGTTCACGGGTTTGGGGTTCTTCATAAACTCGATGACCTCCTTGAGGGTGACAATGAAGACGTCGTCCTTGGTCAGGAGCCAATCGATGAACTTGAGAAATCCCTCCCTCCTCTCTCCTCCGTGGAGCCATCCTTCGTGCAGGAACATGGGGAACGGAGCCCTATTGTTCTCGTAGAACTCATTGAAGTTAGCCCTGGGTGTTAAGAGAGATGGGAAGGATAAACTGGATTTGGGAACTACGGTGGCTTTCGCAACGTCATCGGTGTCCCATGTGCGGTGGGTTCCAAGGTTTTAAGAAGCTTCGCATGCCCTCACTTAGAGGACGGCAAAATCTGGGTAATTGTCTTTACGAATAAAATCACTGTAGTCAGGTGGGGCGAGACAAGGAAACCTAAATATAATTATTTGGGTGAAATTAACATACCTGTGTTAAGTTCATAGATTTTGATATTTACTTAAGTTTATGTAACAAAGGTGATATTAACCTTTGCAACGAGCAAGTGTTCTTAAATGCGCTTTAGCGCGTCGGAATGCAAAGAGTTGCTCGCCAATCAAAAAACAATATAGCTAACGCGTGGAGGAGCCGCGATGACGAAGCAGCCAAGCTCGCGCCGTAATTGGTTGAGGTCGGGGGGAAACAAATGCACCTGGGCGCTTTCTTTTTTTTTTTTTTTTTTTTGGGGGGGGGGGGGGCCAAACACACAAGGCGCACCAGTAGCAGATGAACTTGCGTGCCGTAGAAAGGGAGGGGGATGGATTAATTATATGGACACGTTCAAATCAGAACTTCAGAGCCAGTATCCCAATTATTGTAAAAACATTTCAAAATTAAATGGAGAACCTACACAGAATAGGATGTAGTATGTGGAACCCCTTTTCCGTGGTGTATGCCAGTACACTCGCGAACAATGTAGGCTGCAAAACCGAATCCGACCTTTTACTGCGTCTGCAAACTCTACAACTTTTCGTTATCTCTAGACCATATGCTTCAAGAACAATTCGTTTTTTAAAGATTCTCTGACGCCCTCAAAAGTCTCTCAGTTCGTGAAGAACTGAAAGTCTAGTGCAGTAGCTCCCTACTGCACTAGATAGGAAACTGGGATATCATGAAGCCTTTCGCTTCAAAAAAGGAGCTTGAAGGAACCATTTAGCGGTTTTTAACGAAGAATCCTTTATGGGAGTGCTTAGAAGAACTGTTTAGGGTGCAAAATATGGAAAAGCCGAAAAGACCAAAGAGTTATTTTACGACCAGATTTTTTTTCGAGTGCTAGATGCTAGAGTTAAACAAATGGAACCCAATCTTCACGATTCATGAAACTGTCTTGCTCAAAGCTTCCTTTTTTGAAAACCGGCTTGCACGACAAAAACGATGATGGCTCATCGCCGCTCATACTGTCCTTGATAATGCACCATGGTGTATGGTGTCAGTGCGTGCACTTGTGGTTTGTCTAGAGGGTGATCATGGCGATAATTGTCGTAGAATCCTCGTTATAACAGGGCTGAACATCATGAAACAGAAAAATATATTCACATTTCAACCACAATCAGAGTTCCAACGTCGCAAAACATCCCCCCCCCCCCCCCATCCTGCCCCGTTCTGCCCCGCCCCGTCCTGCCCCGTACTGCCCCGTACTGCCCCGTACTGCCCCGTCCTGCCCCACCCCGCCCCCCTCAAATCCACCTAGGTCACTTACATGAGGAACTCGTAGGTCTCGTCTGCGGTATCCGGCGGTGGTACGCAGCCACCGATGGTAGAGCAGGGGAAGTACATCTTCAGACCCTCGATGTCGTTTTCCTGGAACCACACGTTCATCGGGACGGTCCACAGGCCGGGGTACTTGTTCTCGGGGCAGGGCGCGATGATGCATTCAGTCTGAAGTCCGTGGTCGAGCGTGTATGGGAACATGGGCTTGCCGCCGTTCTTGACGCGGTTGTGCGGAATGGACGAGTCGTAGAGGAATCCGTTCTCCTTCAGCATCGCGTAGGTATTGTCACCACCGGTCTGCAGGAGCGGTGCCCGCATTCCGACGATGTCTGAAGCTGGGATTGCGGCGTGGTTTGCCAGCAGGTCCCGCTCGCCGACCATCTCAGCCTTCCAACCATCAGTGCCAAGTTTCGACCAATAGTCCGAAGTACCATTGAGTCTGGAAGACGAAACAGGGAAGGTCAACATTGGTTACTCCTAACAATGCTTCTTTTAGATAAATGAGTTCCGACGTTTTGGAACCAAGAGAAGCAATAAACCTGTTGCTAATTTAACCGAGCATTACGAATAATCATAGGAATGAAGGTCTACGAGCCACACGCGCTCGCCATTCCCGTATTAAAGATGTGAAGTAAATAACCAAAATATAGTGTTGACGAACGCGAGTGCAAGATGAATTTTGTTTATGCTTTTGCTTTACAACAGTTTCTACTGTAGACTCCAGCACGTACAGCGCGTGCAACCACACTCGCAGCCTTATTCTCGGTGCAAGCATGGCGCCGTTACTGGTGCCCAAGTAACGTTGCTGGTGCCCCATGTGTGCAAGCGAGTACTGCGTGAGCGTGAGCGTAGCTGTAGCAAGGTTGCATTTGCACGGACTCGCCCCCACGAGCAGAGACTTGGCGGCGGCCTGTCGCCCTGCAAAGCGTTTTTGGCCTTTTTTTTTTTTTTTTTAATTTGCATCGCGTTTGCTCAAACTAGTGTGTGGGGCTTTAGTGACATATTAAAATATATTCAAGAAGAAATGTGATGAATTTTTGAACATAATAGGTTAAAAAAGCTTTAAATTTCGAGCACCCATTTTATTGTTGATGACGTCATTCGTCGGAACCAATAGAGAGTAGAGCTTTCGCTAAATTACCCAAGCATCGAATAGAATCTTGGAAACGTAGGTACTCACGCTGCACGTGCTCGTCTTCCCTATAGAAATGACTTGATGTAAATAACCAAAATAACGCGTACTTGGAAAGCGTGTACGAAATGCCATTTGTTTTAGGATTTTTTTCTTTCGAACAGTTAGAACTGAAAACGCCAGCACGCGCAGCGCGTGTACCTGCGTACCCGGCATTCCTTTTGATGCTTGGGTACTACGGAAAAATGTCTATTGAACCGAGAAGAACGTGCAACATCCATAAACGACGTTCCTAACTCTTCGAATTAACATTCAGTTAGGAGGGTGTGAACGCCCCACCGATTTACGGGTGTCCCAAGCAAAACGCTGAGTGAGAATCGGGCGCTTGAAAGAATCAGAGGGTGAGAATCAGTGCACCTATTCAGCCAGTCCTACCTCTAGATTTTTATGTCGTCATTAACCGACACTCTACAGGAATAAAGCCCCTTGGTATGTTTCCGTTTGTCTTGCAAGTAGCGCCAAATGCGCGAGCGCACGTGGCCCCCTACCTCGAGCGGCCCTTGGAAGCAAATGGCGGCGCAGCACTGAAATGAGCGGCCCTTGGAAGCGAATGGCGGCGGAGCGCCCGCTCGTGCCACGTGTCTCGCGCGTTTCCACAACAATGGTTGGCGGTACTTGTAAAAAATGACTTTATCAAGGGGCTTTATACAGGGATGGTGTCACTGAACGCTCATATTTGACACTAAGGGGCGCGCCCTCGAAGCAGCATTTTGTTTGATTCGTCCACTTTCAGAGCCCTTTTAAAGGGTCCATGAAATTACTTTTTGTGTTGGGATAAATGATTTTAGATTTGTACTTGACAAATCGAATATCGCGTAGTGACCCCCCAAAAAAATGAAGGAAAACAAAAGACTGCTTTTCGGCATGAACATTTGATAACATAGCGGATTTTTAGCCTCGTTTCCTTCGAAAGCACTCCGCCTTTTCACCGTGAAACATACGCAGTACCCAAAGCACGTCAGCGGTACCCAAAGCACGTCAGTCGACTCCAGCTCACGCATTGCACATGAGAACTGCGTCACTTGGCAGTGCACGAGTCAGAAATCGTTCTGTCAACAAATATGTGGCTTCGTGTTCCTGGCCAAAGGGCCCTGACGGAATTTATCATCACATGAGAATGACAAGTTCCATGGTCTCTCTAAAGAGCACGGTGGAAGCTAGGAGTAATCGCAGCTGTGCCCAACCATATCAGACCGCGTGATTCGTCTATTCACTTTGGGGATCACTGGCCGAGTGGGCTAGCGTACACAAACTCGGATCACCGAAGCGAAAGCTCACACTGCAGAACCTAGGGAACCTACAGGTTCAACACCACCCCTGCCCGTTTCGATACGAATGAGCATCAAACCGACAAACACTTTAAAATGGGTATACATCCTACTTCCCGTTAATAGGATGGCCTCGGCGCGGACAGGTTTGGCGCAGTTTGAATGGCTGGATTACCAGCAGCCTTGTGTTTTTCAGCATTGAAACGGGAGTGGTGGGAGGCGCCAACTACTGCCATGAAAGTCGCGGTTATCAGACATTCGCTGCCGGTGGCGATGGACGCGACACAAGCCGTTTGCTAGATGAAATTGTTTGCTCAATGTGTGTCAGGGGAAAAACATGTTTTTTTCCGGTTTGGCGAGACGTCCAAACCTCGACGGTAGTAATTGCTGCATTAGGCGTGGCGTCTAATGCAAATGAGCAGAGTATGGTGTATTCCTCTTAGTAAAGTGTTTGGTACCGGCGTGCGCTCGTGTATAACTGCGTGGCGCACGTTAAAGACTTCAGGCTTGCGTTTGTACCACGCTGGGTAAGTTGCTCATCTACAGCTGAGACACCAGACGCCTGCTAAGGCAGGATAACTTCCGACTGTATAAACTTACACACACCAGTTTTAATTCGCTTTTGAGTTGTGGATTAAAGCTAAGAAGGACCGAGTCAAAAATCATTTTATGGCCCCCATGACCACTTTAAGAACTAATTAGATGCTCCCCTTACTTGCGCGCTCGTTGCTTTCCGCCAGGCTTGGCTTCTCATGCGATAAGGTGTTACCAAAGGCGGGAAGCTCGCGCTCGAAGCGGAGCATATCTATACTCGGCTCTCACCGACCGTTAGCGCCGAGATGGCCAAGATATTTTGGTGGCGCGCTGTAATAGTTGCCCTCCGTTCGTGACGTCACTAACCGGCCGGTTTCGCCTTGCCGTGGCGTAACGAGTTGCGATCCTGGCTACTTATTATCAGTTGCGAACTACAAGTTCCACGCTCGCTGTAAAAAGAACGATGGAAGCTTGGAGGTCTCGCGTTCTTCAACCAACACCGTCAACGTTTTGACTTCCGGCTCCGTCTATGAAAGCAAAATTAATGACACAAAATAGAATATGACGTGCGTTTGACCAATCGGGAATGGAGAGTGCCTCAATGATGTTCGCTGGCTGAGCCTTATCAGAGTGGTGATATCCATTCGGCAGGCAAGTGCTTACTTTTCGGCCGCGAGAACAATTTTGCCTTCTATGATACGTATGTTGGCCTTGTACACCTGAGTCCGGTGGATCAACTTCTGCCCTTAAAAATGATCGAATTAAGAATTACTTTCGAGGACATGATAAATTTTATAAGTATAGAAACTCCTTGCCTCAGCAATACGATGAAGCGTCGTAAAAGCAGTCGTGTGCACGTCATCGCGTTATTATTGCACGTGGTGCCGAAAACAAACCCACTTATACCCATGTTACACGAGCGCACTAACCCGCAGTTAAATCCCCTTTATCTACAGTTACACGTTACCACAATTACCACATTTTATTCTCGGACAGCTGTTTCAGAAGTATTGAAGAGTACGGGTGCACAGTTTGATGGGCGCTCAAGATGCCCAACCGCACATGCCCCCATAGCTCTCATCGCATAGACACATAACGTTGTCCAAAAGTATAGTGCGATGACTTTGGCTTAGCGTAATTGCAGTGAATTGAGTTCATGTAACATGGGTATCAGATATTTTTTTAAGGTTATTCCGAGTCACTTCACAATTGGTAATTCTCTACGACTGCCTTAATAGCTCATAAACGAATACATATAAGTGGGAGACGACAAAAGTGTACCCACTCCAGGAGGGCCACCAGCAGAAACATTGAGGCATTCTATATTGAATACCAACAACAACGACGCGTTTGGTCGCGCATGTCGCCTGCCAATAATTAGAAAAAAAAACTTCTACGTACGTGATGGATCGAAGTCCGATTTCGCTGCCGCTGTTGTGGAGCTCGTGAACAGCGGTGTAGTCGAGGTACTCATGATTCACGAAGAAGGTGGCTCCGATCTTGCATCCGCTCTTTTTGTTCTTCCTCTTCTGGGTGCCGTCTAGAAGTTCGCGGTAGAACGGCATGTTTCCCTCGTGGATGGCGCCGTCGAAAGAGAGCATGACCAACTGCGGTGTCTCCTGGACGTTCATCTTGTTGGGCGGGTCGGTGCTGGCACACACGCAGTTTCCGCTCGCCTTGCACTTGTCCGGGTCGCAATTGTCCTCCGGGGTGGGGTTAGCCAGCACGGCGACCAGAAAGAATGGCATAAGAAGTAGTGCCCTCATGGTGCTGTCTCAAGGAACGAAGCCTACAAAGCATAAAGGATGGGATTGAACATTCACAAATCGAAACCCCAGCAAGCCTTATTGCCAGCAGCTATGCCGTAGGCACGAAGCGTCTAACTCGAACTGAGTTCTCTGATGCAGACACGAGCTGAGTTCACGCCGAACGCTGAGGCTGTTCTCGGGTCAAATCAGGCACCGGTCTAATCCGTGCTCACGGCCGAAATCATAAATGCTGCTAGACTCGAAACTGCGCTCAAGACTCCCATTAAGAACGGTTTAACGCTGCATAGCTCGAACTCGCCTTGGAGCTCCACTTGACTGAGGAAATACTCAAAAATTTTCTCCAAAATCTCCAGACAGCTTCGGAGCTATCTCAAGATTTTCCCTCGAGACTTGAGGTGGTTTCTGGGTGTTACGGCGGGTGACACATTGTTTACCGAGTTGGCCATTTTTGTCCTCGGAACCGGTAGTCTCCTGCACCACGGCGAAGACGAGAACCTTCCTGTGTTACGGCGTCCTTTTAGAAACTTGCTGAACGAACGTATGTGTTCAACGACTACGAACTTTTCGCGCTCAACTGCTTTACGAAAGCGACGGGGGCCAGTCTACCACTGACTCTGTCGCTCGAGAAGTGCAGGAACAGTTGCGGTCTGCCGGTGTTTTCGATTCTTCCGTTGTTGAACGAGCTGCAGTTTTACGGTCCAGGGACTTTCAGGTGCACGGTAACCGGCGACTTTGTAAATGTGTCGCAATTAACAGAGTACGAGGTCACTGGGCCAGTGCCGTGTCTCATCGCCAGCACTGGCTAGCACCATGTGCCTCCTGCTTGTCGATTTCCAGTTGCGGACATGGACATTATGATGTGAGACTTTCATGAAAACTACTCATGCAGAAAAATTTATTCTTCGACACTGTATAAGCGAAACGTGCTGAAGTCTTTAATTCGCTTATCTGCTAAAGATCTATCCAAACAGTACCGTTTTACCATTTGGCTACCGTGTGCAAGACTAACGGTTGTACCAGTGAAGCATCAATAAACGCATTTTCAGTCAAGGTTATTAGAGCTTCCGTGTAGCAAAGATTGCGAGACATGATGACATCCCTGCTTCAGAAATGGCAACCAATTAAATGAGTAGCTCTCGTCAACCAATTAAGTGAGGCCCTTGTCAGAAGGTAGCAGATCATCAGTAATTGAACCAGATTTCGCAGCTATTTCACTAAGCGGGAAATTTCTGTGTTTCATGTTCTGAAAATGTAGAGAAAACTTTTGAGTCAATTCGACACCCAAAATTTTGTGATTTTCTGTAGACTTCTTCTTTGAGGAACGAGTTTGATACGCTATCAGAAACACATTTAGTGAGATTACTTTTTACGCATACTCCCGCAGAGGGTTACAGCTGACTCTTAGGTGAGGTTCGTTTGAACGGTGCCCTTCCATCCAAATATTTACGCCGATCGCCCAATCCGAAGCCCTTTCTCAGTTGGCTTTGCAACTTGAGATATGTAGAATATCTGGTGATAAGAAAAAAAAAACAAAAAAACTTTGGGTACTAACCGGGCGTGTGACGACGGCGATGCTGACTTCAGCAGCTGTTGGAGCTCCTCGTAGAGGTGACAAGGTTGTGAGGAACGCTCTTTGAGGGGCCTAGATTTATACGCTATTTCAAGTGAGTGGCGGCATGATGAACCCGGAATTAATGGCTAAGATTATTGCATTCGTTACAAGGCAGCGTTGCAAGACGCCCAATGACGTCGGCAACACCCGTTATCTATCGATACTCGAAGGTGAACACGTGTTATGATCGACCCAACACATTCCGGCGCGATAAGGTTTTCTGCTAACCCAGATACCAAAGAAGGCGTTCATGTAATCATTTATTAGCGCGTTATATTCGAAGAGTGTTAAAATCGCGAGAATTTAATCCTATATATCTTACGGGAAGCCAAGGCATCTGGCAGCGTATAGAGCTTACCGTCGATTATCACGGGCTGTGAAATAATGAGAGGCATAGATAATCACGCTGAGAGGTCCACTGCCCATGCTCAGAAAGTGTTTCACAACCCCGTGGACAAGAATGGCGAAGTGCAGAGGATGGTCTTTATTTTTTGTTCCAGTTTCAGTGAAAAAAAAAAAAAAAAAAACGAGACATTTTTTACGCGAAGACATAATTTCACCTTTGCAGTGTCTTTTGGAATGAAGCTGGTTTCTTTTTTTTTTTTTCTCATGTAATGGTTTTTAACTGTTTGAACTTTAAGCGAATCCATAAGTTGACATGATGGAGCATCCCACATCTAACCTATCAAAACAATATAGGTTGAGTAGTTTCTTTTTGATCTTATTGCGTTAAAAAAGTGCCTCTTGATTTAAAACGTTCAGGCAAACTAAAAATCGTGTTGAATAAAAAATAAAAAATATGGTGCATTTTTAATAATTTTTTTCTCTAAATTTTGTTTACATAGACAAGCAGTGAACAAAAGAGGTGCAAAGTATTGAACGCAAACATTTGAGAATCATCGTAGTTAGTTTTTTTTTTTTTTTTATATGACAGTTTCGGTGCTTACTTGACGGTGTAGTCAACACTATTGCCCCAAATTCGTGAGCATATTGCACCCCAAACTTTATTTAGTTAACAATCCCACCAATCCTATAATGGGATTATAATAGAAATCGGGATACAATAAAATGTTAAATTTGAGATGTTTGAACGAGGATGCAAACGGCCCGTCACAATGTCTTAAATAGTAAACTACGCTCAAACCAATGAATTGCCGAAAAAAACGATATTCAAATAAGTGAATGACACATGAAACTAGTGTTAATCAAAAAGTGCAAAGAGCCTATTCCAGTTTCTTATAAAACAAGGAAAAACATTAACCTAAATATTTTCGTGAAGTGGCAAACAATTTGAGGTATCCTAATTTTTGTCCATCATAAATGGTCAAAAAAAGGCCTGCTCCCCTCGGAGGCCCTGTGTGGGAATCGGTACCTTGTAATGTTTGGTGAACCAAACAAATGACTTATTTTTAAACACTTTTGATAACACCTATGTTTCTTTTAGAGCGCAGTTCTTAGGCGCCCGTTTCGAGGTTGAGCAACGTCGGCGTAACGTCACGTGACGTCACGCGTGACGTCATGTGTGACGTCACGAGTGTCAAATTTTTCCGCTAAATTTTGAGGGGAATTTTTCCGCTAAATCTAGAGGGAAAAGTTTTCCGCCAAATTTAGCGGAAAAATTGACGTGTAACGTCACGTGTGACGTCATTATTGGAAACGTCCCATAACGCAACGCGCAGTTACGCCGACGCCGACATCGACGCCGCTCAACCCAGAAACGGGAACCTAAAAAAATATCCTGCCCTCCTCCTCCTCCTCAAGAGCTGCGCTCTAGTTCGGAATTACAGGGAGTTGTAATCGTCTTTAACATTAAAAAAAAACATCTATATTAGCATAACGTTTGCGTCGTGTACGAGGTTTTATATGCAAAGAACTTGAGCTCACAAATCACACATTTAAAGCTCTCGTAAAATAACTTTTTTTATGGGCTTAGCTACATTTAAAGGCCCGATCACACACTTGCAACCCAGTACGACCGATTGAAACAAGGCCGATTTTTAGGCCTCTTGCGACTGCTTAGGACCGGATACGCTGACTTGGAGCAGCTCCTAAGCAGTCGCAAAAGGCTTAAAAACCGGTTTTGTTCTCAGCCGATCCTTCTCGGCTGTAAGAAAAGACGCTATCACAATATGTTGATTAGCTCTAAGCAGGTTTATACGATTAAGACTTCCTTAGATTCCAAAAGTGATACCTTTTGCCTTTTCCGACAAACATATGAAGAAAAAGTGAGTCTACATTAAGCGAGCGCCATTTTCCAGTCATTACGCTAGCCGCTAACCCTTTTTAGATATAATTCCGTAATATATGATCATCGGTGACTAGTATAACCTCCCGGTGATATACACACTATGAATATCATTAGCAATGCAATTGATGAGAAAGAAAGGGCGCTAAAACGTAACTCCAATTCTAGACATTCACATCTTAACAAACGCAGCGTGAGCGAGTACCGTGTATTTTATTATCGCGCCACGCGTAGCCTTTGATTTGTTTTATTATATGTTTTCACTCGCAATACATTTCGGGTTGTTCGCAAGGTTTGACGCACTAAACGGGTTGAAAGGACATTTAAAACATACAAAAGAAATGCTTTCATCTATTTTTTTACGGTTAGTTCGTGGAGATGCTCAATTAGGTTCATAACTGTTTGGCAGTTGTCTAAAGTTGTGCTTATCCGTGTATATGATACTGTGTTTCTCACTAAATGTTGTCACAAATTTACGAGTAATGTATTCGAGGAGTTTGCAGCATGTACGCGTAATACGTTCAAGCAATTTTAAGATAGCAAAGTTGTCGCCAAATTTGTGGAAAAAACAAAACAAAACAAACTAATGCATTTTTCTATTCATTCGGCGCCAAAGAAAGGCACAGACCCTCGTTGAAAATAAGGACTAAGTGGTTGTTAATTTTTACAGCATACATTTTCGCTCATAAAGGCGATTTCATGAGGATCTTTATTATTTTTTATATCTCATTCCAGTATAAGCGCAAAACGAACGTGTTCGGGAGCTATTAGGTTTCCAAATGCCTCGACAGTGTTGCTATTAGGGTGTGCATTTAATCTTTTGTTCCAATTATCAGCTGCAAAGTTGAATTTATATCTCCTAATTTTGCTGTAGGGTCCTTAAAGTGGATCTTTTTATGTTCTATTTATATAGTTTGAGAAGGTATGGGTGAGGATTGATATATTCGTGGATAGCGCGGTCATAGCGCTCTTGCTAAAAAAAAAAACTTTTTATTTCTTAATTTGAAGTGTCGTAAGTGATCTGAATGTTTTGTTGTTACTTTCTGATGTTAGGAGTGCCTTTTAGACGACTTTCTTGGCTCTTTCAGGCTACGTTTCAAATCGATAATCTCAGGAGTGTTGTGCCTCTTGGTCAACGATGAGAATTTTGTAACTGCACGTTTGTTCTGTGACTCACAGGATGCAGTGAGTTTTGCATTCGACTACGTTATTGTCGGCGCATTTTATCTCTTCCGCTGCTTCGAAATAAACGGGGCTCACATTTACGTCTTAGAACGCAAAACTCGGCAAGTATGACTTTCGACAATGTCATTCCTAGTTTCTCCAATAAATTGCGAAGACAATTTTGCTAATAAATATTACTCTGTTTGAAGGTTTGGTTAACAAGCTTTCTCTTGTCTTACGGTAGCGTGATAAATATTAACTCTGAATTTTTTTTTTATAGTAACAAGTGACGGATGATGAAAGTTGTCACAATATTTCTGAAATCTTCAGGAACTCTTGAGCTTTTGGAGCCCTTGTTAGTAAACCGTGACACACACAAAAAAAAAAAAAAAAAACATCTCATGAAACCTAAGGTAAAATATCTCGTTACTCCAAGCAACTGAAAGCGTTAACTTAGTCCACATTTTCAACGAGAGTCTGAGCGTTTCTTTGGCGCCGGCTGAATACAAAAATGCATTTTTTTCCAGAAATTTGGTGACAATTTTGCTATCTTAAAAGTGCATGAACGTATTGCGTGTACATGCTGCAAACTCCTCGAATACATCACTTCTAAATTCGTGAAAATATTTAGTGAGAAACACAGTATCATGTACACGGATAAGCACAACTTTAGACAACTGCCAAAACAGTTATGAACCTAATCGAACTCCTCCACGAACTAACCGTAAAAGAGAAATGAATGCATTTTTTTGCATATCTTTAATGTCATTTCCACCCGTTTCATGCGTCAAACCTTACGAACACACCGAAATGTATCGCGAGTGAAAACCGAGGATAAAAACAACCGCATCTTCACGTGGTGAATCATGTTGATTGGGGCAAAGCTTTGGTGGTGCTTGTCTTCGTAGACGCCGAGCCGCAGCATGCCGAGCCTTTCGTTCGTTTTCATCCTTGTCACGCTGCGGTCAACTGCTCAAATGCGCATATAACCACGTTCCATACCACACATTCTCTTTCTGACATGGATGAAAACGAACGAAAGGCTCGGCACGCTGTGGCTCACCGTCTACGCAGACAAGCACCACCAAAGCTTCGCCCCAATCAACATCATTCACCACGTGAAAATTCGGTTTTTTTTTTTGTTTTTTTTTTCCCTACTCGAGCACGGGAGCACGTGCTTACGTGCTCGTGAGCACCAGCATCCGACGCCGGACGTCGGACGGACATACGGTAATAAAATACGCGGTACTCGCCCACGCTGCGTTTGTGTTAAGATGTCAATGTCTAGAATTCCTTCTCATCAATTACATTGCTAATAATATTCATAGTGTGTTTATCACCGGGAAGGTATACTAGTCACCGATCATCATATATGAGGAATAATCTCTAAAAAGGGTTAGCGACTAGCGTAATGACGGGCAAATTGCGCTCGGTTAACGTAGACTAACCTTTTTTTCTATATGTTTGTCGGAAAAGGCAAAAGGGTATCACTTTTGGTATCCCAGGAAGTCTTAATCCTATAAACCTGCTTAGAGTCAATCAATATATTGTGATAGCGTCTTTTCTTGCAACCGAGAAGGACCGGCTGAGAAAAAACCGGTTTTTAAGCCTCTTGTGACTGCTTAGGAGCTGCTCCACGTCAGCGTATCCGGTCCTAAGCAGTCGCAAGACGCCTTAAAGATCGGTCTCGTCTCAAACGGCTTTACTTGGTTGCAAGTGTGTCAACGGGCCTTTGAATGTAGCTACCTAAGCCTATAAAAAAAAAAGAAGTTACTTTAAGAGAGCTTGAAATGTTTGATTTGCGAGCTGAAGCCCTTTACATATAAATCCTAGTACACGCCGTCAAAATTATGCTAATATGGCTGTTTTTTTTAAGTTAAAGACGTTTACAACTTCCTGTAACTCCGAATTAGAGCGCAGCTTTTGAAGAGGAGAAGAAGGCGAGGGTATTATTTTAGGTTCCCGTTTCTGGGTTGAGCGGCGTCGATGTCGGCGTCGGCGTAACCACGCGTTGCGTTATGGGACGTTTCCCATAATGACGTCACACGTGACGTTACACATCAATTTTCCCGCTAAATTTGGCGGAAAACCTTTCCCGCTAAATTTAGGGGAAAAGTTCCCTCTAAATTTAGCGGGAACATTTTACCCTCGTGACGACACACATGACATCGCGTGTTACATCACGTGAAGTTACGCGGACTCCGCACAACCTCGAAACGGGCGCATAAGAGCTGCGCTCTAAAACAAACATGGGTGTTATCAAAAGTGTTTAAAAATAAGTCATTTGATTGGTTCACCAAAGATTAGAAGGTACTGATTCCCACAAAGAGCCTCCCTGGGGAGCGGGCCTTTCTTTTTACCATTTGTGATGGTCAAAAATTAGGACACATCAAATTGTTTGCCACTCCACCAAAACATTTTAGGTTCATGTTTTTCGTTGTTTTATAAAAAAACTGGAATAGGTTGTTTGCACTTTTTGATTTACAATAGTTTCTTCATTCGTTCATTTATTTGAACATTGTGTTTTTTTGTTTTTGTTTTGTCAATTCATGGGTTTGAGTGTAGTTTACTATTCAAGACATTGCGACGGGCCGTTTGCATCCTCGTTCGAACATCTCAAATTTAACATTTTATTGTATCCCCACTCCTATCGTAATCCCATTATAGGATTGGTGGTATTGTTAACTAAATAAATTTTGTGGCGCAGTATGCTCACGATTTTGAGGCAATAGTGTTTACTAGACCGTCGAGTAAGCAAAAAAAAAAATGACATATAAAAAAATACTCACTACGATGATTCTAAAATGTTTGCGTTCAATACTTTGCTCCTCTTCTCTTCACTGCTCGTCTATGTAAACAAAATCTTCAAAACAAAATGCGCCACAATTTTCTTTTTATTCAACACTATTTTTAGTTTTGCTTGAATGTCTTTCGTAGAACGTTTTAAATTGTAAGGCACCTTTTTAATGCCAAAAAGATAAAAAAAGAAACTACTCAACTTATATTGTTTTGATAGGTTAAATGTGGGATGCTAAATCATGTCAACTTATGGATTCGCTTAATGTTCAAACAGTTAAAAAGCATTATCGTGAGAAAAAATAAACCAGCTTCATTCCAACAAGACACTGGAATGGTGAAATCATATCTTAACCTAAAAAATTCCTCGTTTTCTTTTTTCTTATTACTGGATTTGGAACAAAAAATAAAGATCATCCTCTGCACGCCGCCATTCTTGTCCATGGTATTGTGAAACACTTTCTGAGCATGGGCGGTGGCTCTCTCAGCCTGAATTTCTATGCCTCTCATAGTTTCATAGCCCGTGATAAGCGACGGTAAGCTCTATACGTTGCCAAATACATTGGCTTCCCGTAAGATATATAGGATTAAATTCTAGCGATTTTAACATTCTTCAAATATTACGCGCTAATAAATGCACTCTCAAGAAAAAAGGGTGTCAAAAGGTGTATCGTTACACCCTTTGTTCCATATAATACACCCTAAAATTTCAATTCGACGTACAACGCCCTACAGTCGAACAGACGGCCCGAAATTTTACGAGCGGCTTGATAGCCGTGTGGTCCAACCTTTTAAATAGTTAAAGTACGTACCAAATACCACATAAAGAAAACACCAAGGTTTTACAGTAATGCCAAAAAAAAACGATTATTTTTCTTGTTGTCAGTAAAACGTACGTTAGCTATTTTAATCACTTGTTCCACAAGGCTATCAAGCCCCTCGTAAAAAGGGTGTCAGAAGGTGTAAGAATGCACCTTCTGACACCCTTTTTTCTTGAGAGTGTGATTACATGAACGTATCCTTTGGTATCTGAGTTAGGAGAACACCTTATCGCGCCCGAAAGGGTTGGGACGATCATAACCCGTGTTCACCTTCGAGTATCGATAGATAACGCGTGTTGCCGACATCGTTGGGCGTCTTGCAACAATGCCTTGTAACGAACGCAATAATCTTAGCCATTCAATCAGGGTTCATCGTGCTGCCGCCCACTTGAAATAGCGTATAAATCTAGGCCCCTCCAAGAGCGTTCCTCACAATCTTGTCACCTCTGCGAGCAGTTCCAACAGCTGCTGAAGTCAGCATCGCCGTCGTCACACGCCCGGTTAGTACCCAAAACTTTCAGCGCGCTGCTCTTAGGCGCTTATTCCCGGCTTGAGCGGCGTCGCCGTCGGCGTCGGCGTCGCCGTCGGCGTAACCGCGAGTAACCCTCGTAACCCTCGTGAGGGTTACGAGGATTACTCTTACGAGGGTTACCCTCACGAGGGCTACGAGGGTTACTAACCCTCGTAACCGTCACGAGGGTTATGGGGGTTAGTTACCCTCAAAAGGGTTACCCTCACGAGGGTCAAAAGGGTTATGAGAGTTACCCATAACGAGGGTCATGAGAGTTACCCCCACGAGGGTCACGAGAGTTAAACACACGAGGGTCGCGAGAGTTGCCCTCACAAGGGTTACCCTCACGAGGTTCACGATGGTTACCCAGGTCACTTGACCCCCCCGAGGTCACGTCACCTGGGAATACCCCCAAGGTCATGTGACTCCCACAAGGTCACGTGACAGACCCCCAAGGTCATGTGACCCCCTGCCACCCGAGGTCACTTAACCCACCCCTAGTACCATTCCCTCCTCCTCCTCAAGAGCTGCGCTCTAATTCGGCGTTACTGGGAGTTGTAGACGGCTTTCATTTTTTATTTTCTTCTTATCACCAGATATTCGAGAGATCTCAAGTTACAAAGCCAACTGAGAAAAGGGCTCCAGATGGAACGATCGGCGTAAATATTTGGATGGAAGGGCACCGTTCAAATGAACCTCACCGAGTAGTCAGCTGTAACCCTCTGCGGGAGTATGCCTAAGAACTAATCTCAATAAATGTGTTTCTGATAGCGTATTAAACTCGTTCCTCAAAGAAGTCCACAAAAAATCGCAGAATTTTGGGTGTGGAGTTGACGCAAATGTTTTCTGTACAATTTCACAACATGAAAGCCAGAATTTTGCCGCTTAGTGAAATAGCTGAGAAATCTTGTTCAATTAGCGATGATCTGCTACCTTCCTACGAGGGCCTCACAACCCGCCCCTGCCCTCCCCCTCCCCCCCCCCCCCCCAATTTTCTTGAAGAAAGTAGTGCTGCAGATTCCTCACGCAATATGTCATCTCTAATCACCATCCCCCCCCCCCCCCCGCTCCAAAAAAAAAGTTATTTATTTTATTCGTATTACACGCTAACTACATTTAATATCTTCTGGAGTTTACCAGACCCGGCAGCCATTTAAATAGGTGTAGCAAAGA
Organism: Ixodes scapularis; assembly: GCF_016920785.2. Taxonomy (NCBI): domain Eukaryota; kingdom Metazoa; phylum Arthropoda; class Arachnida; order Ixodida; family Ixodidae; genus Ixodes; species Ixodes scapularis. The sequence goes on from NW_024609883.1 coordinate 37,984,541, forward strand.
GAGTTAAAGGCACCGTAACTAACATGTGTATTCAAATTTAAAACAAATGGCATGTGTGTATGATTACAGAACATGTAGTTAGTCAGCCCCATTGGGGATCTAATGTCCCCAGTGTAGATGATAAATTTTGCCAGCGACCTCTGCTATTTGGGGCCTTTAATGCGTGCATCGAGCATCAGTGATATATGACCGCACTCCGGTACGGTGCTTATCCACGTCAAAGAGGGCAGGGGTGGGGATCGAACACAATCACCGGGTTATACAAAACGTGGACATTTCGCTTCACGTGCTCCGAGATAGGCTACTCTTAACACTCGACCACCGATACCTCATAATCTCTTCGTATAAACACGCAATGCTTTCTACTTTATTGTATCACCGATATGGAATGGCAACAGATTATAGACCTTCTTTAGAAGTGCGTGCCATCGTAGCGGCTGCGAAAGTTATCCGATTCTGCCATTGTTTGGGCCCGCACTCGGACGGCCGTATTCTTAAGCGGTACTCGAATCTAACCTCAACTTTCCTCAGTGGAGTGGAGGGAAAAACGTACACCTCCACTCACGAGGCATTTGGCTTCAAACACGCTTCTCGGCGATTCCTCCATGGCGGAATTCCTCGGGATTCTGTTCTCCACTCCAGCGTTCCCGGGGATGTCGGGAGACGTAAATATACCGAAATGTTTTGCCTATAACATAATTTTGATGAAAAATATGAATATATGTGTTCAGTGTCTTTAACAATATCTGCTTTACAACCATTGAATTGCTGAATTTCAAGCTGTTGCGTAGCCAGCGGGAAAGTTTTATTTGTCATGTCGTTGAAACAAGCGCTAGCGCTTTCTAGTCTCTCAACAGTGGCAAGAAAACAGCGACCAGTCTTTTTCTTTTCTATGCCATAATTCAATTACGCAATTAGCCTTTCTGCGTACTGATCTCTTACATTAATTGTGCTCTGCACTGTGTATACGTTACTTTGAGCCCTGTTATCGTCTTTGCCATCCTCTAAAATGCAGCCGTAGCATAAAAATATATCAAGTACTGGTGCCCAGCTGACAACGGCTCATATATTTTATGTATTTGTATTGGTGTGAAACCACAAGCATCTAGCACAAGAAGAGCAGAATGAATGTGCCAGTGTCTGTGGAACCCACATAATTAACATGTTTATTCCAGTGCGTGCTCTAAATATAATTTCTCTACTCTGTACATGGGCTCGACGACTTATACATGTCCGTGGAATAGCTGCTGGCAATGAACCTATTAAACTGCTTTAGAAAGTTTCCATTGTTTCATGGAGATACGCATTTTTTCAAAAAGGGATAAGGCATCCACATAATCACGTTCAACTACGTTTTCTTCTATGTTCTTTTTTTTTTTCGAATGGAAAGTACCTCGAGTCACTAGGGCATCCATGCTTCTTGCGTCACCTACAGAGCTACTCATTTAATTGGTCACCATTTCCGAAGAAGGGATGTCATGCTGTCTCGCGATCGTTGCTACATGGAAGCTCTCATAACCTTGATTGAAAGTACGTTTATTGATGCTTCCCCGGTACAACCGTCACTCTCGCACACAGTAGTCAAATGGTCAAACGCTATTGTCTGGATAGGCCTTTAGCAGAAAACCGAATTCAAGTCTTTAGCACGTTTCACTCATATAGTGTCGAACAATAAACTTTGCTGCATGAGTAGATTTCATAAGAGGCTCATATCACAATATCCATGTCCTCCGCTGGAAATTGACAAGCAGGAGGCACATGGTGCTAGACAGTGCTGGCGATGAGACGCGACACTGGCCCAGTGACCTGATACTCTTTGGGTTGCGACACATTTACCAAGTCGCCGGTTACCGTGCACCTGAAAGTCCCTGCGCCGTAAAACTGCAGCTCGTTCAACAACGGGAGAATCGAAAAGACCGGCAAACCACGACTGTTCTTCCACTCCTCAAGCGACAGGGCCTGTGGTAGACTGGCCTCCGTCGCTTTCGTGAAGCAGTTGAGCGCCAGAAGTTTGCTGTCGTTGAACACCTACGTTTGTTCAGCAAGTTTCTAAAACGACGCCGTAACACAGGAAGATTCTTGTCTTCGCCGTGGTGCAGGAGACAACCGGTTCTGAGGACGAAACTCGCAAACTAGGTGAACAATGTGTCACCCGCCGTAACACCCAGAAACCACGTCGAGTCTCGAGGAAAAATCTCGACAGAGCTCCGAAGCTGCCTTGAGATTTTGGAGGAAATTATTGAGTATTTCCTCAGTCAAGTGGTGTTTCAAGGCGAGTTCGAGCTATGGAGCGTTACCGTTCTTAATGGGAGTTTTGAGTGCAGTTTCGAGTCTACCAGCATTTATGATTTCGGCCGTGAGCCTGGATTAGACCGGTGCCTGGGTCCGAGCACTCTGATCCAGTTAGAAGCTTCGTGCCCAAGCAATGGCGACTGCCAACGAGGCCTGATGGGGCTTCGACGTGTGTCCATTGAATCTCATCTTTTATGCTTTCTAGGCTTCGTACCTTGAGACAGCACCATGAGGGCAGTACGTCTAGTGCCATTCCTTCTGGTCGCCGTGCTGGCGAACCCCACCCCGGAGGCTCAGTGCGACCCGGAGAAGTGCAAGGCGAGCGGAAACTGCGTGTGTGCCAGCACCGACCCGCCCAACAAGATGAGCGTCCAGGAGACTCCGCAGTTGGTCATGCTCTCTTTCGACGGCGCCATCAACGAGGGAAACATGCCGTTCTACCGCGAACTTCTAGACGGCACCCAGAAGAGGAAGAACAAAAAGAGCGGATGCAAGATCGGAGCCACATTCTTCGTGAACCATGAGTACCTCGACTACACCGCTGTTCACGAGCTCCACAACAGCGGCAGCGAAATCGGACTGCGATCCATCACGTACGTAGAAGTTTTTTGTTTTTTTTTCTAATTATTGGCAGGCGACATGCGCGAACAAACGCCTCGTTGTTGTTGGTATTCAATATAGAATGCCTCAATGTTTCTGCTGGTGGCCCTCCTGGACTGGGTACACTTTTGTCGTCTCCCACTTATATGTAGCCGTTTATGACCTATTTAGGCAGTCGTAGAGAATTACCACTTGCGAAGTTACGCGGAATAACATTAAAAAAATAGCTGATACCCATGTTACATCAACACAATTTACTGCAATTACGCTAACCCAAAGTCATCACACTGTACTTTTGGACAACGCTATATGGCTATGCGGTGAGAGCCGTTTATGACTTGTTTACGCACTCTTCACTACTTCTGAAATAGCTGTCCGAAAGTAAAGTGTGGTAATTGTGGTAACGCGTAACTGTAGATAAAGGGGATTTAACTGCGGGTTAGTGCGCTCGTGTAACATGGGTATAAGTGGGTTTGTTTTCGGCACCACGTGCAATAATAACGCGATGACGTGCACACGACTGCATTTACGACGCTTCATCGTATTGCTGAGGCAAGGAGTTTCTATACTTATAAAATTTATCATATCCTCGAAAGTAATTCTTAATTCGATCATTTTTAAGGGCAGAAGTTGATCCACCGGACTCAGGTGTACATGGCCAACATACGTATTATGGAAGGCAAAATTGTCTACGCGGCCGAAAAGTAAGCACTTGCCTGCCGAATGGATGTCACCACTCTGATAAGGCTCAGCCAGCGAACATCATTGAGGCAGTCTTTATTCCCGATTGCTCAAGCGCACGCTATATCATATTTTGTTGGATTAATTTTGCTTTCATAGACGGAGGCGGGAGTCAAAACTTTGACGGTGTTGGTTGAAGAACGCGACCACTCCAAGCTTCCATCTTTCTTTTTACAGAGAACGTGGAACTTGTATTTCGCAACTGATGATAAGTAGCCCGGATCGCAACTCGTTACGCCACGGCAAGGCGAAACCGGCCGGTTAGTGACGTCACGAACGGAGGGCAACTATTACAGCGCGCCACCGAAATATCTCGGCCATCTCGGCGCTAACGGTCGGTGAGAGCCCAGTATAGATATGCTCCGCTTCGAGCGCGAGCTTCCCGCCTTTGGTAACACCTTATCGCATGAGAAGCCAAGCCTGGCGAAAAGCAAGAAGCGCGTGGTGTAATTGGAGCATCTAACTAGTTCTTAAAGCGGTTATTGGGGCCATAAAATGATTTTTGACTCGGTCCTTCTTAGCTTTAATCCTCAACTGAAAAGCGAATTAAAACTGGTGTGTGTAAGTTTATACAGTCGAAAGTTAGCCTGCCTTAGCAGGCGTCTGGTGTCTCAGCTGTAGATGAGCAACTTAGCCAGTGTGGTACAAACGCAAGCCTGAAGTCTTTAACGTGCGTCACGCAGTTATACACGACCGCACGCCGGTACCAAATACTTTGCTAAGAGGAATACATCCTACTCTGCTCATTTGCATTAGACGCCGCGCCTACAGCATCAATTACTACCCTCGCGGTTTGGACGTCTGGCCATGCCGGAAAAAAACACATTCTGGCTCTAAAAATGCTTAGAGAACAAGCCCCGACACACACTGAGCAAACAATATCATCGAGCAAACGGCTTGGGGCGCGTCCGTCGCCACCGGCAGCGAATGTCTGATAACCGCGACTTTCATGGCAGTAGGTGGCGCCTCCCACCACTCCCAATCCAATGTTGAAAAACACAAGGGTGCTGGTCATCCAGCCATTCAAACCGCGCCAAACCTGTCCGCGCGGAGGCCATCGTATTAACGGGGAGTAGGATGTATTCCCCTTTTAAGGTGTTTGTCGGTTTGATGCTCATTCGGATCGAAACGGCCAGGGGTGGGGTTGAACCTGCAGGTGCCCTAGGTTCTGCAGTTTGAGCATTCGCTTCAGCGATCCGAGTTGGCGTGCGCTAGTCCACTCGGCCACTGATCCCCAAAGTGAATAGACAAATCACGCGGTCTGATATGGTTGGGCACCGCTGTGATTACTAATAGCTTGCACCGTGCTCTTTAAGAACACCATGGAACTTGTCATTTTCATGTGATGATAAATTCCGTCAGGGCGCTTTGTCCAGGAACGCGAAGCCACATATTTTTCGACAGAGTGATTTCTGGCGAGCGCACTGCCGAGTGACGCAGTTCTCATGTCCAATGCGTGAGCTGGAGTCGACTGACGTGCTTTGGGTACCGCTGACGTGCTTTGGGTACTGCCTATGTTTCACGGTGAAAAGGCGGAGTGCTTTCGAAGGAAACAAGGCACAGAAGTCCGCTAAATTATCAAATGTTAGTGCCGAAAAGCAGTTTTTTGTTTTCCTTCCCTTTTTTGGAGGGTCACTAAGCGATATGCGATTTGTCAAGTCCCAATCTAAAATCATTTATTAAGCCTAAAAATTAATTTCATGGACCCTTTAAAAGGGCTCTGAAAGTAGACGAATAAAACAAAATGCTGCTTTGAAGGGCGCGCCTCTTAGTGTCAAATATGAGCGTTCAGTGACACCATCCCTGTATAAAGCCCCTTGATAAAGTCATTTTTTACAAGTACCGCCAACCATTGTTGTGGAAACGCGCGAGACACGTGCCACGAGCGGGAGCTCCGCCGCCATTCGCTTCCAAGGGCAGCTCATTTCAGTGCTGCGCCGCCATTTGCTTCCAAGGGCCGCTCGAGACACGGGCCACGTGCGCTCGCGCATTTGGCGCTACTTGCAAGACAAACGGAAACATATCAAGGGGATTTATCCCTGTAGAGAGTCGGATAATGACGACATAAAATTCTAGAGGTAGGACTGGCTGAATAGGTGCACTGATTCTCACCCTCTGATTTTTTCAAGCGCCTGATTCTCACTCAACGTTTTGCTTGGGACACCCGTAAATTGGCGGGGCGTTCACAACCTCCTAACTGAATGTTAATTCGAAGAGTTAGGAACATCGCTCATGGATGTTGCACGCTCTTTTCGGTTCAATAGACCTATTGTCGTAGTACCCAAGCATCAAAAGGAATGCCGGGTACGTAGGTACACGCGCTGCGCGTGCTGGCGTTTTCAGTTCTAACTGTTCGAAAGCAAAAATCTGAAACAAATGGCACTTTGGACACGCTTTCCACGTACGCGTTATTTTGGTTATTAACATCAAGTCATTTCTATGGGGAAGACGCGCACGTGCAGCGTGAGTACCTACGTTCCCAAGATTCTATTTGATGCTTGGGTAATTTAGCGAAAGGTCTACTCTCTATTGGTTAAGACGAATGACCTCATCAACAATAGAAAGTGTGCTCAAAATTCAAAGCTTCTTTAACCTATTATGTTCAAAATACATCACATTTATTCTTTAATATATATTAATATGTTACGAAAGTCCCACACACTAGTTCGAGCGAGCGCGATGCAAATTAAAAAAAAAATGGCCAAAAACGCTTTGCAGGGCGACAGGCCACCGCCATGTCTCTGTTCGTGTGGGCGAGTCCGTGGAAATGCAACCTTGCTACAGCTACGCTCACGCGCACGCTGCACGTGCTTGCTCACATGGGGCAGCAGCAACGTTGCTAAACCACTCAGTTGGGAAACTACCATAGACGTAACTCTGAAAAAGTGGCCCCGATCTGTCCTCGAGAGCCGAGCTAATGGCGAACACAACGCCGCCAATGCTCCCGCAGCGGCCACGCGAGGAACCGCACGTGACTTCTATTTTGTCTTTAACCCGCCATTTTGGCGCCGAAACAGATAGAGTGGCAGGGGCTCCAGGGATGCCACCCCCGTCTCCCCAGCGGACGCGCCGCGTCTTACTACCGAAGTTAAAATGCACCTAGGTCGGGACGCGCTACCTGAAACCACCGCTGAGGCATGGTTGTACAAGAACAATATTTATTGTTCCGCAACAGCTTGCAATCTAAAGATTTTAAAAACATCACGCGCCCTCCATTTTGGAGGGCGCGTGATGTTTTTATGTGTCTTTCCTGTGTCTTTCCTGTTTGTTTTTATGCAGGAAAACAAACAGGAAAGACACTTTTATGAAAAAGTGTCTTTCCTGTTTGTTTTTATGCAAAAACATGCTTTCTAAAAGCTCAAGGTGACCACAGTGCAGAGAAATAATAAAGAGGCCATACAAAAATGTGCTATGGTAGGCTTTAGCTATTTGGCCCAATTACCTAAAAAATTTTCTTTAACTGTCTTTAGCATTTTGATGGTCGCTTTTATGGGCCTCTTTAGCTTTCCTTATGGCCCTCTCGCTGTTTAGCTATAGCGCTCTTTAGCTTGTCTAATGGTTGGCTAAAGACATCTCCATGGCTTACCCCCTGGCTCTCTTTAGCCAGCAAAGTCTAAAACAAATTTTACTCAAGTTCCCCCGACGTGAGAACGCTACATAGTAGACATACATACTACACAGAATACTCAGAACACAAGCAGAACACAGCAGCAAGCAGAGCACTGCCCCACACAGCGACGCCTGGCCCCTATCTACATATGCAATGTTCGCACTAGCTGTATATATAGCAGTCTAATTTTTGAATCCGACTTTGCCGGTGAGCCATCAATTGTCGCAAACACACGGACAGGCGGAGCGAATATTACTCGTACTTAATACATTATTTGACTTGTCTCATAGAATAGCCCCCATCTCATAATTCAACACCCTGCAAGAAGCAAATGTAGATCATTAGGCTAATTATCTTTTTAATAAGTTTGATGAATCACGTTGATAATGCAGTGATGACATGCAGTACACTGGGGCTGAAGATTGGAATCAAGAAATTGCTTGATTGCAGGGTTCGGCACCAGTGTAATATATTTTCACTTTTGGGGGTAATAATTAATTTTAATTGTTGCACAAGTATTGTAATGGATTTTTCAAACAAACACTATTACTGATTTTCACGACTCGTTGCAACAGCAGAGAACATATCTTGGGTCATGGTTTGTCAACGGCATTACGGAAATTTAGTGTTGATTTAATTTTCTAACGTGGAGTATTTTTACTAAAAAAGTAAGCGCTCGCAGTGGTTTTCTATAAGCGTGGAAAGAAAATTTATTGGTCTTTAGTCTTTAGATTTGGGGCCATAAATTTTTCTATAGGCGGGTGAAGACAATTTATTGGCCTCCAGTCTTTAAACACGGGGCCAAAGAATTTTCTATAGGCGGGTAAAAAACATTTATTGGTTCGCTGTCTTTAGACATGGGGCCATATAATTTTCTATAGGCGTCTAAAAACTTTTTATTAGTCCCTGGTCTTTAGACTCAGAACCATAAGATGTTTATAGGCGGTTCAAGACAATTTATTGGTTCCCAGTTTTTAGGATTGAGGCCATAGAATTTTTTATAGGCGGGTAAAGAAAGTTTATTGGTTCCCAATCTTCAGACACAGCGCCATAGATTTTTCTATTGCTGGCTGCAGCCGTCTTTATGAATTTATATGGCCGACCATAGAGGTCCATAGGAGGTGGTAGCCTGCCATATAATTTTCCGTAGACGACCATAGACCATTTTTCTATGTGATCGAGACCGAGCTAAATACGACGGCAGCGCCACTAGTGGCGCTGTTTTCGTATTTAGCTCGGTCTCGGTGGACGCCAGCGGCACAGGTTTCGACGGTGAGTTTCCCAACTGAAGGTTTTAGGAACGTTGGGCACCAGTCACGGCGCCATGGTTGCGTTGAGAATAAAGCTGCGAGTGTGGTTGCACGCGCTGCACGTGCTGGAGTCTACAGTAGAAACTTTTCTAAAGCAAAAGCCTAAACAAAATTCATCTTTCACTCGCGTTCGTCAACACCATATTTTGTTTTTTTTATTTCTAACCTTTAATACGGGAAAGGCGAGCACGTGCGGCTCGGAGACCTTCATTCCCATGATTATCCGTAATGCTCTATTAAATTAGCAACAGGTTTATTGCTTCTCTTGGTTCCAAAACGTCGGAACTCATTTATGTAAAAAGAAGCTTTGTTAGGAGTAACCAAAGTTGACCTTTCCTGTTCCGCCTTCCAGACTCAATGGTACTTCGGACTATTGGTCGAAACTAGACACTGATGGCTGGAAGGCTGAGATGGTCGGCGAGCGGGACCTGCTGGCAAATCACGCCGCAATCCCAGCTTCGGACATCGTCGGAATGCGGGCACCGCTCCTGCAGACTGGTGGTGACAATACCTACGAGATGCTGAAGGCGAACGGATTCCTCTACGACTCGTCCATTCCGCACAACCGCGTCAAGAACGGCGGCAAGCCCATGTTCCCATACACGCTCGACTACGGACTTCAGACTGACTGCATCATCGCGCCCTGCCCCGAGAGCAACTACCCCGGCCTGTGGACCGTCCCGATGAACATGTGGTTCCAGGAAAACGACATCGAGGGTCTGAAGATGTTCTTCCCCTGCTCTACCGTCGGTGGCTGCGTACCACCGCCGGAGACCGCAGACGAGACCTGCGAGTTCCTCATGTAAGTGACCCAGGAGGCTTTGAGGGAGGCGGGGTGGGGCAGGACGGGGCAGGACGGGGCAGGACGGGGCGGAGCGGGGCGGGGGGGGGGGGGGGGGGGGCGGGCCTGGGCGGGGCGGGGCGGGGAGGCGCGGGGATGTTTCGCGACTTTGGAACATCGATTGTGTTTGGAATGTGAATATATTTTTCTGTTTGATGATGTTCAGCACTGCCATAACGAGGATTCCACGACAATTATCGGCATGATCACCCTCTACAAAAACCTCAAGTGCACGCACTGACACCATACACCATGATGTATTATCAAGGACAGTATAAGCCGCAATGCGCCTTCATCCTTTTTGTTGTGCACGGTGGTTTTCAAAAAAGAAAGCTTGGGCAAGACAGTTTCCTGAATCGTGAAGTTTTGGTTTCATTTTCTTTTTGAACTCTAGCACTCTAATAAAATCTGGTCGTAAAATAACTCTTAGGATCTATTCGGCTTTTCCATATTTTGCACCCTAAACAGTTCTTTTAAGCACTCCCAAAAAGGGTTCTTCGTTAAAAGCCTCTAAACGGTTCCTTCAAGCTCCTTTTTTGATGCGAAAGACTTTTTGATATCCCAGTTTCCTTTCTAGTGCAGTGGGGAGCTACTGCACTAGACTTTCAGTTCTTCACGAACTGAAAGACTTTTGCGGGCGTCAGAAGCGTCAAAGAATCTTTCAATAACGAATTGTTTTTGAATCATAAGGTCTAGAGATAACGGAAAGTTGTAGAGTTTGCAGACGCAGTAAAAGGCCGGATTCGTTTTGGCAGCCTACATTGCACGCGAGGGTACAGGCTTACACCCCGGAAAAGGGGTTCCACATACTACATCGTATTTTGTGTAGGTTCTTCATTTAATTTTGAAATTATTTTACAATACCTGGGATACTCGCCCTGAACTTCTGACTCGAACGTGTCCATGTAGTCAATCCGTCCCCCCTCCCTCTATACGGCACGCAAGATCATCTGCTACTTCTGCGCCTCGTGTGCTTGTCCCCCCCCCCCCCTCCCACACACACACACACAAAAAAAAAGCGCCCAGGTGCATCTGTTTCCCCCTGACCTCAACCAATTACGGCGCGAGCTTGGCTGCTTCGTCATCGCGGCTTCTCTACACGTTAGCTATGTTGGTTTTTGATTGGCGAGCCCCTCTTTGCATTCCGACGCGCCAAAGTCGCATTTAAGAACACTTGCGCGTTGTAAAAGTCAATATCAACCCTGTTAAGTAAACTTAAGTAAATATCAAAATCCATGAACTTTATACATGTATGTTAATTTCCCCCAAATAATTATATTTAGGTTTTCTTGTTTCGCCCCACCTACCTACAGTGATTTTATTCGTAAAGATTACCCATATTTTGCCGTCCTCTAAGTGAGGGCATGCGAAACTTCTTGGAACCTTGGAACCCACCGCACATGGGACACCGATGACGTTACGAAAGCCACGTAGTTCCCGAAACTAATTTATCCTTCCCATATCTCTTAACACCCAGGGCTAACTTCAAGGAGTTCTACGAGAACAACAGGGCTCCGTTCCCCATGTTCCTGCACGAAGGATGGCTCCACGGAGGAGAGAGGAGGGAGGGGTTTCTCAAGTTCATCGACTGGCTCCTGACCAAGGACGACGTCTTCATTGTCACCCTCAAGGAGGTCATCGAGTTCATGAAGAACCCTAGACCCGTGAACTCTTACAAGGAGTCTCGCTGCTTGACGGAGGTCAAGCCAAGTGACAAGTGCACCAGGCCTGAGACCTGCCAGTACCGCAATGCGAAGATTGGAGACGATATCGGAGACCGGAAGATGAAGAGCTGCGTGGACTGCGCTCCGCACTATCCCTGGGTCAGCCTTAAGAAACAATGAGCCAGCCCCAGTCCGAATCACACCCTTCCTTCACAGTCTTTCAGCGTTGATATTCAGCGCTTACTTACGTTCCACATGTTTCCCAAAATAAACATGTGCCAAGTTATTCCTGTCTGAGATGTGGATTGTTAAAATACTGATCTATTCTTCTCACCGAATAAAAGATACAAATCTCTGGTGGCCCACCTAAAACGGATAATCAGAATTGCTTGCATCGAGGCCGCTATTTTATTTTAGAAGTTACCTTCATCGCGTCGACTGCTACGAGATGCTTTTCTTTAGCTTAACATTACGAAGGGCTACCCTGGCTTTCCCTTTGCTTAGAGCTTACTTGGAGTCATTGAGGCATATTGCACTGCTGGGGCTCAAATTACTTCGTTCACGCCACCCTCATCAATGGATTGATCGCTCAGAGGGGACACATTTAGAGGTTCCCTGTAACGTATTTAGGAATAACGTCCATACGTGTTTTGCAAGACGGTGTTTTTCCCAAAACGTTCGTTTATTTTTCAATTTTTTATTTCTATGGTTTCCGCTTTCTCTGGGCCACCTTGAATAACTTGGTAAGTTTATTTATGTATTCATTGATTTACCCATTGCTCGGTTCCATAAGACGACAGAAGCTGTTTAGAAACACCGTTTTGAGGACTATTGCAAAAATACCTCGAAGGCCGATAGGCTAGTATTAAGATATTTGTTGTTGCCTCAGTTGAATTTTTATGACACCGATGTTTCGTTCACTCTCTTTATGCAGGATGGAAATAAAATAAAGGTAACTTCGATCACGATCATTATCATGACAGAGATCATACTTTTAATCGCACTGATTTTACGATCATCATTTTAATTGGACTTTTGAAGTAAGAAAAGGTAACACCAAATTGACTATTTGCCGCTTAGACGACTTTAATTTTTATTTCGTTCTTAAATCAAAAAGTTTTTTTTAATGTTTTCATGACTTCGAATTACGCCATTTTTTTAAAAAATTTTACTGCGTTTAATTATGTGTATGGAAATAAACCCACAAACCTGAAAATAAATGTCTGGTTTTTTCAGCCTTCGAAGATAGGAGGGCTGCAAAGTAACATTTTGGGCTCAACTGTTCGTAGATGACTAACTTTGCAATAAATGCGCTTGGTTGCAATGTAAAAAAATGCTCAAGGATAACTAGATTTACGTATGCGTCTCAGACCTACCACCGTACTCTTGTTTATATCAATCATCCAGTGACAGACATTTTGATAGGCACCAGCACGCCGCCTCTAGACGTCGCATTTGATTTCGCTCGCCACTGAACGTGTTCACAGCAATCCGGCCGGCGGCGGTCCCACGGAGGCCATCTTGAACAAGCCATTAGTTCAACCTCTAGATGGCGGCACTCATCCGTTTGGCCAGAAAACAGGCTTGCGGCACTGGTGTTCCTCCTCTGCTCTTAAAGGAGCTGTGCAACGGTATTCAGTTGGAATGTTTTTCACTGGACACGAGCTTACTGGCACACGTGTGACTCAAGGATACTCACACGCAACGCCACTGGCCAAGAAACTCCTTTGTTGCGGTGTAATTTCAAGGACGAAAGCGATCATTTTCATTCAATCTCTCCTTTGCAAAATTTGGTGACGTAACGTGGGGATCGCAGTACACCCAAGGGACGATATTTGAATGCGGTTCATAGATCGAACCCAAACATTGCGTGCGCACTCGACTTGGGCTCGTGATAATTGCTAGCTCGAGAAGCATTCGGGTAGTGACCCGTGTCCAATCGCTGCAACGACGACAACAGCCGAGCCATAACAATGTCTGGAACTCAGCACGTGTCCTGCGCTTCGCCAACCCCAGCGCGTGCCTATGATCAACACTGGCGGCATATAATCGGCTCCAGATCACGTGGCCGCTTGTTCTGGCTGCGAGTTAAGGGGGTGAACGCTGCTCGTTTTTCTTTAATTTTTTTTTCTGGGACTTCTATTGCGTGGGTTGAAAAACGAACGTGTGTTCCATAGGTCATTATCGTTAGGGATCCGTTTTAAGCGGTATTTGCGCAAAGTACAAAAATTGTTGCATCGCTCCTTTAATTTCCTCCTTTCTGCTGCTCGCCTGTGCACGTTCAGTGCTCAGCGCGTGCTCCCGCTGACACAAATGCCAGCAAACGTGGTAGTGGTGCTAGCAGTGCCCACTTTGCACAGAAGCGGAGCCCAGGGTAGCTAAACTCGTGGAGCAAAACATTCTTCGCTTTTTGACGTAGCGGGGGTAGTAACCAAAAGAACGCCGCAAAGTTTCCTCCTCCCTGCGCGCGCTCAACTTCGCAAGTTTTGACGAAAAAGCCCCCGTGATCCCTAGGCGGTGCACGAGAGCGCGAGACAGCGCGGGGAGGCGAGCGTTCACGCCTCTCGCTGTAGGTTGTCTTTGAGCTCTCTAGCGCCGACAATCCCATCACGCCTCGCCCAGGCGAGGAACGAGAGCAGACGACGAGAGTTCGTCTGCTACGGTGCGGCATTCGCACATCGGAACTGAAAGAAAATGTTTGCTTTCTGCTCGAAATCGCGACCCGCGGGCCACAAACTCAAACGCGAGCTTGAATTGTAAGCGTCTAGTATTTCACGAAGGGAGGAATTGACAACCCGTGTTTTATTTGCAAAATTTGAGTCGTTTTGTAGCCGTACAGACGCTGAAACCTACCAGTGTGTAATGAAAGGCCCAGGAAAACCACAGAGACCACGAGATCTAGCATCATTTGTGTATGGGTGAAAAGTGGAACATTTTTCGACAAAGCTCCCTCCCACAGCGGAAACCCGTGACGCATTCACTCAGCGTCCAGGAAGGCTAAACATGGAGACGTTGCCCGAGAGTCAAGAAAGTCATATTTGAACGGCAGCTCTCCTGCCCCGTTATATTTTGTTTTGAGAAAGCTCTCGTTCTCAATGCCCTCACCAGGGAAATAAAAAGTCTTACGAAACGTATTGCTAGATGTTCCAAAGAACTATATTTAAGCCGTACCCTTTCAGTGGTTCACTCATAATACTATGCCTAAAGCGAAGCAAGCTTTTGCGCGTACAGTGCCATCAATTTTCTCAAGTGTATGTTGTTTTGTAGTCAGCTGTTTTCGGAAACATACGCCGTCTGTAGACATCTCTGACAGCCGAGTTGCTTAATTGGAAGTCATTGCAAATGTAAGTTCCACGTTGCAGCAACCAACGTTTATAGATAAACGATGGCAGCGACTGCACTCCCGCATTCCCACCCATCACGTCGAACAAAATGGCGCTAGTTTCGGTTTGAGGTCGGTACTTTTCTACAACATCTATGGCGACAGCATCAGTCTGCACTCGGTGCATTCGGCAAGTTCATTCGGGGCCTGTTCTCCGCGCGCGCAGCACTCCGCGGGTGTAATGCATTAGAACTCTCACAATGCAAGTCTGGATCGCGAATCGGGAGCCCGTCACTAGCCTCACCGGCGGCCATTGCTTGACGACAGGCAATACGCCGCGTCCTGCCTAGTTCTCCCTTCGCTTTCGTCTTGGTTGTTTTCGCCTATAACACCATGAGGCAATACACGCAAGTCTAAGGGAGAAACACGCAAAAATTGGAAGCTTCTACGCGGTGCTCGAGGGCGAGCATTTTATGGCGTGCTGCGAGGATTATGTCGAGTTCTTGGAGATCAAATAGATATTCGTCAAACGTTTTGAACATCGATTAAAAACAAAATCGGCCGGAGCACCATTGACTTTATCGACGTCGCTTGCTTCGGTTGCTAAATAAATGGCACGTTCAGCGACTGAACGGCATGCTCCGAGTTTCAGTTTGTCACGGAAGCCGTCACAGCAGTTCAAATAAAAAGCTTTCACCATGATGTACTATGTACAAGCGGTTAAAACGACGCAAATGTCCCCAGTAAAGGCCTTCTAACTTATCGTTTGCTGAGCTTTGATGACTCTGAAATCACGGATGACTTCACAATAACTCTCGGTAGCCCTTGTCTCACTAAACACATTACAGTTAACGCCCAACAAAGTCGCCCTCGTCCCTCAACCACACAACATTTAGTTGAACAATTTTGGTATTCTTATAGAAGTTTCATGGTAGCGAACAACCTACTAACGTAATAAAATTTAGTTTTCCCGTTTCTCCTATAACATGCATAAGATCGTGTCAAGCGATGACTGCCGGTGGTGCCGCTCGACCCCATCAATACAGGCCTCTATTCGCGATCCAGCCTCCTAAGAAATCAGTGGTGCCAGTGCTATTAGACATAAATCGTTTATATGCATCGGTACACCCATACCTGCCGGATGTCGGGACGAGGCGCAAAACCGTACATTCGGCCAATATTGAAGCCGGTTTTCGGCCGATATTGCCTCTACACTCGCCAAGAAGCAACGAACGTGCTGTTTCGGCGACTCGTTTGTGTAATTTATTTGTTCAGTCATATTATTGGGTCCCGGGCCACTGTGGACACCCCAAAAAAGAAATGAAATGTACAGTGGTAATTACACCTTGACGAGAAGCAGGCACGTAGCCAGAATTTTGCTTAAGGAAGAGGGGGGGGGGGGGGGGGGGGGCGCCCACTACAAACTGCTTTATGAGGGGGAGGGGGGAGAGGAGGCCCCAGCAAAATGGAAGATTTCAAGGGGGGGCGGGGTGGGCCTTATGCCCCCCCCCCCCTGGCTACGTGCCAAACGAGAGGGGGTATTGTAGTTTTACATCTTTATAAAAAGGTGTAATGCATTATCCCACGTTTTAAGAAACGTGTTTAAAAAATCACACATTTTTAAAGGTGTGAGGTTTACATTTCTTTTATAAGGTCCATCGCTACACTTATTACGGTGTTAATTACAGGGCTCTGTGTTTTCGGATAAATCCGAAAAACTCCGAAAAAAACTCGCCGGTAAAATCTTTTCCAATTCGGATTTATCCGATAGACTCCGAATTGTTATGTGCCCATGCCACCCCCCCCCCCCCCCAAAAAAAAATAAAAATAAAAAAAAAACAAAGTTTTTTTTTTTTTTTTTTTTTTTTTTTTTACAATTTGAGTAGCGCAGGACCAATGGTCCTGGGAAAATGACACCTTAAATATTTTTCCAAGCCTCGGACCGTTGTCAAAAGGGGGGTTTACGGCTTGTTTCGTCAAGGTTGATTCAGTGAAACAGGTCATTGTACCATTCGTGTCACGACAAAAGCCACTCTTTTGTTTTCCCGTTTGGGCCATGGGATTTGGGATTTAGAGAAAGGAGAGGGTATGTTTCTCTAACAATAAAATATGTGGATCATAGAGATTGCATAAAATAGGGAAGAGTGGCAGTTGAAACTTCTCTATGACATCCATAACCACTCCACCTTGCGCGGCCGCGGGATAGATTGATGGGATGACTACGAGCTTCCCTGCGGCTACCTCCGGCAGTTTATTGATTTTAAGGCATCGACTTTTATGGAAGCCACACTTGTGTGCGAATTTTGTCATGAGACAAAGTAGTGTTGCTAATGACACCAACGTCAAATTCACCTGAAGAAATCTTATTTGATACAAGAGCGTTTTATTTTTTTATCTGGCATACGTTTTCATCCGGTTAATATTTATTTTTTTTTTAATAGGAAACACTGCAAAATTAATCTCAGAATTTCGGAGAATTGAGGATTTATGAAAAATAAACTCCGACAAAAAACAAATTTTTGCTAAAAAATAAACTCCGAAAAATACCCTCTGAATTTCACGAAAAATAAACTCCGAAAACGCAGAGCCCTAACTTATGGGACACCCCACTTACATGTATAAAGGTGTGAAAATGTTTAATGTGTATATGCCTCTAACGGAAGAAAATCTCTTTCATGTGATTACATCGCGTGCCGATGAAATGATCTGTCGATGACACGTCGTTCGACGAACTGATTTGATCGCCAATGAGTGACGACTGCCGGTAGAATTTCGGGGAAATAATTCTGCCGGCTGCCGGGAGACTCGACCCTACCCAAGAATTGCCCCGGTTTTTGTTTCTTTCCCAACATTCTAAATTGTACACCAGCTTATTGGTACCTCTTCAAATAATACAAAAAAAAAAAACGAAAAAAAAAACAAAAAAAAAAACGATGGCATCCGCAAAAACTCTGATAGCCCGGCTCACAGTCATGTGGGAGACTGACAGGTGCTCATCAGTCGCCACCATGCCTTGAAAGATACCGGTTCCGAAGAACCGGAGCGCGCAGAGAGCGAAGAACCGGAGTGCAATTGTCCGGGCGCCGAACGAAGCTCGTCGCAGAGTCAACGCACAACGGCTTTCGATAGCCGGTACTGTCGCCGAAAGTCGTCGTCGGGGTGTTGAAAGGCGTCCCCGGTGGTCTCAGTAGGGACACCGACGGTGGCGGAAGATAAGCTCGGCCGCAGCGTACAGCACCGCCATGTTGACAAAGTTTAACTTCGCCTCGATCCGAAGCGAAGATCTCGAGCTCAAACCACGGCTCTCGCAAAGTTCGGAAACGTCACTTTGACGTCAGCGACAACTTCGACAAACGAGGTTTCTTTATGACACAAACTTCGGAGGGATTTTGAGCGTCAGCAGGTCGCCTAGGGACAATCTGGAAAGCATTAATTTTAGCTTGGCGTAGGGATGTAGGGACAAATCGGCGCTACGTCATCGGTGAAGCCGTTCAATCAGAGGGCTCCTCGCGCCCCTCACGCGTCGCACGCGCGCCTCGATGAACTTTGCTACATTCTGCCTCTCTCAAAGAAATGAGCGTTCGAATGATTGGCACCTCGCTCGGCGCGACGTCAGCGTCACGAGAGTCCAATTAGCGCGTTCCGCAAACTTCGGGCACAAAGTTGTGCTTGACGAGTTTAGCGACCCAGCTAGCTCATCGACCCGATCGAGAGTGCCTAGCTGGGCAAAATTTGTTCTTTGATACTAGCTTTGTTCCGAGCTGCAGGGTTGGCAAAGCGATTTCGTTAGAGACTCGCAAGCTAGTAGCTATCGTTTTAACTATTCAAGAATTAAAAACACAGTCAATCAATCAGTGAAGAATGTTATCAAACGTTAAAGAACGTATATGAGACATGCCTTGTCAGCATCTCGTGAATGAAAGAGCTTTTCCACGACCCAAACGTTTAAATTCATTTTCGCCGTAAGTCAGATCCCAGCCGACATAACAGGTCAATGAGGCCAACCAAGCAGAGCCAAAAAACACTGTCACGGAGCTCAGCGTCTCATGGCGAGTTTTTTGCCCCCGGTCAAAGCATTCAAGCGCTAACCATGCACCATGGCCTTGAGCTTTTAGTATACGTGTTTGTGCTTGTGTATCTTATAGTCTTTGACTGCATTTTGATCTATAATAAAACAAGCAACAGCAGACTTTTTTTTTCAAGACGGGTGTTCAGAAGGGCGCCCTATATAACTCAGCGTTTTCATGGTAGTTCGATTAAACTTAATTACCAATTATCTTACCTTATATATAATCACTCCAATATTGTTGAAATGGTACGCCGAGTTAGAAGATTCTGCATGTTCAAGAAAAAAGTGTATTTCAGTGCGCAGCTCTTAGGCGCCTGTTTCCAGCTTGAGCTGCGTCGCCGTCGGCGTCGGCGTAACCACGAGCCCCCCCCCCCCTCCCTCCTCTCCCGCCCGAGGACCTCGGGAGGACCTAGGGTTCCTTCGGGAGGACCTCGGAAGGACCTCGGGTACCTTCGGTGACCTCGGGGAGGGGGGGGGGGGCAGGTCCGAGGTCATGGGACCTCCTCCCCCCGAGGTCACATGACCCCCCCCTCAGTACCCTTCCCTCCTCCTCCTCAACAGCTGCGCTCTAATTCGGCGTTAAAGAGTTTTCACTTGTTTTCACTTGTTTTCAGCCCCAGTGACCTAAACTTAAAATTTGTTAGGCGAGTGGGTAGCAGATTTCAAAGTGTTTTTATAGTGCTTTTTGATCTTTTTTTCATCAATAATTAAGTCTATTGATAATTTGATGTTGAAAAAGAATATACCATCGACTTACATGTACCTTTATGTGTATATATATATATATATATATACACTCAAAGCCAGCCTACGCCATGAACGACGACAACGAGGTTCAGCTGCCTCTGCATCGTGAGCAATGAAAGCAGTTCGAATCCAAACGCTGTCCGAGCTGGTTCGTTTCGTCCCAGCTCTCAACAGATTTGGTGACCCGGAATCGGACTCGCTCTTTCAAACTCTGCAGCTCTGATGGATGACGGCACGTCCAACACTCCTGACGGTGACGCCCTTCATTCACCTAGGGCAGTAATCCAGAATTTTCGGCTGCCACCATTTTGGCCGAAACATTCGATCGCATGGCTCATGCAAGTTGAGGCCCAGTTCCGTCTCCGGCAGATCACCAGCCAGGTGACGCGGTACCTTCACACCGTGTCCTCCTTGCCAGCCGACGTCACCGATGAGCTAGCCGACATTCTGGCCACTCCGGATCCGGTCAGCCCCTTCAACCAACTGAAGGCCGCCATTCTTGACCGCAATACCAAGTCGGAGCGCAGCAGGCTTCAGCAACTCCTTAACACCGAGGAGCTCGGTGACCGATGACCGTCCCGGCTTCTCCACCGAATGCGTCAGCTGCTGGGAACCCAGAACCAAGACTCCAACAACCACCTCCTGCGTGAGTTATTTTTACAACGGCTCCCATCGACCGTGGTCCTGGCTCTGGCGGCCGCGGAAGACATGTTGCTTGACAAGCTCCCTGAGCTTGCCGACCGTGTCGCAGACTACTCGCGGGACCCTGACATCAGCACTGTCGCCAATAGAACGCCCGCAACAACATCAGAAGACTCTAGACTGTCGCGCATTGAGGACCGTATCGAAGCCCTGAGTCGGCAGCTTGCCACCCTCGCACCCTTATCACGACGTCGCCAACAACGGTCCCACTCCCGCCGGCGCCCACGCTCTCACTCACGTTCGGTAGAGCGCACCACCTCCTCCAACAGAGGTCAGGTCGACTCTGACTCGGGAAGGTGTTTGTACCACCGTGCCTTCGGCAACCGTGCCCGCAAGTGCACCCAACCCTGAACTTTGGCGGAAAACTAGAAGACCGGACACTGGCGGCGGCAGATGATAACGGTAGACAGGAAAGCCGCCTCTTTTATGTCGTTGACAAGGTAGCTGACCATCGCTTCCTTGTCGACACAGGAGCCGAGGTCAGCGTTCTACCGGCCTCTCTTTTGGACCAACAACGGAATCAAAAGACCTCCCCGCTCCAAGCGATCAACAACTCACCTATCGCCACCTACGGTCAGCGGTCCCTCACAATAAACCTTGGACTGCCCCGCACATTCAGGTGGCTGTTCATCGTCGCCGACATCAATCAGGCTATCCTGGGAGCGGACTTTCTCAACTTCTACAAACTGGCCGTCGACATTTATTCACGACGCCTCGTCGACCTGACGACACGCCTCTCCGTGAATGGCGTGCTCTCTACGACCACGGCAACAGGACTTAGAGCGTTTCACCATCAACGGCCTATGAGAAAATTCTCGCGAATTTTCCGAACCTTACGAGGCCACACACAAGGGAGTCACCGGTTAAGCTCACTATTACTCACCACATTGTCACCTCTGGCCCCCCTGTTTTCGCTCGTCCTCGACGGCTGTCTGGAAACCGCCTACTCACTGATCGTCGCGAGTTTGAGCATATGCTCGAACTTGGCATCGTTCGACCATCATTGAGCAACTGGGCCTCCCCACTACACATGGTCCCCAAGAAAACTGCCGATGACTGGAGACCATGCGGTGATTACCGTGTACTCAACACCAACACCCAGCCCTGACCGGTACCCACTTCCTCACATACAGGACTTCACCACGACCCTGGCTGGTTGCCAGATATTCTCCAAGATCGACTTGGTGAAGGCATACCACCAGATTCCGGTGGAGCCGGCCGACATCTCAAAGACCGCCACACCATTTGGCCTCTTTGAGTATGTGAGGATGCCGTTCGGTTTGCGGAATGCCGTCCAGACATTTCAACGTACCATCAACGAGGTCACCTGAGGTCTAGACTCCGTCTTTGCTTACCTCGACGATCTCTTGGTCGCCAGCACATCAGAGACCGAGCATGAGGAGCACCTGCGCGCTCTTTTCACCCGCCTCGATGACTACGGGTTGCTCATCAACCAGAACAAACGCACCTTCGGCGTGACGACCATCGAATTTCTGGGACATCAGGTAACACCGCAAGGCATCAAACCCTTAGGTGCAAAAGTTACGGCCATTCGAGACTTTCCGCAGCCAACATCTCTGAAGAAACTGCGCGAATTTCTAGGTCTTCTAAATTTTCATCGCCGCTTCCTATGGAGTTGTGCGCAACTGATCAAGCCGTTGACGGATCTTCTCGCCACCAAGAAAGAACCCTCTGCGCCTCTTGAGTGGAACGAAGATGCAGCGTCTGCTTTTTCTTCAGCGAAAAAGGCGCTCGCTGACGCTGCAATGCTCATTCACGCCGTTCCAAACGCAGAGCTACGACTCGCCACCGACGCATCACGCGTAGCGGTCGGTGCGGTTCTTCAGCAGAATGTCAATGGCTGGCAGCCCTCTCGGATTTTTCTCCCACAAACTCAAGAACCCAGAACAAAAATACAGTACTTTCGCACGCGAACTTCTGGCAGTTTACCCAAATACTTTTACTAGGGGGAATACATTCCACTCCTCTCATATACAATAGCCTCGGCGCGGACAGGTTTTCTGGGCTTGGCGAGAGCCATCTATCGTCGGGGAGGTCTCGGCTATCGATGATATTTATGTTCTACATACCAAACTCATTGTTGTGGAAATGCGCGAAACACGTGTCGCGCGCCACTTCTAAGAATAACACGGCGTCTGAACCCTAGCTCAGTGGTGCTCTAAATACTTTGCTGCACTGTGCCGCCATGATCTTCCCTAGTGCCACTAAATAAGCGCAACTCATTTAGTGGCCCTAATCGTCCCAAGGGTCGCACGTTCCACGTGCCTCGTGCATCGACGCACCTTGCGCTATTTTTGAAACATGAAGGGGAATCGGAGACGACACCGCCGCGGCCGCCGCGAACATCCACGTACACTTGCGCATGGACTGACGCGGACCTCCACGCCGTCAGGGCTGGATTCGGCGCTGTAGGCGTTCTATCTAATGCAAATGAGCAGAGTGGAATGCATACCCCCTAGTAAAGTATTTGGTGTACCTTTCCATCAAATACTTTTTCCGCTTCCTCGAGGGCCGGAACTTCCATGTTCTTACATATCATAAGCCCTTGACGTTCGCATTCCAATGAAACCACAGCGATCACACAGCACGTGACATCCGGCACCTCTGCTTTATATCAAAGTACAGTGTTCTAGAGGGGGTTGTAGTGGCAAGAGCGGCGGCCGCTTTGTGAAGAGTTTGCGCGTAGACGACACCATGGCGCGGCTGTTCTGTGCCCTAGGAGCGCGCCTCCGTCAGCCCCATCATCAGCGCTGTTCGGCGCTTACTACTGCGGTTTGACTGGAGCTTTTCGCGGTGCGAGCTAACTGCTAATGCAGTTCTGTATGCTCTGTTTCACCTTATGATGTACCGCAGGAAAGGCTACAAGCGCGAGCTCCTTGCTCTGGGGCACATCTCGGCGGCACAAGCTCTCGTGAAATAAGAGCAGCTGCCATATGAGCTTAAATTGTAGTTCTGCCTTTGGACTAATGCCTCTAGAGTGTGTGCTTCCTCTATTTGAAATATTCCCGTGTTTTGAGGGAGATTATTTAATTAATATCGAC
The DNA here is from genome assembly GCF_016920785.2 of Ixodes scapularis. NCBI lineage: Eukaryota > Metazoa > Arthropoda > Arachnida > Ixodida > Ixodidae > Ixodes > Ixodes scapularis. The sequence continues at coordinate 38,007,501 of NW_024609883.1, forward strand.
CCCCCCCCCCCCCCCCCCCAGTACTGACACATCGTTCAGCAACGCTATCACTTGGGCTGCAGGCTTAAGGCTGCGGTCCCACGGCAGCCATCTTGAACAAGGCGTTAGTTCAACCAATAGATGGCGACACGCACCCGTGGGGTGTAAAGCCCCTTGATAAAGGCGCTTTCACAAGTACCGCCAACCATTGTTGTGGAAATGCGCAAGACACGTGCCACGAGCGGGTGCTCCCCCGCCATTCGCTTCCAAGGGCCGCTCGAGACCTGGGCCACGTGCGCTCGCGCATTTGGCGCTACTTGCAAAGACAAACGAAAACATCGAGGGGCTTTAGTGGGGTGGCCGAAACATTGGTTCACGGTGGGATGGCTCGAGCACCATCTCGTTCCCCTCGTGGCCTTGCTCGCGCCTCTGCCAGTTGTGCTCAGCTAGCTCAAGTAGCGTGGCCCAGCAAACGGATGTATGCGAGAATGTCAGGCTGGGTATAAATTGTTCTCTGATATAGGGAGATGCGGTTCGGTGGTTGCAACGGGCTTTCGCAATAAATCTTACCAAGAAGGAATCAAATGTTGATTGACGTGTCAATATTCTATCAATGAAATTTTTTTCTGCACTCTCAGTAGACTCAATCTTCCAAGACACCAGTGGAAGCGGACGTCAAGTAAACTGCTTTGTGATTTACGGTACTTACCTCACCATTTTATTGACGACTAAAATAACGTCACGAAATATTGTGTTTCACGGGGTCCGAAAGATGTTGTGAAGGTTGTTACATTATAGTTCCCAGAAACTTGCTGGAAAGACTCGAAGTCTTCCTTGAGTCCATCGCCGTCATGAACAGTAACTGAAAACGATCCACTATTCAGTGGGTGGGTGGCGAGACGTATCCGCATCTGCGGAGTCATGATCGATGCGTACTCTAAAGGCTCTGTTATACTCCGACGTAACGCGTGCGCGCGTGCGAGCGCGTCACAGCGACGTCACGTCGGCGAAAACCCGACGCTCTATACTCCGGCGTCGTGGCGTAGCCGACGCGACCGGCGGCGTTCGACGCAGCCTGACTGCTTCGACGCCAAAATGGAGCATGCGGTATTCCGCGCCGACCGCGCCGGCGGCGCCGGACCAGGATGCATCACGCGCTGGCTCCCGGCAGCCCTCGCGCGGGAAGCGCGGCGAATACGAGCAGTAGCAGACGACAGGAGCACCACTCCGTGTGGCGCAACGAGGTAGAGGGGCTTAGAGCGATAAACCGGGGTTCCGGTCTGCACTCGAAAGTGACCCCCATAAGGAGGCTGCCATTGTACGCAAATTTGACCACACGTCACATGACCAAACCAAATACGTGACGTCACTGGAAAGATGGCAGCGCCCATGCAGCGGCTGGCCCTGGCTGGCCCCGGCTGGCCCCAGCTGGGCCGGAGCTTGTCGAATGCTTTGTTGGTTGTCGTTCGTCTCGGCGAGTTGATTTCAGACGCGGAAGCCGTCATATAAGGCCGGTCGAAAGCGAATTCGGAGTTCAGCGTGGTGTTTGACGTAGGTATAACGTGAAAATACGGAGGAACGGTGTGCATTTCGCTGGTGACCGACCGGGATATTGCCACGGAAGAGACAATCTGACCTACGTTGCTCGGACCTCGGATTGAATCGGATACCGCTAGGATAAAATTTAAGGCGACGTTTCTGTGCTCTCGTTGACCATCGGAATCTTCGAGGTTTGCAGTGAAGCTTGTGCAATATATTTGGATACACAGTTTAGCGACGGAAATTGCGTGAGTCGTGCTTGGCGGTGTGCAATCGCGGTGCAGCTTCGATCAAATGACCGAGGGCTCACTTCGGTTGTGCGGCGCACCGGAAGGCTGCCTTGAAGCTGGTAGTTCCCGTGCCGTGCTGTTTGCAAATTGTTCCGGCGTAGAAGTGCACTTTCACGGAGCACAGGTGTGCGGCGCACCGAAGAGCTGCCTTTAAGCTGGTAGTTCCTGTGCCATGCTTTAGGTGATGCTGTGCTGCTTCCGAAATTGTTCCGGCGTAGACGTGCACTTTCACGGAGCACAGGTGTTGCAGTTGGTATTGGTCCCGCTGGTCTGTCGCACGTTTCGTCAACACAAACGTTTCATTCACACTCGTTACGCGAATTGCAAGCTGTTCGGACATTTCATCGAGCGTGTTACCTACCCAGTTCACGCCGCTTTGTGGCAACAGTCTGCGGTGGCTCATTACCAGAAAAGTGGTCCCACATCCATTTCAGTTCAGTTCGTCCACGGCAGTCGCCAAACCCCGAAGGAGAGGATTTATTCAGACAGAATGCCACTAAAGCAATGCAGCTTCTTCAGTGGTCAGGATAGATTCTCTTCTGCGAGTTTTGTTATACTGTCACGGATCCTTGTTCCAGTCCTATCTTCTATCAATATTCGCTATTCTGGGACACTGCAGGTCATGCTCAACTGTAATCGTATGTTCTGGTGGAGGTGCTGGGCACTTTACCCATAGCCCTTCACTCTGTGTGTCAGCCGAGTTACCCGATAATGGGACACGGCTGGCGGACTATTTTGCGTCTTATACCCCCGTCGAGCCGTAAGCAAAGTCCTGACCCGAGCCTGGCAGAACAACCTCAAGACGACCGAGTACCACAAGGAGTAACCTCGGAAATACACCACGAAGCACCTGAAATCCGAGTCAGTTGCTGCTACCAGGAAAAACCACCGGAATTCGGTCTCCTGTCTGAAATTCCGAAGCTTACTAAGCCAACAATGACAAACCTGTAGCAGCGAACCGTGTCCCCTCCCACCATTGTTTGCATGCCCGTCGCAAATCACACTCCGACGCTTTTTCACGCAAGCTGTATGAAGACGTCGAGGACTGGATTGAACAATATGACAGTGTCGCCTGCCACATTGGGTGGACAGACAACCAGCTCCTGCAGAACCTTACTTCTCGTGGAAGAAACTGCCGGCGCTGGTCTGAGAACCATGGATCCTCCTTAACGTCATGGGAAGTTTGCAAGATCGAGCTGAAGCGCGCATTCGTCAGCCAACATCAACGAGAGAGAGCCGCATTCTTGATTCTGTCCAGGACACTGCCCCAACGAGAGCGCCACCGCACTCGTAGAGGATGTTTTGCGCTTGATCGAGCGCCCACGCCTACGCCGACCTTGATGCTACAGAAGACAAGAACCTAAGAATCCCATGCCCCTCACGTGAGGGACAACACCTTCGGCAGCCTTGTCCGCAACCCCCCAACAACAGTCGAAGTGTTCATATCACCGAGGCTTCCAACATGGAATGTGCACTGCATGCCCGAGCCTGCCACTATGAACAACTTCCCGGCGTCTCGACACTCGAGTTGTCCAGCTTCTACTTCGACGCCAGCCTCCCAGGCATCCACGACATCATCCACGACGTTGTCTGGGAGGAGATCAGGAAGCTACTTCCTGCCATCAGTTGCCCGGCTTTTATTTTGATTGCCAAGATTGTTTCGGAACAAGTTTGACAGGTATTTCAACCGAGACTTCTGCGAGCGAAGCGGCATCTGACAAACCGAGGGCAACTTACGCCACAATGGCACGACGACCGCCACCGGCTGCCCCTTAGTATTCAATGCCAATTCAATGAGACACTCTAACGCCGAAGCATTCCCGACATTGTGTGTAGGTCTGTGCTCAACAAAGTACACCGAGGAAAACGTAGGTGATGCGAATGTGCGACCGAAGACCACTTTGCTACCACTGCATGAAGCCGACCATGTCTACCAAAGCAGCCCGTACCAATGAATTGGTCTGCGAGGGTTCGTGCCAAATGACCCTCGATTACGTCTCGAGGAGCGACCACGGGAGATTAAGGATTACCTTCGGCGACCTTTGTCCCTGATGCCGAAGGTGCTGAATCGAAGGTTCTGAATCCCTGATTACCCCGTAGCTCCTCATGTCCATCACCTCAACAAGAGGTAAGCACGACAAAGCAGGTGAGCGGCGATGCAGTGACAGTTGATTTGGTGTTAGTTGTCGTCCAAGGACAATACCTAATAATTTGCCGACACCATTCATCTGTGTCCATGCAATGAAGCACACAATTTCCAACTTTGAGGGAAAATGCCCCTGAGTGACTTGAAGGAATAGAATGGTTGGTTGCTCTCAAAAGTGAACTGCAAGCATCACCAGACTTGGATAGCAAACAAAAATTGTCGCCAGCTATCAAGTCAACGGTACAGCAAAAGGCACAGCCACGTAAGCAATACATGCCCGAGCTTGCTACATTGATGCCGAAAACTACCAGGAAAATTTTCGGATTAGAAGCCAGCCCTGCAGCTTCACTGCATCAGACGTCAGTGGCCGCACATGACGTATGATTACAAGACAGCATCAGTCGGTCAAAGTTGCCACTCGACCAAACTGAACACCGACGTGCCAGGAGCGTCATCCGACAACAAGGTCCACAGGTACTACGACTGAACGCCTGACACGAGACTGTCGCAGAAAGAACTCGTTATTTAACCATTTACTAAGAATCAATAATTATGTAATCAAATGGAAATAGACATATTTGATACACTAACCAGAGAAACATATTTCCGCTTGCCTTCATGCCTTGAGAGTCTACACACCGAGAATTGTGTCCACTGCACGCTCTGGACCTTACGAGGACACTCGCTTCTCTGACCCTTCAATATTAATTAAGGGGTCATACCAGACTGGCAGACTTCTTGCAAGGGGCTGCACTCGTTCAAGCTTTCCTGAACATGTGGTGCATCCGAAAACCAGCACCAGTGATGTGAAAATGTTATTTATTAATTTATTCCTTCCAGGGGCCTTCGTAGGCATTGCAGAGAGGATACTTAAAACTACACACATGATAATAGCATTAAAGCACACTGCTGTAACTTGTTATTTGGAAAAACAAGCACAACTCTGAGCGTATAGTTTAATAGTATGTGTTGATGCATTGTTATATAGCATGACACTTCCTATATGTATGACACAATAGACCCTTTGCAGAACCTTATCAAGCAACACAACTGCCATCATTTTTTTCGGCGTAAAGCACACGAATGGGCCCCAGTTCAGGTTGAACGCTAATGCAGCATTCGAGTCCAATAGGTGCTGAGCCGAATTCACAGGGATGGCGGACATAACATTCTTGTCGAACAAATGCCCAAAGTATGAAAGCCTGGGGTAATTACAGAATTTGTCAGACGGCAAAGGCTACAGTCTCGGTGAGTCAATACACACATTGGACAGAGGCACATGACAACATATCATCAGAGTGCTCGTCTGCACAGATTTGTCACACACCTTCGCTCGGTCTCTCTGATTGGCTCGAGGGGGCTGTGGCAGTTGGCCTTTTCCAAGTTACGGTGATGCGAAGTATAGACAGCCCACACTTTTAAAAAGAGTCTATTGAAGATGCCGAAAGGAATGGTAGTCAACATTTTTCAACAAGACTGCTCTCCAGGCAAGGGATGAACAAAAATATGAATCATCTTATCCAGGTAATTAGAACAATTAAATAATTGACCGACTAATACAATGCACTCTTGATGGAAAAGAGTATAGCTGCAATAAATCCTACAAAACAGAAAAAATGCGCAGTTAATCTATGCATGCACCAAAACAGTTGTTCTTATAGCAAGTCGAATAGCTTTGAAGCAGGTGCCTGCAACGATTTATTCTTCCCCATACTCAATAAAACGCTATTCTCGTAGCTGAAAATAAGGGTGCACTTCGCACTCACACACACACACAAAAAAAAAGGAAGAAAAGCGATCGAATGTAGAATCGTGGATTAGCACAAAAGGTTAAAATCGCAGGAGCTTCCTCGCTAAAAGTTCCTATGGTTGTTCGGTGACGGAGGGCTGAAACAACTTCCCTTAGGCCCTAACGTGACGTATACATTTCGCGTAGATTCTCAGATATTTCAACGTTCAAACAAAGCTAAGAGAATGCGAAAATTTCATGTTAAAAGCACTCAAAGTTCTATCGATCCTCGGACACATCCCGGAATCCGAGCACCGGTACGGCGATGCAGAGCTGATGCTGTCTCACAGGCGTTAATATCCAGATGATCCAGAGCGATCTAGCGCAAAAACGGTATAAAGTATCATTCCTTCATATTTTCACATTATACCTGCGTCAGCGAGCACGAAGAAGCCCGAAGTCGTCGGAAAGCAGCAGCACATCACGGCTACCGCGCACCGAACAAACTCGCATCCGCCAGCTCTGGGCGCTGCCATCTTACCTGTGACGTCACGGCTCTTGGGAGGTCATGTGACGAGTGGTCACATTTGCGTAAAATATGGCGGCAACCGGGGGGGTGCCACTTCCGAACTTCCGGTTTATCACTCTAAGCCCCTCTACCTCGTTGGTGTGGCGTCATGTTTGAAGAATCGGACTCGGTCGGTCGAGAAGCTCATCGAGGGAACTCGTCCTCACCCGTGTGCCTCCGACGCGAAGAAGCTTGAGTACCGTAGACCGTGCGCTTGTCAAAGATGTACCGTATGTACATTGACCGCCTACGCTTGCGGCTCAGGTGGTGCACCAACAGTGCAAGCGCGAGTTTTCGTCGTGCAAGGTACGTCCACGCCATCGCTCGAACTTGGCGCTCAAGAAGCGCGAGCATTCTCGTCTGCTATTCGAAATGAAAAGGAACCGGAAGTGGCGCACTCTCACAGGAAACGTGCCCTCGTAATCAGATTCTGCGCATGCGCCACGCCGGTGGCCCACCGACGCACAGCCGCGGGAGTCGCCAGGACCGCCGGAGTATAAAGAGGGCGAATTTTTGACGCGCGCGGCGTGACTGACGTGACGTAGCCGACTTCGGCCAGCGTTCGCCTGCGCGCGCGTTACGTCGGAGTATAACAGAGCCTTGAGTGGCTGGAAGTTTGCACGATGCCTGCCACGACGTCCGAACACGTCATTGACGTTCTACGGTCTCTTTTACCTACTTTTGCCGTAGCGAAAATACTTTTCTTTGATAACGAGCCAAATCTTGCTTCAAATAAAATAAACAAGTTTTTGAAGAAAAAAAATGAAAGACGTTTACAATCGCCTGTAACGCCTAATTAGAGTGCAGCTCTTGAGGAAAAGGAGGGAAGGTACGGATAGGAGGGTATGCCCCTCCTCCTCATTTGTACCCTCCCCTCTTACCGCTCATTCACACTGGAAGCGGATCCCCGTTCGCAAAGCGGTTGCGAACGCGGTTGTATAAAGATTCAGTGCAATTGCACGCGCGCTCGATGACGTCAGGTCCGCGTGCAAATGTACTGAAACTTTATACAACCGCGTTCGCAACCGCTTTGCGAACGCGGATCCGCTTCCAGTGTGAATGAGCGGTTACTCTCCTGCTCGCCTCACAATTAGGTAAAAAATTTACCGCTAAATTTAGGGCAGAATTTTTCCCGCTAAATTTAGCTGGGAAATTTTTCCAGCTAAATTTAGCGGGAAAATTTTTTTGCTAAATTTAGCGGGGAATTTTCTCGCTAAATTTAGCGGGTATTTTTTCTGCTAAATTTAGAGGAGAAAATTTCGCGCTAAATGTGGCGGGCAAAATTTTCTGCTAACTTTAGAGGGAAAATTTACCCATAATGCAACGCGCGTTGACTTCACAAGTGACGTCACTGCTGAGGCTCGTGACGTCACGTGTGACGTCGTCTATGACGTCACTTGTGCATATGGGACGTTTCCCACGATGGTGTCATACTTGACGTCATGTGTGACGTCATTATGGGAAACGTCCCGTAATGCACCGCTCGGTTACGCCGACGGCGACGCCGCTCAAGCCGGAAACGGGCGCCTTAGAGCTGCGCTCTAAAAATAACCGGCATCAGGCATCACATTAGTGCACCATACTATCCTGCAACTAACGGGCAAGCAGAACAGATGGTGTGCGAAACAAAAAAAAAATCCCTTTTGAAGCTTACTGAAGAAGCAGTTCAGTGAAGAATCGCCAGGTTCTTGTTCCAGCAGCACGCGACGGTCTCATATTACACGGAAAAAACACCCACCGATGCAATATTCGGCGGACGAAGAGCCACACCCCTCGATCTCATGATACTATGGCCTACGAACGAAGATCGAGAGACTCCCAGATCGGGAGTAATGGCAGTTTATTCGGTCGGACAATTCGTCTAAGTGACGAATTTCAGCGGAAGCCGGGCCTTCCATGTAAAACTTGAGTAGAAAAAGCTCTATGTTGGTTGACCAGAAGGTGTCATCCCTCTGAATATGTTGGATATGAATGCCCTTTAGTGTAAACATAACTAAATCACAATACTCTCTTTGTGTATTGTGTAACTGCCCTTGTATTTGAAGTTAGGGGGGTGATTTGGACCTTTCACACCAGGCTCCTTTTTCTTATTTTTCGCCTCATACTCCTTTGCGGTTTAAGTATGCTTCAAGAATCTTTTGGAACGGGGACACTTTACGTCAACGAGGCCATTTGTTACAAGTAGTCAATCAGGGAAGGCTGCTAGGAATCCGTCCCTCATATTAACGAATAAGCCGCACTTCTGCATAGTGAAAATTTTCCTCTTCCACGTACAGTTGTAAAGCAGCATCCTCATTGATTCTAAAATGTACTGTTGCGGGTGAAGAAAGTTTTTGGCTACACGATACTTGAAACAAGTCTGGCACTGTACGTTGTGGTTCGACACCCACTAATGTCGTCGTCCTTATAGAGCCTCGTCATTGAATCATTACCTCGAGCCCCCCCCCCCCCCTCATATTGCTCTTCATCAACAGTAAGTACAATAGGCTACCGCCGTATTACAATGCAAGAATTGAAAAATTGAGTCGTTCAGTCCTTCAACAAATTTATTATTTATATAATGTTATTACGTTAAATTACCTCAAGACGATCGACGTCCATCGTCGATCTTCAAATACTTATACCTGTATATAAATTAGACGCACAAGAGTCCGTGGCCGAGTGCATGGTCTAGCGCACACCAGCTCGGAGCACTTGGAGCGAAAGCTCGCGCTGCAGAACCCACCCCGCCCCTGCCCGTTTCGATCTGGAAGAGCATCGTACCGGCGTGCGGTCGCGTATCCCTACTGCGTGGTGCACGTTAAGACCCCACACTCTAAGAAAAAAGGGAGGAGAAAGGTAGCAAAAGCGACACTTCCTCCTTGTTGCGGACAAGTTGCCCAGAGAAGGGAGGAACGGCAGTTCAGATGAAAGGAGGAGGGCGCGTTCCTCCTTGTTCTGTTGGCGCAGGGGTAGAACATCGCGCTACTGACCAAGTGGTCAACGGTTCGATCCCCAAAAAAGTGGGATTTTTTTTTTTTTTTTTTTTTACCAAAACACACATAAACAAACCCAGACCGATGAAAGGAAAATTAAAGTCCTTATTATTCTCCGAGACGTTTTCCTCCTCCAGGCAGACCGGAGAAAGCTTTCGGCCTCCCGACCCATCTTCTTTCGGTTTCGTTTTTCGAGCACATCGCGCACGTTGTTTAATAAATTAATGTTGAGTTGATTGAGCTTCAGCGGCAGCGAAGGCCGCCTGTAATTCCGTCTTCTAGTCCAAACGTGCAGAACATTTCGGTTGCATTGACGTTTTTACCACTAATTTTATCAAACGAGCTAACGAAGCCGCTAGAAACAGCGAAGTTCCGGAGCAGTGCCAGCAGCGCTACATACACTGGGTAAGACGGCCGTCTCCAATTTGCGGGACACACGCGGAACTACAGCAGCGAAACCACGAGGAACTGTGTCGACGTTTTCGACGTTATGGAAATCGCGGGAACTGCGTCCAAGGAAGGCAGGTTGTCCTGCCGGCTGCCTGGGTGCCTTCCGTGCTGAGTTCGGTTCCGTTGTCCCGTGCCGAGTGCCAACCGGCGTTCAACGTGATTCTTCTGCGTGTCAGCAACATCGTCAACGTGGTTCTGTATTTCTTCGTGTCAGCGACATCGTGATGGCAGTGTTGTGGGTTGTGAACAGAAGACTGGAATTATCGCCGATGTGACCGTGTGTTCGCGTATCAGTGGTGTAACAACAAGATGAGATGACGTAGACTGTCGGGCATTGATGCCGCTGGTCGGGCCGTTATCGGAGGGGCCGGGGTGTCGCAGGATGACATTCCGCTTTACATTAAAGAGTTTAAAACCACTTGAGGGATTAGGTGCAGTCGATCGACGTGTGGATAGTCATGTTGGAACGCTGGTCTGAACGGTAAACTCCTATCGTACAGTGGCCAATGTGACTGTCGGTCCCCGAGAGCGATTGCGCTCTGGGGAAAAGACAACACTACGAAAGTATGACGAAAAGTACGTATATTTATAATGGAAGTTTAGCATAAAAAAAAAAGACAGGCAAAATTAGAAAAAAAGCAAAAAACGCTATCCTTTATTTTACTGTTTAAATATGTTACGGTTCCTGTAGAAACTGCCTTCTAAGTGGCGCGCTGGGATGAGCGCTAGAAGTTTTCGAGCTCGCAACGGCGCAGCCGCGCAGCTCCGTACACTTAACAGTTGTCGCAAGTCGCGGCTTTGACTGCATTCAAGTTGATCGAAAAGCGATTTCTGTGCCCGTGAAGCATCACTTCCAGCTGAGTGGATATCCGCTCTACAGAGATTAATTCAAGACGGCAATTGCAGCTTTGCGCGAACAGCACAAATAGAAAAATGAACACTACAATATAAATACTGGCTACGAAGGGCCATGCGGGAAAACAAACTCATGGCTTGGAACCACATTGGAGCGGCTCGATTTATTGGCTTTCAAATAATTATGGCATGATCGAGCGTCTTCTTTTTAATAAGAGATTCATCCCCTGAGCCATTAAAAATAGCCTCAGGTGTATGGCATTGCTGGAAAAAAATGAACATGTTCGGAATATTTTTTTTTTGCTTAGGGAGTCACCGAAATATTCCGTACGTTCAAAACGACCACTATAAAAGACGGAAACGCAGGGCTCGGTAGTAGTGATCGGGATAGTGTGCTGTGTATGCGTTCAATATATGTTGACCTGATGTTTGTAGTGTGCGCAACGTGTCTACATGTGTTAGAGATTCCGATGAAGAGGAAACGCAATTGTGGCGTAAGGAAATCAAAATATTTTTTTGTAAAACATGAATTGGGCGGTACCTAGCGCCACCTAGCCTAGCTACGTGAGATTACTCTGCTTGACCCTGCCATCTGGTGGCAAGCGATTTAACATCCTTTTACGCTACGCGGCTACGCCATAATTTCGTGTTACCGTGCTGAGATAAGCCAAGAGGTTGCTTCGGATTTGCTTTTTTTTGAGAGCGGCTTTTGGTTTTGCGGGCGAATGATTTTCACTCCTCCGTGATGTGCGGTTGACGCAACGGTTGACGAAGGAATTGTGGCTCGAGCAATAGCAAAGGTAGGACATAAAGTGCGCGAACTGAGTGCCGGTTGTCTCCGTTGAACATCGCAGTGCTGACGATGAGAAGACTGAGTGACTGCATGCTTTCGAAACGTAAGTTTCTTTACCTGCAGGGGTAAAGAAACTTCGGAAATAAATACAGTTCGCGGAAAGCTCGTGTTACGTTTTTATTTCCTGCTCCTCTCGCTTCGTGCAATAGACTTAGTGTTCTCGTTAAGCCTTACCGAGCCCGATTCGCTCGATTCGTGGCCGCCATAATGAGATGCAGTCGACGGAGGAACTTTCCTCCCCTGCTTAAGGGTCGAAAGTTTCTCCCTTTCTGAAGGAACATATGTGTCAAGAGCGTTCCTCCCTTTAGGGAGGACTATACTGACCCTTTTTTCTAAGAGTGCAGGTTTGCCGTTGTACCGCACTGGCTAAATTGCTCATCCACAGCTAAGGCACCAGACGCCCACAAAGGCAGACTAAATTCCGGCTCTATAAACATACACAGAACAATTTGCAATTAGACGCATAATAACAAAGAACACAGCGTGCCGCATCTTTTCTTTGGATGCCTTTTTAAAACCAGCGAAAGCTCGCGCATTCTCTCTTTTGAGACGGTTAGAACGGTCGCACATAAAACCCGCGTTTCCCCTACCCGGCCGCTTCCTCCTCTCATTATGTATAGTTGGTTATAACTAAATAAGCTATAATAATGGTGTATTATTCATATTTACTTTCAGTTTCAGTCAGGGAAAAGGAGTTTCGGGGGAGCTAGAGCCAATAAATGATCTGCGCATAGAGTATCGGCACTCTCTTCCCCGACAGTGTTCTGAACGCCGTCATTTTGGTGCTTGTGCAGAGCAGGTGCAACTGCCGATTGTCATGATTCAAAAGTGCGACATCCTCAGCATTAGATTCGGTGTTAGGAAGCTCATGTAATGTTGCTTTGCTTTGTCTCAATCTGTTAAAAGTGGAGGACGGAAAAGCGTTTCTTGTGATTTCAGATAAAGCTTCAAATAACTGACAACCACAATTTTAAACCACAATATGGCCAAGTGCCGCTACTCTGAAGCGTAGCTTATTTAATGACACTATTCATGCTCTTGTTCAAGAGGCTTGTAATACCTGGAAAGGCCATGACGTAAGCCCCGTGGATTCCACAAGCCACTGCCTTTTGACACCAGCCTCTTCCTCATTGTTCCCGCTTGTGCCAGTAAATTAGCTATGGTTCAGAGTAACGACACTTGGCCATATTGTGGCTTAAAATCATGGTTGCCAGTTATCTGAAGCTTCATCTAAAATCACAGGAAACGCTTTTCGGTCCCCCACAAATGTTTAAACAACCCGCGACAGAGCATTGAAATATTGCATCAGCTTCCTAGCACCGCATCTAATGCTGAGGAAGTCGCACTTTTGGATCATGACGATCGGCAGTTGCGTTTGCTCTAAACAAGACCCAAAATGGCGGCGCCCAAAACAATTTCGGGGAACGGGGTGCCGATGCTTTGAAGCTCATTTAGTGACTCTAGGCGTGAAGTGAACTCGGGTGTATTTTTCCTCTTCGTCTTTATTGTTTATTGATTTCAATCATATCGAATAATGAACACATTATATCACGCTACGCTTGTGTAATTATTTGTCTTAGATTTATTAACCTGACCCAGTACTTCAACCATTCATTTATCGATAGTAATTCTGCCAATAGATTTTTTAAATGTGAAGGTAAAAAGACACGGAGATTGATGATGATACAGACACCAACGCCGCCCTCGGAAATTTTTTAAACACTAGAAATCAGCAGTTTGTCTGCCATCCGCCAGGTAGCGCAATAAAACACCCAAACAGTTTTTAATTGTTTTTAAAATTAGCTAAGCTCTACACCTATTCAAAAACCAAAACAAGATAACTGTGAAGATTTAATACATCGCAATAGATATATATTCCAAACAATAAATGTTATTAAATGCCAATAAATCTGTTTGATGTCCAAAAAAGATATGCGTCAAAAACAGGTAAGTTTGAAGGGCTCCTGGAGCGTTATGACTTTTTAAATGAAAAAAAAGCCATCGTCCACCTCTTGGGCAACCATTGTAGCTCTAAATGTTATAAAATATTTTATCATAGTTTAATTATTTCCTCCGCGGCATTTGAAGTACCATGACTCGAAGCTCAAAAAAATGCTACGTTCGACATAAAATATCTAAAGAAAAAAAATGTACACAACATTAAATTTTTTTTCTGCATATTACCAATTATAAGCACTACATCTGTAGCTAATTTCATTGTCCTAGCGCTGGTCATTAAAAGCATATTTGTGCTGAAAAATGTCAGTTTTAGGTCAATATTTGGATGGATGAAAAGAACAAAGTAGTGCAAATACCAAAAAAGTGTATCGTTACATTCTGCTCCGACATCTTGTTAACAAAACTGCTATATTGGAACCGTGCTACCTTTAATGGATCGTTCATAAAACATGAACTAGTGCAGCAAGTGAGGGTCCGCACCATCATATTCGCATCGCTATAAATGCGCATGAACATTAAAAACCAACACACACCTAATATCAAATGAAAGAGGATTGCATTGCCTTTCGAAGGACATCAATCCCACAAAACAGTATTTAAAAGGAGATGAGTAATGACCTGCCAAAAAGTACCCAAACTGCCACATTCAGTGGGACTGTGGCCTTAATAGCTGCGAAAGAAGTTCTACGGTGCTACATTTTGGAGAACCGTACCGCGTCACCCTCGTCGTCTTCTTCGTTCGTCGCACACGTGCCATTATTTCTCCTAGGGCACAGAGCTCCAGCGCCACTCGCGGTATCTACGTCGACCGTCTTCGCGCGCTTCATTGTATGCGGGCGCCGCTCTTGCCACTACACCCTCTAGAAGACTGTATATCAAAGTTTACCGCCGATATCCGCCATGTCAAAGGCCATGAAAACACTGCTGCGGACGCACTCTTTCGCGTCAGCGCTATTTCTTCAGCAGATCCGGTGGACTGGAAGGCCTGGCAACCGCTCAAGCAAACGATACCTAGCTGCAACACTTGCGTGCCACTCCTGGATCACTGAAGGTTGCTGACATTCCTCTGCCTTTTTCTGCAACAACAGTTACCTGCGAGGCGACAACTGGTGTGTCCGGACCATTCGTACCACCAGCATTTCGTCGCGCTCTTTTCAACAACCTGCACTAGTAGAGCCACCCAGAAATCCGTGCTTCACAGAAATTAATAACTGCTCATTTTTTCTGGTCCAGCATGAACGATGTCCGTTGCTGGGCACGAACGTGCGTGCTGTGCGTCAAGATCACGCGAAACACAATCACCCCCATCTCACCCTTCTGACCACCGGACTCCAGGTGTGCAAACGTCCACATAGACTTAATGGGCACCCCTTCCATCCTCACGGGGAGCCCGCTATTTGTTGACGTGTGTAGACAGATTCACCAGATTGCCCGAGGCATTCCCCGTCCCTGACATGACAGCAAAGACAATCGCTAGAGCCTTCATCGACGGCTGGGTGTCCCGTTTCGGCTGCCCGGCTGTAGTCCCCACCGATAGGTGGCGGTAATTTCAATCCTCCCTTTTTGCCGCCTTCGTCACCGTCCTGGGCGTCCGACACATTCACACCACCTCCTATCGTCCCTCGGCCAACGGCATGGTGGAATTCGGCTGCACCGCCAGCTGAAGGCAGCTCTCGCCAACTACGAGCCGCGGGAATGTTGGGCCGACCGCCTACCCCTCGTACTCCTAGGCCTTCGCTCAGCGCTCAAGGCAGATTAACTCGGCTGTTCTACAGCCGAGTTAGTCTACGGCACACCCCTGCGCCTACCTGGCGAATTCTTCTCTTCGTTTCCCTCTGAGTCAAGAGAAGACCCCACCGGCTACCTGGACGACTTACGAAAAAACTTTCGTCTCCTCCGGCCTGTGCTTCCAGCTCAACGGAGTCATCGAGACGTATTCGTGAGCCAAGACTTTGAGACATGCTCGCATGTTTTCTTGCGTCGCGACCAGGTCCGTCAACCATTGGAACCGGCCTACGACGGCCCGTTCAGAGTGCTGGATCGGCAAGCCAAGACCTCTATACTAGACATAAACGGCCGTCGTGACGTAGTCACGACCCCTCTAGAGCCGTCGCATGCAGGTATGCAGCCTGTAGGGGACGGAGCGGTTGAGTGGTTGCGGCTTCAGCAAGTGAGTTGGACTGTTTCCGTTGGCGTTTGATATACGAGCCGAACGATGTGGCAGAGAGCGGTGCAGAAGATATCTTGCGCAAACCATGCAGGGAGTTGACGCTGAAGTCAGGCCTATTGGAGCAATGATGCGGCAGAGAGAGGGCACAACGATCCGTTCGTGCTGTGGATCCAATGTGAAGTAGGCTCGATCGCAGCTTGGGCTCCAGGGGACATGGCGGTCAGTGTGGGGCCAATTCAGCGTTATCCCCGGAGGTGACGCACCGAGTGGAGAACAATGCCTGACCAGAGATAAGGAAGCCCTGGTCGGTTAGCGAAGTGTCTTGTCAAGAACAGTGTGGTCCGCCGTGACTTGCCATCACCCAGCGTGGCGCGGTGCGGCACGCCCCACATGTTGTGGCAGCACGCGACCGTGCCAGGCGAGCACCACACCACACAGATGAGCACAACTGCCGGGGCGACACCAGCGACTGTGGCAGTGGTGGAAAAAGCCAAAGTATGTTAACTTGCCAAACCGGCAGGATGAGCGAGGTGGTCGCAGCCCGCATCTGGATCCTCCGACA
This sequence comes from Ixodes scapularis, assembly GCF_016920785.2. Taxonomy (NCBI): domain Eukaryota; kingdom Metazoa; phylum Arthropoda; class Arachnida; order Ixodida; family Ixodidae; genus Ixodes; species Ixodes scapularis. Next base: position 38,023,576 of record NW_024609883.1, read on the forward strand.
CTACCGCAAGTTCGTCGGATTTTTGGTTCCCAACTTACGAATTTTTAAAGAGGCCGTGGCGGAAAGCAGTGTTTTTCACATCCGTTGTGGGTCGGATGTTTTGCTCGATCTCCCGCCGTGGATTGTGACTCCACATTGTATTAACTTTTTCAAGCACTCTCTGAGCACAGGTAAAAGGCTCTAATACCATAAAATAATTTTAGGCATTTTACGTTTTTTCTGTAAAAATGTAAAAAATGCCCCTTGGTTAATTGTTGACGAACTTTGACAATTGAATACTGGCGATCTACTTGGGGTACGTCGACACTTTTTAGGTCTATGAAGAGCCCAAATCACGCTCTTTGTATGGAGAGTAAAATCACTCAGCTGTATATAATTTCATTTGCGGTACGTTTACGTTAATTTTATGCGATAGTAGATGTGATAGTTGTCTACTCGCAAAGCAAGTCGAGAAACTGTGTATTTTGTTTGTATGTTCTATATTTAAGCATCAATATCGTACAAAAACATGTTTTTACGGCCCGAAACGGACTTGCGAAATTCGCGTCTTCAAAAACTTGAAAATAATTTTGCCTTTTTTCAACATTCCCACATAAAAATGAAAAACAGTAGTTCCACCCTGTTATATTTATTGATCATTTCAATTTTATTATGGGCGCCAAGCTACATTGGAGGAGTTTAGAAGAGAAAGCAGCATTTCTTAACAGACCAGCAGGCGTCGTACATTTTTAGTATGTAGAAATCGGCAGACATCGTATTGATTCGGGGCCTTCATTGGCCTATATGAACGTCCCGCCCTTTCGAAACCAGCGGATGATCACGATAATTCGCGCTCGTTGTGTTAGATAGGACGGCCCGTGATAGTAAAGCGATCAGCGAACCCTGTGTCACGAGGAGTGAAATGGTACGAATGTGTCGTTGACGCGGCGAACAGTGAAGGCCACCCTGGAGGAGTCAGTCAGTCAAAAACGAAGGAACTCTTGCCTAGGAGGATGAGGACAGCACGGCCTTACAATATCTACGGTCAAAAACAGTTCTGCCGGCCAAAACAACGCCTCGTGCGCGCTGAAACCGGCGGCGCGACACAAAAATGCCGCAGACGCACACATCAAGATGGGCCGGTTTCGTTAGGGATCTGGGGAAAGTTTAAAACCAGCCATCCGTGTACGCGTGACACGATACCGCGTATTTGCCCAAGCTTCGAGCGCCCTATCCTTGAAACGGCCGTGCTCTATCTCTCTCTGCGGAGATCCGATAGCACCGAAAGGTTATCTCTTTTGGAAACAGCGAAGCCCCGAAGACTAACATTAAAAACGAGCGTGATGGTAAATATACTTGTGTTTATTCTGCCCGGGGACCAGTTGGATCGAAGTCAGCCTCTTTATCAACTATAACCGTTTGTGAACAGTGGTCGTCTCCCGAGGTGAAAAGTTAGCGCCGGCTTACGTGTTCTTTTGAAAAAGGGAAGGGGAAAGAGAAGGTCTGAGTAACTGCAGTAACTACGTCGAAAGCTCCTCTTCCGATATGAAGCTTGAGGCATGTTACGTCTCGGTTACCTCCTCGCGCATCGCTGCTCGAATCTATTCTTCACTCTGTTCCGCACACCCGTCGTGGCTTTGCGGATCTGAATGAAGAATTGATCCCATCATCATCTGGACGCCGTCAACCTGCCAGGCTTCAGTGTCGTGAGACTGGACTCGGCGTCGAAAATTTAAGACTTCTTTTTATTTAATTTCGTGTGTGTTTCTTCGCCCCGCTGAACTTTGTTTCTCGGAAGCGGTTCTGCTGAACGTTTCTTTTTTGCTTTTTTTTGTTTTCTTACTAACTGCTTGTTAGTATTGTTTAATTGTTGGGTTTATTTCGTCATGGAGTAGCGGCCTGACGGGGCTGTAGAGAGCATGTTCGCACGCATTTGGTTGTGTCCCGTTTAGGGAATGTCCGGAGGAGTTGGTTTTTGTTCTTGCGGTGTGCGGCCGAGCTTTTTCGTCTTGATTAAATTTTTTATTTTTTATTTTACCTTTACGTGTCGTCAACTTCTTTGTCTGACTCTTCACAAGGCCTAGACCTATCGCCTTGCCGCCGCTCGATCCTAAATCTTTTATTTTTTTACGCAGTTTTTGTTAAGAACGGAGTTGGGTAATATTATTCTTATTTATTTATTTTTATTCGCTACCCCTTTCCGTGACACTCTCTCCGTGTGTTTCGGACCGTTTCTGTGTCTTCACTCTTGTGCATTACGAAAGTGAAAGGCCATTCGCTGGTGACCTATGAAATGTCCGGGGAACAAACCGCAGCGTTTCGTTCCGGAAAGAATTTTATACAGCATATCGATGATATGGTGACTTTCTATGTCTTAGTAATATGACAGCTAGTCATGCTAGTTTCCAGTGAAAGTTTTATAAATCGAAACAATACAATGTCTGTGCCTCTTCGACATGAAGGTCTGTACTCGGCCTGCTGATTTGATTAGATATGTTTCTCGTGGTTTCCCGCTCTTATCAAAACATAAATAAATTTTCAATACCAAAATATGTGTTTATAATTGATTACAAAACGCAGAAAAAAATTTCAGAATCATTTTTTTCACAATTCATAGAAACGCAGGGGTCGCTATGTCTAACTTAGGTGATGCAAAACGAAGACGTCTTTTTCTGATATTGAGGCTTAAATATAGAACATACAAACAAAATACACACTTTCTCGACTTGCTTTTCGAGTAGACAGCTATTATATCTACATTTCACGAAAGATTAAAAAAAATGAAACATAGATTTTTTAAGAAAATTTATTTGAAATTTGGTACTTTTTGGTTTTCGCTTAACATTAACGCACACATACTGCACGTCGAATTTCATACAGCTGAGTGTTTTATGATACATATAAAGAGCGTGATTTGAGCTCTCCATAGACGTAAAATGTATCGACGTAACCCAAGTAGATCGCCAGTATTTAATTGTCAAATTTCGTCAACAATTAAGAGAGGGGGCATTTTGACATTTTTACAGAAAAAAAACAAATCACCTAACATTATTTTATGGTATTAGAGCCTTTTACCTGTGCTCACAGAGTGCTTGAAAAAAGTTAATACAATGTGGAGTGAAAATCCACAGCGGGAGATCGAAGGAAACATTTCTACTTTTCTTTCCCAAGCTAAACTTTATCAATACACAGATGATACTGTAATTGTTACTCGACATATTAACTTCGAAGATGCTGCCCGCTCACTGCAATGCGCTGCGACTGTAGTCATGGACTGGTTTCAACGAAATCTTCTGGAGGTTAACGTAAACAAGACTAAGCTTATTTGTTTTCGTAATCCTCTTAAAGGGACACTGACAGGGTATTTATGCTCGCCGAGGTTTTTAGTTGTACGTGACATATGAGAGCTCAACTACCCAGAACAGAATTTGCGGCTCGAAATTCGGTTTCTTTCCGCCCGAAAACCGCCGATCAAGAACTGGCCGGTTCGAGTCTCGCTCACTCTCTTTTTCGCGGTCACGGGCCGTTTTCTAAGGTATCGATGCGACCACCAAATTTAATCAAAGTCGTGGGTCACTGAAAGCACACACTCAATATTAGAAATAGAAAAAAATATAAAACCCATTTTTTGTGGCTTCTAAAAAGCTGCAAATACGTTGATTGAAAAAAAAGTTCCACAGACAACCGGAAGCATTCTGTGCGTGCGTCGTTTCGCGTATCGTGGGACTCTCAGGGACGGCGATGGCAGCGGACGACGGGCGTGGGACCTCTATTTCAGAACTGTCGTTCGCGGTACCGGCGAATTTTGTCTGCCTTTAAAAGAGAAATTTGGGACTGGTCAAAAGAATTGGTATTCATCCCGTACGACACGCCCGACCACCAAGCCGATTTGCACGAAGACGTCGCCGAGCCGTCGCTCCCTTCTCGTGGCTGAAGACATCGCTCGCGCAAACGTCAAGCGCGACGTGTCTGCTTCGAGCGTAATATGCACGCGTACGATTTCTTTACTAGGTGAGAATGTCGCGAATGCGTGGTGCATCCCGACTTCGACCCGGGAGTGCTTTTGCTAGAGGAAAATCGGCAGCAAACTTTCCAACTTACAGTTTATCGGCTGAATTATTACTAAGGAAAGAGATACCCTATTTTCGATATGCACCAGTAGCTCAGTGGGAAAGACGTCCACTTCACACGCGGTAGGACCTGGTTCGATCCCCCGTGAAACTTTTTTTTTTTTTTTCTAAATATTTTTGATGTCTACATTTCTTTTTTTTTCACAATTATTACTGAAGAAACAAAAAAAATAAGAAACAAATGTTGTGGATGACACGTCGCTGAATTAAATGCTATGGGATTTCCTTTTTGACACCTGCGAACTCAATGTAATCACTTTCCACAAAATGCAAGGAGCATATGAATCAGCGTCCGCTTTCCGAGGTGCCCGTAAATGGTCTACAGGATTTGCAGCCAGCGATTGGTCCCGATCCCGTTGATCTTTCGGAAACTCTGTCGCACAATGCCACTTCTGTTTCGGACGCGGGACATGTGAGCCAGCTCTTCACGCAACATCTTGGGTGTATTCTTTTCGGAGCCGATCAAAATTCACCACGGGCACTCACTACTCATCTTCAACTCCTCAATGTACAAAACAACTCATCTTGGAGTACAGAACAACGAGTGGAACATACATAACCGCAAAAGAATCCCACGGCGAGCAGTTCCCATACGCCGCATGTCGTCTGCTACCGGGAAACAGAAAAAAAAAAAAAAAAAAAAAACGGTCGGTTGCAGATACGTGACTTCCGCCACTCCACTCTCTTCTCTCCACTTCTCCGACCTCCGTCGGGTTTCGGTTTCGGTTTCGAGCAGTTGCGTCTTTTGGCTTTATTAAAAAAATACGCTACTCTGTTGCAAATTATTATTTGGGTAGTCCTCCGACACCATAATGAAGCGCCTGGCAAAAGATTAAAAAAAAAATTTTGGGGGGGTGTCAGTGTCCCTTTAAATACGTGTGTCTTGATTTCCCTTTCCTTTTACATAACTCAAACTGTGTATCTTGAAAGTGTGTTCCTTTAGTTTATGTTGAATCTGTAAAGTACTTAGGAATTTCGTTCGACTGCGGTTTAACTTGGAATGCTAAACTCAAGTCCCTCTAAAAAATTGAGGAGTACTTGTTGTCTGCTATATAATACAAAATCACTTATGCCTCTCTCAGTTCGCAGACTAGTCACCCATGCTCTTGCGTATAGTGTGTTACGGTATGGCACTACGGTGTTAAAAACTGTTCCGGCTTCTGGCATAAGAAAACTGACTGCATTAAAAAAAAAACATTTTGAAAAGTGTTTCTTATGGCATGCAACTTCCCGATGGTACTGATCTCTTTCAACATTTACAATTTCCATGTCTCCGGACACTTTTTATTCAGACTGTTGTCTTACGATACTTTTAGATAGATCAATTCAAAAGAAAAAACGTTGTTCTTCGTTCGCTTCGTTTTCAAAGGACTTTCGGGATACCTTTTGCCCGAACATGATATGGAAGGTATACACGCGAATTTTACGTGCCTGGACTCTTTAATAACTTGCCTTCTGAAATTCTACAAGCGAATTTCCTGCGTTAACTAAAGAGAATACTGAGACTTCACCTACTGGGATGAGATGTCGCCTAACGTGTACATATTTCTTAGCATGACTGTGTATGTGCATAATTACTGATTCAGTTTTATACATCCTAAAGTTTTTCAGTTTGTTCTCCTGATGTGTGTGTGACGAACTTTACACCGCTTTGTTCGTGGACATATCAATTTTTTTTCTGTAATTTTTTCTGCGGCATCAGACACGCCATATGTTGGCTTTGATTGCCCCCGCACTCTTTTGTTTTCTTGTTTGTTTGTTTTCATACTCCCTCAAAGTTGTTGACCTAAATATTTCTCTCTTGCTGCATACGTTTCACGGTGTCCCATGCCAATGTGTCCCAATTTTTTTGTTCATACACTGTGAAGTACCTAGGAATCACGTTTGATTCAGATCTCTCCTGGAACTCACACCTATCAAAACTCTGCTCCAAATTAAGAAGCGTTTCCTGCTAATTATATTATGTCAAGACATTTCTACCTTTTAATCTCAGGAAGCTTATAGCCCACTCGTTAGCTTATGGTACACTCCGATACGGCGTAACAGTCTTTGGCAAATGTTCTGGATTGTGGCAGACCAAGATAAATACAATTCTAAAAGGAATCTTATGGAATGTTCAATATAAACATGCATACTCAGATCACGATCTCTTTAGGATTTGTCCATGCCAATTCTGCAATCTTTGTTTCTTGAATCAGTCGTGCTTGAACACTACTGGAAGGATGATTTTAAAACTCTTCGTCCGAATATGAGACAATTACGAAAAATATCAAAGCTTCTTGTTCCCGCTTACTATACACGCTATGGTAAGAATATGCGGTCGGTCTATGTGCCTCAAATTTTTAATTGCCTACCTTCCAGCTTATGTGACTTTACCCCAAGAAAAATGCTCAGAAGAGCGCTTCGACATATTGATGTGACCCACGAACCTTTGGGAATATTTCATAATTAGTTTTCTTCCCAACATTTTTTTAACAAGTGCGTTTTTTACTGTCTTACGAGTTATTTATTATTATTATTATATGACAAACAAAGAAAGTCATCAAGATCTTCAGAGTCGCAAAAACTGGACAAGAATTCCTACTACTTTCAATGGCGAAAAGTGACTCCAATGCATTGTGTGTGTGTGTGATTTTTTTAAATATTTTCTGACTTAAAGATTTTTTTTGGAAAGGGGGAGGACGTTAGTATGCAGTTGGAACTGCTGTGAAAACTTAGTGATAATTCTGTATTTTTTTTCTATAAATGATTCTTTTAGTTTTATTCAATTACATAGCTGATTTTGCCGCACAAGCCCATGATGGCTTTGGCGAACCTGCACTGTGCTATGATTATGCTCTTCCTTCACAAATAAATTTATTATTATTATTATTATTATTGTAGACTTTTCCAAAGCTGTAAACATTTTGCAATCAAATGTTGTCCACCTAATGGATTGGTATAGTTCTAATCGCGTAAAGGCGAACCCCGTAAAATCCCAACTTATTTGTTTTAGAAATCCTTTAAAACCGAGTTTTTTAATGTTCCTTTCTGCCTGCACGGTTCTGCTTGTAATCCCTGCTTGTGCGCGCCTGTACCCTGGGTAGACTCAACTAGATATATGGGACTGATTTTTGAATTTGACATGTCTTGGAAAAACACATGGCTCACGTATGTGCCGCTCTAAGGAAAGTGGCTTGCATGATGTATAATATGGAAGTGTTTGTACCTTTTACTGTGAAAAAGATTACTGTCCATGCGCTTGCTTACAGCGTTTTGAGATACGGAGTTACGATTCATGCCTTTTGCACAGCGTCCTCGCGGATGAAAATTCATAGTAATCTGAAAGGAATCTTGCGTAGTGTTGCATACAATTCTACTTTCTCATCCAGTGAAAATTTGTGTAGTGAAATGCAGATGCCTTCATTGCTTTGTTTATTTAAGGAAACGGTAGTGCTCAGACACTTTTGGAATGACAGTTTTAAAACGCTTCATAAGCCTCCACGCCTTCTTCGTGTTTCTCCTCGGTTTAATGTAGAGAGCTGTGCTACTAGATATCGGGAAAAGGCTGCGCCGTTCTTATATTTCAGAGGTCTTTAATGCTCTTCCTGAGGATATATACAGTACTACTGGCAAGGCAATGTTAAAAAATGGCTTGGTTCAAATATATTTGAAAACTTAATTGCGTAGTGCTAATCCTTGCATTTTTTTTCTTTGTTGTTGTAGTTGTGATTTGTTTTGTTTTGGGGTTGTTTATTGAAAGCTGTCTTGTATGTGTAAATGATTATGGTTATATTTTGTCACCTGTCCGACTTGCCGGGTTTAGCCATACAAGCCTATAACGTCTTAGACGAACCTGTCACTTGTGTACTGATGCCTGCTGTGACAATAAACTATTATTATTATTATTTGAATTTGAATCACTTGAATCATTCTAAAACAAAAGTAATGACATATTCTCGCAAGACCCATGATATATTCTTTCCATATAGTTATCATGGCGAACTGTTGCCACGTATAAGTGAACTGAGGGACCTTGGAGTTGTCTTTGATTCAACCCTGAGATTTGACACTCACGTTATCAGAGTGGTTCAATCGGCCTTGCGCACGTTAGGTGCCGTGTCTCGCACAACGAAGGAATTCAGAAGCCCGCCCGCTTTTTTTACGCTGTATTGAATTAGTTAGATCCCAGCTAGAGTACGCCTCGGTTGTTGGGAATGCATTTCCAAAACTAACAGTTCATCTGTCGAGCGAGTCCAAAACAAATTTATTTCTATCTTTAAATACCGTTACCTCTAGAAAGGTGATCCTTGTCTGAACGCTTGGTGTAACTCGCAACTTGTCAACTTGTTGAGCCTGCAGCAGCGTCGGGTGAAGGCAGATTAGTTGTTTTTGTTTAAGACCATGCACGGCTCGATTAACTCTCCCAGCCTTCTGTCCGAAGTGAGCCTCAGAGTTCCACGTGTGCCTACATGACTACAAACATCTTTTTATATAGCTCGACATTTTAGCCACTTAAACCCGATCCAAAAATCTGCTGAGTGTTGTAATCGCTACTCTGACACAATTGATATTTTTAACTCATGCGGGAGCAAGTTCGGAAATGATGTTCGAATCTTCCTCTCGCAGGAAAAGGGCTGATCAGTTGAAGCGTTGATGTCGTATTTGCTTTTTGCTGTGATACCTGGTGATGTCTCTATTTTGTGCTTTTGATTTCCTTGTTGATTTGGGTGTCTTTCATACTTGTTAATATTTTTATTCTCAGACTGGTGAACTACGTTCTCCTTCTGCACTCGTGTGTATGCGTGTTTGTATGTGTGTGTTTTCTCTCATTTTTTTAGTGCACCAGCACTAAGACCGATTGGTTGTTCCTGGACACTTTAATAAACACTGATTGATCGATCGATTGATTGATTATATAAAAAAGAACTCAAGTGTCTTAACCTTGATAGTATTTAGTGCCTGCTCCGTGTGTGTTTATGACGATCCTGATGGTGCTGGTTGCTATAGGTACCTCAGTTTCGAAATGTTGCCTCTTCTCTTTCTATTTTATTTTTCGGTCTCAGTGCATTGTGCTAAAATTTATTTGGGACTCGCGTTTGTAAGTGTTAATTTTATTCACATTGTTACATTCATTTGTACATTGCTTTCGCATGCTGTATTTTTTTTTGTCATAATTAGTACTCTGTGCTGCATTCGGGAAAGGGGGAGGGGGACGGGAGGGGTGGGGAAGGGGTTGGGGGCGGAGAAAGGGGGTGGGGAAAGTTCATTATCCTTCAGTTCTCATTTTGAAGGCAATGCCTTTACACAAAAATTAGGAAAGTCCACTTAAGTGGACTTTTCTAATTTTTTTTAGGGTATCATTCCACAAGTCCTTCGCTGGCTTTGATGTGGCCGCAAACATATCCCTCTTTAATAGTCCCACTGAGTCAATAAAATGTATGTTATGTATCTATGTATGTATGTATGTGTGTATTATTATTATTATTATTATTATTAACTCAGGAACACTTCTTGTCGTAATATTTATTTTTATTTTTACAACATGTACACAGGACAACCGCCAAGCGGTCCGGATCATCCAAAGTTCAGTGTGTCTTTACGTTCCTATGGCCGTCTGCACGTTCACCTTCAAATGGCAAAACACCGTAGACCGTCTTCCCTTTTTAAATGACAACGAACCGTAGACCACATGAAGGTATATGCACGCTGTCTTCACGATAATTGCGAAATAAAATAGTCATAGGCCTCTAAAAACTCATGAACCTAATGAATGTTCAGGCTGAGTTGACTCAGTGTAAAAAGTAAATACAACATGGTGCTGGTCATTGTACCTGGTAGAAAACGCCGACTTGTTATGTCTGATTTCCATGATCCGCTTCTGCTTGAAATGATCAGTTTCGACATCGAGCACCGCAGTTTCCGACCACAATTATTTTGCAGCACGGGGGACCTCGCAACTGAAAATAGCGAGCGGAAGCTCATTCGGTCTTTAGGCCATTCAGAAAAGCTATGCGATGGTAGCGGGAACAAGACTAGTACACGTTACTGAAATATAGTAAAGAATTACATTTACGATTACTCAAGCCTAAATTGTAATTTATTACAATTACAATTACCCTCCAATAAAAGTAAGTGACCGTTACCCCAAAAAGTAATCCGTTACTTTCGTGGCGTTACTTCTAACACTACTGTCCTGAAGTAAGAAACAAAGGGAAGAGGGTTATTCAAGTTCTTCTTGTTGCAACCCGTTCCATTTATTGACCTCGAGCATTTTGAGCAACAGCTGACTCTCGAAAGTCTCGTCAGACATTTTGCGTTATTTCTTACTCAATAGAGAGTTTTAGTAGATCGCTCCGATACCTCCGATAGCCCCGATAACGATACAATGCATGCACAAGGGAGGCGGTGGCGGAGTATCGGGTATCGTTATCGGAGTCATGGGAACGATCTACTAAACCTCTCTAGTGTGTCGACTGCTACGCTGAAAACCCTTTGAACTGAAGAACTGCATGGGAGTGCCATATTGTGCCACACGAATGCTTTATGCTCTGCATTGAGATTTCTCAGCGAAGCAATGGAAGTACTATTTATACCGAAGATAGAGCAAAGCTTCCTCGTTGCAGCCGTTGCCTGATATTCGAGAGTTTTAGTAGGTCGTTCTGATACCTCCGATACCCCCGATGACGATATGATGAATGCCCAAAGGCGGCGGCGGAGTATCGGATATCGTTATCGGACTCATCGGGACGATCTACAAAAATCTCCAATGTCAAAATCGCGAAGCTGTACAAGTCATCATACATCTGGCCAAAACTAAAATAAGAATTATGTTCATCGTACTATACCGGCATATATTGCCAGAAAATAGCAGAACATGGTTGTAACAGTAAGGTGATAATTAAATAACAAATAAGGTTTGGTTCGATATTCTCCTTCCTTTGGTTCTGACAAGCTCGAACCTCGGTTGAGACGTTGGTGAATAAAAAGAACTTTCCACGAAATAAATATAAGTAATAAAAAATTTCCGGGAAATAAATATAAGTATTAAAAAAAAAGACACTCATAAAAACAAAGAATTAGGACGGCGCTTAAAACAAGTAAATGTAAACGCGCGTTTGCCGTGTGTAACTTTCTTGATGCTATTTAAAAACGCACGGAGCACGAACCGACTGCAGTTCACTCCGGTGCTCTCCAGATAGACGTCCGCTGAAGTCACGGGCAGCGAAGGGCAGAGAACTAAGTAATCCGCGCAATGGCCACACTCACGAGTTTCACTCTCTTCTCAAGCCAGAATATCAAGTCTACGTCAGCCACCATTATGTTTTATTTGTAAAAATATCTGCTTGAAGTAAGTTGCGTCCTGCTGGGGTCATTACAGGAAGAAGGAGAAAGGAAGACTATTACCATTTTCGAAGTGCTGGCAAAAAGCTGACTCACAAAAAGGGTGACTTAGAGGTAGATAACCTGGATGGAATTCCCAAAAAAAAGTGTCCCAACCCTAGAAGGTGGACTACAAAAAAGTAACTAGCTTTTAAAACAGGGTCAAATTAGGCGAAAGAAATACAAAAAAATACATCCTGTTTTGTAAGAGAAGATGAGAAGTGTGCAACAACGAACGAGCACGCATGCTTGTGGGAATAACACCTTCACATATTATCACATCTCTTTCAGTGGATTTTAGGGTAGACGGAGCGCTGTCTCGTGTTGTGACATTATCAAAATGGTCGTAGTCACTACAACCGAAAAGGACATTGTTAATTCTTGTCTGTGCACTTACCGCCTCGAGCTTCTCGACGAGGCATACAATCACTTGGTGTCCTCTCCCCGCCGTCAAGCGCGAAAAAAAAAAAAAAGCAGAGGGACTAAAAAAAACGAATATATTTTGCCCCCCCCCCCTTTTTTTTTCTTTTTGTCGCAATGTTCATTTGGATTTTTTTGACATTGTTGTTAGCGTCTACAAATATAGATTCAGGGGCTTGGTGTTGCAAAAAAAAAAAAAAAAGAAGAGGCTTTGCGGAACTGAAGAGTGCCAAGCCTCCCTTTGCGCTGGTCGATTCGCGTGACAGTGTGACTGCGCTCAACTTTACCCCCCCCCCCCCCCCCCCCGAAAAAAAAATTTTTTTATAAAGGGAGTGGAAGGGGGGGGGGGTTGTCCTGAAGAAAAAAAAATGAGACGGATTATAAGGAATCCGTTACGTAAAAATGTAACGGCATTACTCTAAAAATATGTTATTAATCTGTTACTAAATTACTGATAAATGTAAGGGATTACAAGTAATTTCGTCACTTGTAGGATTACGTACAAGTCTGGCGGGAACCTGGTGGAGCTTGTGGGATTCTAGTTTACCCCAAAGTCCTCAGTGAGGCAAAATACCCACTACGTAACTCGTCGGTTGCAATAAAGCGGGTTTCGACTTACCTTGCTGATCGCTGTGAGGCAACACCCACTCCGTAGTTCGCTGCTATGGCGGCTACGGCCGGGTCCGTCCGTTGCCTGCCGTTAGGCTCCGATGGACGGGAGACCACACGAAACACAGGGATATCGTAGAAACGTGTTTATTAGGCTTACGCCACGTGCTTTGCGCCCGTAGGCGGAACAAAAGAGAAATGAGGTTGGCGCGGCCTTAACTGACAGGATCACCAGGAGAAGGGTCCGCGCTGCCGTAACTGGCAGGATCACGGAAAAGGAGGAGCAGTAAAATAACGATGAATGCTCCGTCGAGCGTAGCCCCCCCTAACCAACAGCCCCGGCCACAGGTGGGTGGCCGGCTTATGTAGCCTGCGGGAAATAGACGCGCCCGGGGAGGCCAGTAGAAGGTCACTCGAAGACGGGACGCGTCCATAATCACCTCCAAGGGTGTGCCGATGGCGCGTTCACCCAGAAAGGGCAAGGGAGAGCCGGCCCCTTCGGGGAATTCGGCCTCGTGGTTCCTTGTATCCGGGAGGCCGACGCCATTGGCGACGAGGACTCCCACAGCCTGCTTGAAGCTAGGCCTAGATAGGGATAGAGGGAGCCCCATGGTTCCCACACTCCCCCCCTTCTTAAGGCTAAGGTAGGACTAGAAATAAAACAAAACGTCCTACCGGCTTTCAAAACAAAAGGAACTTAGAAAAAAAAACGACCGCGTCCGGTACCTTGAAGCTGCCCCGCGGGCGTTAGAGGAGGACGTCCTCCTCGTCGTGCAGCAACTGCACCATGTCGGCGCCGAGGTCCATTAGGCCCAGGTCCTCCGCCGGTAGAGGTAGGGGGCCCGCCCCAACGGCCGGTCCGGCCAGGAGGTCCTGGGCCTCCGGAGGTCCGCGCTGGTCCGACGGGTGCAGGCGCAGCAGGACGACGGGGTCCGCCGCGACTCGAAGCCGAGGAGCCCTTGCCATGATGGCCGCCGCGAACGGGGGGTCCCGCTCCATCCGCGCCAGCACCAGGGCCAGCGCGTTGGCGCCCCGGAGACCCGCCTCGGTGAGCCGCTCCGCGTGGCTCAGTGATCGCAGGTGGGCCCGGTGGACGAAGAGGGAGCCGCAGCCGTGGCAGAAACGGGACGCCGGAGGGGGCTCCAGGCAGGCCCCCCCGGCCGCCTCATCGATGTCAGAAACAGTCCTGCCGCGGAACGGCTCCTCCACCTGCGCCTCCGCCGGTCTCCTGGGCACCCGAGGTTGCTCCTCCCTGGGGGCCGCCGAGACAAAGAACTGGGGTGGCTCCTGGCCCTCCTGGTACGTCCAGGTGGTCACGGTCCTTGTCTCCACCGGCGGCACCCCATGGGAAGAACGGGACCGACCGCCGTTCCGGTGGGGCGCACGATCCCATCATCCCACCGCTCTCCTCCGCGACCTGGGGCTCGCATCCTTTGGGGGGTGGGCAGACATGGCAGGACGGAAACAAGAAGACGACTGACCTTTTGGTCGACTGTTGTCTTCGAGGAAAACTCCTCTCGTGCTCCCTGGTGGGCGAGATTAGAGCATCGGGTGACAAACCTGACCAATGGGCGGTGGCCTACACTTTCCCTCAGATGCCGTACGTAGGGGAATCCCCGTACGGGATGATCCGGGAGCGAACGGGGTGGCCTTGTATCTAGGTCACGGCTTGCCAACAATGGTGGCTGACGCGTTCGCGAAGCCAGCTGGTGCATTCTTTGCCCTGGCGCTTCCCTTAGTGTGACATTTCGCCACTTATTGGAACTACCTTTGCGAAAACTCCGGATATTAGTTTCTCCGAGTTCGCAGATTGTAGCGGGGCGCCTCTTTTTTGGCGTCGTCTCGCGTTTCGCGTGCATTCTTGCGCAAGAGTGGCTTTGGGTTTTGCTGCTCGTTTTCCCTTCTGTGGTAGGGTTTGAGATCCAAATATGCACTGGCCCTCCGACTTTTCGTGACTCTTGGTCGGTCAGCTTGTACACGAGCGGTGAAAGTATTTCTCGCACTTCGTACGGGCCCAGCCACTTTGGTGCCAGCGAAGCAAAAAAGCCTTTGCTGGCATCGCTCAAAACGTGGCTTCGTCTGAGCACGAGATCGCCTACTTTGTAGCGGAGATCTCGGCGAGAGCGATCGTACTGAGCCTTTTGTTTAGCTCGCGCTACCCCGAGATTGCGACGGGCCTCCGAGAAGGCTTCCGTCATCCGAGTTTGTAGCGAGCGCGCGTGTTCAGTCTGTGTCGACTGCGCGTCGTTTGCCCCGGCGTTCGCCCTTAGGACACGGTCCATGGGATTCGCCAACTCTCTTCCGAATGTGAGGAAGGCGGGGGTGAAGCCTGTCGAACGATTGACAGTTGACCGGAGAGCAGACCCAATTTCAGGAATGTATGCGTCCCAGTCGCGGTGCTTTTCGGCAAATGCTGCCAGCATGGGTTTGATGTTTCTGTTACATCGCTCCGTGATGTTCGCCTGTGGGTGGTAGGGTGTGGTTGTTTTGTGCTTGATGCCCAGGGCTTTGCAAGCGTCCACAAATACCTTCCCGACGAAGTAGCTTGCTCGATCTGTTAGGAGAGCTTCCGGGAACCCGCATCGGGTGAATACCTCCATGAGCTTCTCCATGATCGCTCGGGCTGTCAGCTTTCGTAGTGGGAAAAGTTCTACCCATTTGCTGAAGTGATCCGTGACAACCAACAAATATTGGTGTCCTTTGGGGCTCCTCGGCAAAGGGCCGACCACGTCGCAAGCCGCCAAAGACCATGGTTCTTGGCTGTGGGTCGGCTGCATTAGGCCCGGAGGTTTGCCGCTCTTGGTTTGAAGCTTTGGCAAGTGTGGCACGTGCGGGTGTAGCGGAATACGTCCCTTTTCATGCCCGGCCAGGTTGCGATGTGACATAACTTTGTGTAAGTCTTGGAGCCGCTCGCATGTCCGGCCAAGTGCGAGTCGTGATAGTAACGCATTACTGCGCAGCTCAGACTTTTTGGCACTACCACCTTGAACACATTATCTGTGTCCTTCTCAGATAGGATATACTTCAGCAGGAGCCCACCGGCGTTCAGCAGAAATCGATCCAGCCTGTCAGTACCAGTACCAGATACATCCCGACAGTCGGCGTTTACTGCAATACCAGCAGTCGTACGCCCGGCGGACGCACCGCCCGACTTCACGGAGTCCGACTCACTCGAGAGTCCGTCGATCACCTTTCGACAAAACGAATCATTCTGCTGAGCTTTCAGTAGCTCTCCTTTGCTGAACACAATCCCCACTGCGCTCACTGCGTCTACGTGGTTCACGCTCTCGTCCGAGGAGGTCAGTGGTGCTGCCTCCTTTTGGGACTGAATTTCGGCTTCGCCGGGCATTGTGTGTGCCGTTGGCTCGGCCCGGCTTCCCGCGGAAAGATTTGCGCAGTCTACGGGGGCTCGCGACAGTGCGTCGGCCACAACGTTTGTGCTGCCTTTCCGGTAACGCACGACATAGTCGTATTTTTGCAGTAGCAAAGCCCATCTCGCCAGCCGCCCTGCGGGTTCGCGAAGTCTTGACAGCCATATTAGGCTCTGGTGATCTGTTTCGATCGTGAATGTGGTCCCGTCGACATAAATGTCGAAGCGCTTTAAGGCAAATACAATAGCCAAGCACTCTTGTTCGCAGGTGCTGTAGTTCACCTCTGCCGGCACGAGCGAGCGGCTAGCGAAAGCCACGGGACGAAGCACACCTTCGTGCTCTTGGAGCAGGACCGCTCCCAAGCCCAGTTTGCTCGCGTCCGTTTGGATCACGAAAGGCTTGTTCAAGTCGGGAAGCTTTAGTTCCGCGGTGTCCGCGATTGCTTTCGAAGTACAGCGGAAAGCTGCCTCCTGCTCGGGACCCCAACTCCAGCCATAGCTCCAGCTCACGGCTTTTCTGAGTAGCCGCGTTAGTGGCGCTTGGAGGGAGGTGCAGTTCGGGATGAATTGGCGATAAAAATTCACCATTCCCAAATAGCGACGGAGTGAGCTTACGTCCGTTGGTGCGGGGAACTCCCGGATAGCTTCTAGCTTCTCGGCGTTTGGCGCAATGCGTCCGCAATCGAGTGTGAAGCCGAGCAAGTAGATCCGGGTTTCGGCTATTTGAGCCTTTTCCGGGTTCAGCGTGATTCCCGTGGCTTTTAGCCGGTCGAACACATCCTTCAGGTCTCTGAGATGACCTTCGAAGGTGTTCGAGTAGACGACAATGTCGTCGAGATAGGCCATTGCATGTTTCCATTTGGCTTCTCCCAGTATGCGGTCGATCAACCGCTGGAACGTCATGGGCGCTCCGCACAGACCGAAGGGTATTCTTGTGAATTCGAAAAGCCCGCGGTGACAAACAAAGGCCGTTTTCGCGTCGTCACCCCTCTCCATTTGAACTTGGAGGTAGCCTCGGCTGGCGTCTAAGGTTGTAAAATACCGTGCGCTGCCGAGGTTGGACAGGATCGAGTCAATGCTTGGTAGCGGATATGCGTCTTTCCGCGTGACGTCATATAGACGGCGATAGTCGGTGCACAGACGTGAAGTGCCGTCCTTCTGTGGGACCAACACGACGGGGAATCCCCAGGGACTGTTTGACCGGCGGACAACTCCGGTGTCGATCATTTCATCCAGTGCAACGTCAATGGCTTTTCGTTTAGCCAAACTAACGGGTCGTGCGTTTTGCCTCCGAGGGAGCGCATCGCCCGTGTCGATCCGGTGTCGCACTACATTGATGCACCCGGGTCGATCTGTGAACATCTTGTCATAATGTCGTAACAATGCCGACAGACGGGCTTTTTCTTGCCCTGACACGCTGCATGATTCAGTCAGCAGGGGGTGTGTTATCTCCGACGCTACGGCGCTCGCTTGCAACCGCGTCGGAGAGGGTTCACCTTGGGAGGCTGTTGCCTCGTTTCGGCTGCTGCTGCCTGCCCCATTAACCAGCGGTTTTTCTGGGGTTGGGGGTTCGCAGAAAGGTTTCAGAGGAGCAAAAGTGCCCCCTCGGTAGGCACCGCTACTCACGTCGATCACGATCCCTGTTTTGGCGAGAAAGTCTGCCCATGATGATCGGAACGGAAAGACTGGGGAGATGAACGAAGCGTTGCCGTCTTGCTCGATTCTCCCATCTGTCAACTAACCGGACGGTACCGCTTGAATGTGCGGTGCCGCACGCGAGTCGAAAGGTCGTGCTTCCCTCCCTCATTCGGACCGAGTTTTGCCGGAGGTGGGTCAATACTTCGTCACCGAAAAGCGATGCGCTTTCGCCCGTGTCGAGCAGCGCCTTGAACGTCCGACCAACGATCGTCAACGCTCTGAATGACGTTGGCGTGCCTGTCGGAAAGCCTATTCTGTAGGCGGACGGCAAAAGAGTATCTTGCTCCGTGCCGTTTAGAGCCACGGGGTTGGTTATCGGCGGCTTTGCTCGTTTCCCGACTGTTGGAAACCGGGGTTCTGCCGTTCTGGGCATTGTCGAACCAGGTGGTCGGCGCTGTTGCAGCGAAAGCAGCGTGGTTGCGCAACCCTTCTCGAGTCGCGTCGCACGTTCTGCTGCGCGCCGGGCCTTTCGTCCTGTGCATTTGGACGCATTGGCTGCGTTTGCTCCCGGGGCGTCGGTAACTCTTGTCTGTTCCGATCTCGCCTTTGCCACTGCGGCGCGGGTTCTGCTGTTCGCCTCTCTTAAGAGTATGGGTTGAGCGCACGATCTGAGATGTCGTACGTGTTTCGACCCGGTTCGTCGGCGTAGTGGGCGGCTTCGTGCCTCCTGTTTCGGGGCGCCGTCTCCCCATTCCATGCGCAGCGCGGCTCAAGTGCCGATGACGCGGGCGGCGGAGGTCGGTACGCTCGGGCGGCTAGAATGTCTCCCTGGATCCGCCGAGCTTCCGAGGCTAGTTCGTTCAGGTCGCGGAAGCGACTGCCTCGGAGGTACGCCGCAAAAGTCGGGTGCGCCTGTCGAATGACGCGCTCTACCCGCTCTGCATGTGGCGCGGAGGGTTCTGCTAGCTTGAAGAGCTCTTGCATCGCCCTTACGAATTCCAACAGTGACTCGTCTGGGTGCTGGGTCCGTTGCTCGAGCTCTCTCCTCATCCTGCGCTCGTTGTCAGCGGGGAGGAATTCCTGGCGAAAAGCCTTTCGGAACTGCTCGATAGTCAGCAGCTGGTTTCCGGTTAGACGGAACCATCGCGCTGCTTGGTCCACCAACGAGATTGGCAGGATCCGTTCCAGTATCTCGTTGTCCGACATTCCCATGGCCTGTTGATAACTTTTCAGGTCCTCGAAGAAGTCCGTGGCGCTCACTCGGTCTCCGTATCCTCGGTATGTCGGGATAGGGATTCTGACCGGTGGCCGCGTGGGCGGCGGGGGCCTCGTCGCTGCTTGCAACGCTCCCGTCAAGCTATCGATAACTCGTGCTGCGTTATCTAGCAGTGGCTGGAACGAGTTTAGCGCATTTTCTCTTTGATGAGATAGGCTTTCGGCTGGCGAGCTGTACACTGGCTGTGTGCCGCCGTGTGCCGCCGTGTGTCCTGTTGCGCATAAAGCCGCTGAGCTGGGCCATTGCTCACAGACGGCGGCAGTGTCTTCCGTTTGTGGGGAAGCTGCAGGCCAGTCCGTGGTCAGAAGGTCATCGCAGTACGAGGCTATATTTGCCTTTTGCGTCGCCGCGCTTTGTGCGAGCGCGGGGTTGACCTCGACAAGCGCAGGTGCGCTTCGCTCAGCAGAGTGGGCTGGAGTGTCGCGGAGGGGGATGCCTCGGGCGCATTCCGGACATGTTGGGTCGCCTCCGCTTAGAAGCGAGCTCGGCTCAAAAGACACTGCATTGTGGCCGTGCGTGGCTGACCTGGCCACTAAGCCGTTGGGTGGCGTCGGGTTTCGGGCGTTCGCCTCTCCGTCCGTCCACGAAGTCCAAAGCCGAAAATTGGCCTGGTTCGCTGTCATTGCGAACGTGCTGCTTTGTTTGCAGACACCGGACTGGCCGCACGTTGGGGCGCCAGATGTGGGATTCTAGTTTACCCCAAAGTCCTCAGTGAGGCAAAATACCCACTACGTAACTCGTCGGTTGCAATAAAGCGGGTTTCGACTTACCTTGCTGATCGCTGTGAGGCAACACCCACTCCGTAGTTCGCTGCTATGGCGGCTACGGCCGGGTCCGTCCGTTGCCTACCGTTAGGCTCCGATGGACGGGAGACCACACGAAACACAGGGATATCGTAGAAACGTGTTTATTAGGTTTACGCCACACGCTTTGCGCCCGTAGGCGGAACAAAAGAGAAATGGGGTTGGCGCTGCCTTAATAGACTACTTCCATAAAGCCCTGCATGCAACACGGCGCGCGTTGCACTCTGGGAACTAGTTGGCCAGGGAGGAGCGTGGCATGGTTTCGGTTTCGATCGACACGTCGACAAGATATGGTTTTCTTGTTCCGAGAGCGTCATTTGTGGTCTCTAAACTAACCTAAATGGTCAGGCCTCGAAGCTTTAGCACAAGCCTGAGAGGTATAGCTTGTCTTAACACATGCTTGTTGTATTTTTGTACTTGAGCCTTCCTGTTAGCGTTCCAATCGAGATATGTGGACGAGTCAGTGCTGGGAATCTCGACGCTACGAAGCTCGGGGACCTTGCTTGTGTACGAATCAACAAGCTGTAGCAACCAATAAGTATGCGCATACATCAAGCTCGAGCCTTTACATTAGTGCTGTTGATCAGGAAGTTTGTTTGTTTCGTGCGTCCATAGACGAAATATTACTTTTTGCGATTGCTGTATTTCTTAATATGCCTGAGTACGCGAGATAAAACTCGGAGGCGCCATTGAAAAGCTCAATTTTGACACACTTCTTATCTCTTATCTGTACTGACCCGCAGCACTGCACGAAGTGAAGTCCCCACCCGCTTGCATTCTATTAATATTCAACATCGCGTATGGAAATAAAGTTATCCTGCAATCATATAGGCAAGTTCGTACATACAGACCGTTTTGAAAAAGCAGAAGTCGAGCACTTGTGTGAAGAATGTCGCACCGTTCCCCGAAGTGCGCCGGACGGGCATGAACCCCCATGCGCACTATGGGGGTTCATGCTCGTCCGGCGCACGGTGCGACATTCTTCACACAAGTGCTCGAACGAATTCAAAGCACGTTTGACGGTTGCTAATGGCCATAATATTTGTTTTGTGTTTGTTCTTTTCCTGCCTGAGTATGCCGAGATAATTTCAGACACACCTTTCAGGCGCAGTTCTTGGGCGTCAGTAAAAGCTCGTCCAAAAAGGTTTGGCGAGGAGTAGGGGACGCTTGTTAGGGCCTCCGTCGTAGCTAGCCGATCTCAGCGTTTGCGGGAAGTTAATCTTCTACCAGCATAAAATTCGAGTGGCAAATATATGATGGCACGCGGAAGTCATCATAGCAACTTTTGTGCAGTAGTGAGGTCGAATTTATTGCGTTTCCTTAAAAGTTCATGCGTAAACGCTGGGCTCAACTTTGATACCATGTGAGGATGCGGCTTTCTTTTCGCCTGATGAAGTAACAAGAAACGGACGTCTGGCAAACAAAATACGTATAACGCTCCAGATGAACAAATTTCAGTTCTAGTTCAGTGGTACTAGACGTAATTATTGAAATTGAGCTCAAACATGCACTCGTAGGGTGAGGTGACTAAGCCATGTCTTACTACGTCGCATACGCACGCACTGTCGCACAATATCCGGTGTTTCGGGAACCAAGGAAAGTGCCCCGGTCTTCGTTTGTATCGCTCGAGAATGAGTGTATTGTACGTTCGTGAAAAGTCAAATAATCAAAAACGCAAGCAGCGCGTTCGGTCGTGGCGTGATAGCATGAAACGAAGCTGCTCCGTCGAAACCGAAACTGAGTGGCCAACTAGTTCCCAGAGTGCACTGCGTGGTATTTCGCCGCGATGGGGCGCGTCGGTTTTGGAAGTAGTCCATTGACAGAATCACCAGGAGAAGGGTCCGCGCTGCCGTAACTGGCAGGATCACGGAAAAGGGGGAGCAGTAAAATAACGATGAATGCTCCGTCGAGCGTAGCCCCCCCTAACCAAGAGCCCCGGCCACAGGTGGGTGGCCGGCTTATGTAGCCTGCGGGAAATAGACGCGCCCGGGGAGGCCAGTAGAAGGTCACTCGAAAACGGGACGCGTCCATAATCACCTCCAAGGGTGTGCCGATGGTGCGTTCACCCAGAAAGGGCAAGGGAGAGCCGGCACCTTCGGGGAATTCGCCCTCGTGGTTCCTTGTATCCGGGAGGCCGACGCCATTGGCGACGACGACTCCCACGGCCTGTTTGAAGATAGGCCTAGATAGGGATAGAGGGAGCCCCATGGTTCCCACAAGCTCGAGCATCCGGCCGCTCTGCAGAGCCCGGCAACACTCTCGCTCTTACCAGAGGCCGGGCCGCTGAGTCATGGAGAGCGCTTCTCTGTGGGGTGGCGTTTTTTGAATCTATGGCGCGCGTGAGCCAATAGGAATGCATGCATCAATTCGCTGTTACAGACTTCAGGCTTCGCTCCATGGGACAGGGAAATTTAGGTGCCGTTTGGCGCCGCTTCAAAAGCTGATAACGCCGGTTGACTCCATAAAACAGTTAATGCTTTCGCATAAAACAAAAAAAAAAAAAACAAAAAAAACGGCAGTATAACGTTACTTAGCCACTCCTTCCAGAAGGTATGTGCGGGTAGCGAACCTGCGGCTTCCAAAGAATGACACTATTTTTGTGTATCGCAAATAAAAGTATGGTTTGACTAATAAACTTGATGAGCCTTATAAAAAACAACTGTATAAGTGAATATTCGAAAGATTTTAAGTGCGTGCTGCGCTAAAGTTACCACTCAGATACCGGGCGCAAGGCGGGTAGTTCGGAAACGCAAAAGAAATAAAACAACGCGCGAGCGTGTCCAATTCGGACGCATTTTTGTGACGAAGTGACGAGGCGCCAAAGTGCCTCGTGCCAGATCCTCGTGTATGCCGCTCCCATAATCTGCTCATGATCGTGATCATGATCAAAGGAGGTGGACATCAGTTCATTCTAGCTAAATGCTATATTCACGCTACTAAAGCCCCTCAATCTGTTTATGTTTGTCTTGCAAGTAGCGTCAAATGCTATCGTGCACCAGACCTGCGTCTCAAACGGCCTTTGGAAGCAAATGGAGGCGCAGCACTGAATGGGCGGCCCTTCCTTGGAAGCGAATGGTGGTGGTGCACCCTAGAGCCACTCTATATGGCAGCGAAGCTGCGAAGTTACGACACTGTCACAGAAACCGGCTGTTCTAGAAACCGACGGGGGTCGCGCTGACGTCTGCGGAAGAATAATGGCCAGTGAAGTAAACGACCGCCTTCGGCGGATGAGCTCGCAGCCAGGGGCGTGTCAGGTTACGCAGGGAGCGCTCCGTTGAAGCGACCGCATGTTCGGTGTTTCTTCGTATACACAACCTAGAGTGGTTTTGGGGGGTACACACGTCTCTGCAGCCCCAGATTTACGAGGCGAGCTGGCGGCTCGCTGTTGGAATGTGTTTTTTCGTCAGCGCTCGCATTGCCTGGCGGGTCTTAGTGTTTAGAAGAACCCTGCTTTAGGGTCAGGGGTCAGACCGAGGGGGCAACAACCTACCGTGGGAACAAAGAGAGTGCGGGAACCGCGGGGTCGCCAGGACTGACAGTGCGAGAGAGAACTCTAAGGCGGACGGACGCATCGCGACGTCGAGGGATGCGGCGAGACCCTGTCGACGGCCCCACGCCAGGCACCGGACGAAGCTTCCAGTGAGTGTGCGACCGCAAAAAGTGGGCGTGCGGGGCCAGTGAGTCGCGCCCACGGTGTGCCAAGCCACCCGCCGGAATTTCTCCACCTCGGACGGACCGCGCAGGGAGACGCCAGCACCTCTACGCCAGATGAGACTTTTTCTTTGCACTCACCTATTCCCCCATTTTTTGTTTACCATTTGGACTCTCTTAAACTTGGTATTTTTCTAATACTGTCTAGGCAACCTCGAGCATGAAATTGTAAACCGTTATACTGTGTGTACCTGTGCTATCTGCCGTTTGATGTCTACGTGATTTTTTGCATATTATATGGCGCCTAATTATCTACTAAACCTCTGTCAAATTAAACGTCATTTATATATCCTACACACGCCTTCGTCTCTCTTCATTGGTAAGACTCTCCACCAGAGCGTGGCCTTATCGCTCGGTCAGCGGTCCCCTTCCTTCAAATCGTCACTCGGGAGGCCTACCGCCTTCCTGTGACATAAATTGGCGTCCGCGACAGGACTTCCTGACCACGGTGGAGAGGCTTCCATGACGAGAGAGAGAGTCGAGCATAGAGGCAGCTTCTTTAGAACGGATAGTGATTTCTGGATTGTTGAAGGGAGCCTTGTCGCGTAACGGATTGCCTGGTGCGACAGAAACATGGAGATAGGCGACCTAATTTCGTGCGGAAAGCAGCTCGGGCTCGAAGGTCCAGCCCTCAAGGAATGGGTAGACTCCGAGCGGGCGAGGGGCGAAAGAGAAAAGGCCCTAGAGAGAGAAATAAGGGCTGAAGAAAGAAATTCAGCCAAGGAAGAGGCTCGAGCCCGAGAAGATGCCGAGTTTCGATCGCTGGAGCTGAGAGTAAAGCTCGAAGAGGCCCAGATCAAACTACGAGAAGCCCAGAACCCGGCGACGCCTCCGCCAGCAGCAGGTGGAGGAACCGAGGGGGCCGGGCAAACTCTGGGAAAGAGCCCCCAGCGCTGGTTGCCAGCATTCAACGAGGAGAAGGACGATCTGGACGCGTACCTTCTGAGATTTGAGAGGCTGGCCACGGGACAGCGATGGCCACGGGAGCAGTGGGCCATCGCACTTAGCGTCTGCCTCACCGGAGAGGCGCTCGGGGTGTTTTCGCGACTGACCCCGGAAGACTCGGCTGACTACGACAAAGTTAAAAAAGCGCTCCTTCAGAGGTTCCGCCTGACAGCCGAGGGCTTCCGGGAGAAGTTCAGGGACGCGAAGCCGGAAAAAGGGGAGACGGGCACCCAGTTTGCTGCCAGGTTGGCCAGCCTTCTCGATCGGTGGGTCGATCTGTCAGAGACGGCGAAGGATTTTGACGCCTTAAGAAACCTGTTGCTCACCGAGCAGTTTATTCGCGGAGTTCCCCCAAAGTTGTCTTTGTTCCTCCGTGAAAGGAAGAGTAGGGAACTGGGCGACATGGCAGAGCTGGCTGACCTGTACTTAGAGGCACAACAACAGGAGACTCACGGCAAGAGTGGTGGGGCTGACGAAGCGACACGGGCCAAGCAAGGTGCAAGGCCTTCGGGGAGCTCGCGCCCGCTCAGGAGATGCTTCCTATGTGATAAAACTGGACATCTGGCCGCTGACTGCAGGGCCGGCTTTTCCACCAAGAAGTCCATCGCGTGCCGACAATGCGGAAAGACCGGACACGCAGCAAGCCAGTGTTGGAGTAGGCCCCATGAGAAGAACAAGGTTTCCTGTCTCAGGGAGACACCAGAGTCGCGAAATACAACCGCAAGTTGTGTTCAAGGGGGCTACGTGGAGCTCAAGGATGGGACGAAAGTACCTGTCCTGAACGCGGTGTCGGAGCCGGAGCCGCCGATGACGAATATGCCGGTCACAGCAGGGAAAATCCAAGGCAAGACAGTTAGCGTCCAATACTGTGGTGGTGCGCAGAAGTTTGATCACTGAGGCCGATCTGACGGGAGAGTCGAGTCCCGTCTATCTAGTAGACGGCACTGTGGGAATCCTGCCTGAGGCAAGGGTGCACGTGGACACGCCCTTTTTCAGGGGGGACCTAATCGCCAAGTGCATGGAGAACCCGCTTTATGATGTCATCCTCGGAAACATCCCGAACGTTCGCGCCCCGGGAGACCCTGATCAGAGTTGGAACCTGCCCAAGGCAGAGAATGCAGGAGAGCCACCCAAGGGGAGCGGAGAGGAAGAGGAAGCATCCCCCGTCACCGCAGCTGCGGAGACAAGGAGCAACAAGCAGAAGAAAAAGACGAGTACTCCCCTTCGGGTCCCGCTGATCGGCGGCGAACCTGAGAAGCCCGAGAAACTGGCGGAGGAGCAGAGGAAAGACAATACCCTGAGGAGCTGTTTTGAACGCGTGGGGAAGGTCTGGAGATGGCGGAAGAGTGGCAACACGTATGAGTACGTCATGCAGAGGGGGTTGCTTTTCCGGGTTTTCCGGACGCCGGGCGAGCGAGAATACCACCAGTTGGTCGTTCCCCGGGGCCTCCGGGACACTGTCCTGAGCATGGCTCACGACGGAATACTGGCGGGGCATCAAGGCGTGGAGAAAACAAGCCACCGCATCCTTGGGGAGTTCTACTGGCCGGGAGTTCAAGGTGATGTGAAGCGGTTCGTCAACTCGTGCGACCAATGTCAAAGGACAACTCCTAAGGGCAAGGTGTCGAGAGCGCCACTCAGAACGATGCCGACTATCGACACCCCCTTCCAGCGGGTGGCTGTCGATATCGTGGGACCCCTCGCACCGGCAACGACGAAGGGAAACAGATACATTCTGACAATGGTGGACTATGCAACCCGCTACCCGGACGCCGTGGCGCTTCCCGACATAACCACCGAACGGGTGGCGGAGGCCTTGGTAGAGATGTTTGCTCGGACCGGGGTCCCGAGAGAAATTCTCAGCGACCGCGGTGCGAATTTCTGTTCCGATCTCATGCGCGAAGTGAGTCGACTGCTGTCGATGCGCCAGCTGCACACGACGCCGTACCATCCGATGGCTAACGGGCTGGTGGAAAAATTCAATGGAACGTTGAAGATGATGCTCAAGCGGATGAGCCAGGAGAAACCAAAGGATTGGGATAGGTACCTCGGCCCCCTTCTTTTCGCTTACCGGGAGGTGCCCCAGGCCAGCCTTGGCTTTTCTCCGTTCGAGTTGCTCTACGGACGACAGGTGCGGGGTCCCCTTTCTGTTCTGAGAGAATTGTGGACCAACGAGTCCCTAGAACCTGAGCTCCGGACAACGTACCAGTACGTCTTCGAGCTTCGAAACCGTCTTGAGAATACTTGCCGAGTGGCCCACGAGGAGCTGGAAAGGTCGAGTGCCCGCTACAAGCAACACTACAACAAGAAAGCTCGCAACCGCACACTGCAGGTGGGGGATAAGGTCCTCATCCTGTTACCAACGGATCACAACAAACTGCTGATGCAGTGGAAAGGACCTTACCATGTTGTTGCAAGGAAGGGGGACCTGGATTATGCCGTGAACTTGGGACACGCTACAAAGCTGTTTCACTTGAACATGCTAAAGAAATATGAAGAACGGGAAGTCCACACCAATCAACCGGAGGTGAGCCAGTGTGCGGTGGTCACCATTGACAGGGAAGAGGAATGCGGTATGCCACTACTGAACCTCCAAAAGAAAGAAGACAGCCTCGACGTGGTGATTTCTGACGGACTGACAGCGGCGCAGAAAAGACAAGCCAAACGGCTAATTGCTGAGTTCGACACTGTGTTTTCGGACCTGCCTGGACGCACAGATTTGGCCGAATGCAGGTTGGAGCTGAAAACAACCGCGCCAATCAACGTCAGGCAATACCCGCTGCCTTTTGCCGTGCGTCAGACGATCAAGAAAGAAGTGGAAAGGATGACCGAAATGGGCATCATTGAGAGATCTAGCTCGGCTTACAACTCCCCCGTACTCGTCGTGAAGAAGTCGGACGGCATGCACCGGCTGTGTGTCGACTTTCGAGGAGTAAACAACGTGCTGGTCTCCGACGCCGAGCCGATCCCCCGGGTCGACACACTCTTCGCTGATGTGGGGTCGAAAAGATATTTCACCAAACTGGATCGAGGAGTCGAAAAACAAAACCGCTTTCTCCACTGAAACCGGGCTGTACCAGTTCCGCTTTATGCCCTTCGGCATCAAGACTGCCCCTGCGGTTTTCACGAAACTCATGCGAAGACTGTTAGACGAAGTGCCAGAAGTGAGGTACTACTACGACGATGTTTTGATTGCCACCGAGACGTGGGAGGAACACCTGTCTGCGCTGCGGCGGGTGTTGGGGAGAATCAGGGACGCCGGACTGACGGTGAGGCCGACCAAATGCGAGGTGGGGCAGGAGGAGGTGCCCTTTCTGGGACACCAGGTGGGCAAAGGCCAAATGGCTCCACTGGAGGGACTTGTCGACAAAATCCTAACTGCAAAAAGCCCCGAGACCAAGCGGCAAGTTCGTTCGTTCCTGGGACTGGCCGGATACTACCGGGAATTTGTTCCCGGTTACGCCGAGGTTTCCGCCCCCCTGACAGACCTAACTCGGAAGGGCGGCAGCAATCGGGTGGACTGGGAGGATAAGCACGAGAGGGCGTTCAACAAGCTGAAACAGATGCTAGCGCGTGCCCCTATTCTCAAGTTACCCGACCTCGAAAGGCCATTCATCTTGAGGACGGACGCCTCTGATCACAGCATTGGAGCGGTCTTGCTTCAGGAGGACGGTGGGGTGTTACACCCAGTAGCATACGCAGGCAGAAAGCTACTGCCGAGAGAGACTGCCTACGCGACAGTTGAACGTGAGGGACTGGCGTTGGTATGGGCCATACAGAAATTCCACACCTACCTATATGGCAGACCGTTCGTGCTTCAGACGGATCATCAACCCCTTCTGTATATTAATCGTACACGTCATGCCAACGCTCGCGTTATGCGCTGGAGCCTCCAGCTGCAAGAGTACGCCTTTCGCGTGCAACACATTAAAGGCAGCGAAAATGTGGGAGCAGATTACCTGAGTCGGCTTTAGGCTCCCAGGCTGATATGCGCCTCGAGAAGAAGCCTGCCAAACGATCGAGTATATGTATTACAACGTTTTGTCCCGTTTCGCAATATTTCTTTTTTTTTCTGGGTGTATGTGTGTCAAACAAGTATTAGTTCTGTGTGCATAGTATGTATCACCGGCAAACTTTGTGCAACAAAATATGTGCCACAATTTTTTTTGGGGGGGAGGGCTTTGCAGAGTGTTGTGTTACTTACTACCTTGGCTGCAAGTGTTTCTTTTACTGTATAGTGCAGAGATGCCGTTTCATTTAGTAGAACTACTAGTTCCGTAGCATCTGTGGTGTGGGCCGTTTTCTTGTGCTGTTTCCTATATTCGCGAGTGAATATTTTTAAGTGGGGGGTTGTGTCACAGAAACCGGCTGTTCTAGAAACCGACGGGGGTCGCGCTGACGTCTGCGGAAGAATAATGGCCAGTGAAGTAAACGACCGCCTTCGGCAGATGAGCTCGCAGCCAGGCGCGTGTCAGGTTACGCAGGGAGCGCTCCGTTGAAGCGACCGCATGTTCGGTGTTTCTTCGTATACACAACCTAGAGTGGTTTTGGGGGGTACACACGTCTCTGCAGCCCCAGATTTACGAGGCGAGCTGGCGGCTCGCTGTTGGATTGTGTTTTTTCGTCAGCGCTCGCATTGCCTGGCGGGTCTTAGTGTTTAGAAGAACCCTGCTTTAGGGTCAGGGGTCAGACCGAGGGGGCAACAACCTACCGTGGGAACAAAGAGAGTGCGGGAACCGCGGGGTCGCCAGGACTGACAGTGCGAGAGAGAACTCTAAGGCGGACGGACGCATCGCGACGTCGAGGGATGCGGCGAGACCCTGTCGACGGCCCCACGCCAGGCACCGGACGAAGCTTCCAGTGAGTGTGCGACCGCAAAAAGTGGGCGTGCGGGGCCAGTGAGTCGCGCCCACGGTGTGCCAAGCCACCCGCCGGAATTTCTCCACCTCGGACGGACCGCGCAGGGAGACGCCAGCACCTCTACGCCAGATGAGACTTTTTCTTTGCACTCACCTATTCCCCCATTTTTTGTTTACCATTTGGACTCTCTTAAACTTGGTATTTTTCTAGTACTGTCTAGGCAACCCCGAGCATGAAATTGTAAACCGTTATACTGTGTGTACCTGTGCTATCTGCCGTTTGATGTCTACGTGATTTTTTGCATATTATATAGCGCCTAATTATCTACTAAACCTCTGTCAAATTAAACGTCATTTATATATCCTACACACGCCTCCGTCTCTCTTCATTGGTAAGACTCTCCACCAGAGCGTGGCCCTATCGCTCGGTCAGCGGTCCCCTTCCTTCAAATCGTCACTCGGGAGGCCTACCGCCTTCCTGTGACAGACACGACGCAAAATTTACCAAGATGCTTGACGTCAGAAGCGCCGATAGTGATCTCTATTTAGGGCCTGGGAAGTTGCCATGGTAACCGTGCTGCTAGCGACGGCGGGCGGCAATTGTTTGCTCGTTGATATCTCCATTCGTCCATTGAAAAGTGGTAAAAGACGCTCTGCATGGCGGTACGGCACGGGTACGGGCCTCGGGAGGAACGGTGTCTGTTTTTTCTCTGAAGTGAGACGGATTTGCAGCCCGGGCATTGTCGGGCGACGAGAGCCGCTAAGTATAGTAGGTGATCGTATGTGCACGGACAAGGCAAGTTGTTTTCCGCGCCGCCGGGATGGCGGCCGCTTTGTGGGTCGTACGTTCCGTCCTTGTACTTTCAAACTTCGCTCCTATAAAACAAAATCCGAAAACGCCGGCCACGACAGGACGATTGCCTCGGGACACGACTGTTGCTCGACTGCCCCATTGTAAGCGAATGTATGCTTAGCATCATGCTTCGTCAAGACCCAATCATTCATTCAGGATGAGATTATCTCACCGACTGGCGAGGAGCGATTTTGACGACGGTTTCACCCTCGTTTGGGCGATGAACAGTCGACAAGGTTAAACCAAGAAGGACAGCATGGTGGTTTCCAGATGATTGTTAACGCCATCAAAAGGGACGGACGTCGGATACGAAGTGTTCTTGCCGATAGGCCAAGTGGTCGTCCGGAAGTTGACCGGCATGCAAAATGTCAAAATATTTATCTGGTGTGGCACACACATACGTGTTAAACGGACCATGAAATGCTTTTTTAACTTCTTCTTTCTTAGATGAAATCCTCAACCAAAAGCGAACTGTGAAATCACGCGGTCGTGACATGCTAGGGTACCAGTGGGATGATCCCAAGCTTCCACCGTGCTTTTTAAGCACACCATAGAACTTGGCATTCGCAAGTGATGATAAGTTCCGTCAGTGCACTCATTGGCCACGAACGCGAATTCAAATTTTCGTCGACGAATTGATTGTTGACGAGCGCATACATCTGAGTGACGCAGTTTCCATGTCCAAAGCGTTAGCTCGGGTCGGCTGACCTCATTTTGGTCTCTGTGGGCATTGCAAAGAGGATATTTAGAACCATACACACATGATGTTATAACAATATAGCACACTGACATTAATGAGCACAAAACGGGCCCAGCTACAGAAAATAAATATTACACGTAAAAGGTAATTATGTCTGTAACTTGTTGATTACAAAGACGAACACATCTCTGAGCGTCTAATACCCAAATCATAAGGCAGCGCAAAGGTACCTTTAGCCCAGGTACCTGTCTTAAATGAAGCTGGAGATCGTGATCACACGGCGCATAATGGTCCCTTTCGCTAAGGGAGGTCCTGTGTTATACCCCTGTTACACGGGCACACTTAACCGCGGTTAACTCAGCTTAACTGCTGTTACGCGGCACCACAGATACCGCACTATACTCTCGGACAGCTATTCCATAAGCAGTGAAGAGCGCGCGTGCACTGCTTCGATGGATGATCAAAATGCTCAAGCGCACGTTCGCCCATAGCTTTGGGTGCGTAGCCGCAGAATGTTGTCGGCAAATATTGTGCGCTAACTGTGGCTTAGCGTAACTGCAGTTAAGTGTGCCCGTGTAACAGGGGTTATACCCCTGTTACACGGGCACACTTAACTGCAGTTACGCTAAACCACAATTAGCGCACAATACCTGCCGACAACATTCTGCGGCGATGCAGTCAGACCTATGGGCGAACGTGCGCTTGAGCATCTTGAGCACCCACCAAAGCAGTGCACGCGCTCTCTTCACTTCTTTTGAAAGAGCTGTCCGAGGGTCTAGTGCGGCACCTGTGCTTCCACGTAACCGCAGTTAAAGCTGAGTTAACCGCGGTTAAGTGTGCCCGTGTAACAGGGGTATAACAGGCGTATAAAACGGAGCTCGCCGAGCTCAGTTAACAGCTACAGAGAGTAGCCTCGGACCCACGAACTAAAAATATTATCACCGATATCTGAATATATCTTGTTTAAGGCAGTATAACAAATTGAAAATATATAAGTATCAAAGTATGAAATGATTGTGAACACAAATGGGATGGAATAATACAATAATGATGAACGCATACTCTAGCTAGCAGGTAGCAGCGGCGGCACGTGGAAAACATTGTCGGCTACGAACCCGAACGCGATGGACCACTGCGAGCTCTTTTTCAAGGCTGTAGACGAGTCGCCCAGTTCTCCCGCCCAGGACCCTTTATCTTTGTCGTCGTCCATCTCTTTCGATCGCGTGTCTGGCGTAACCGTGAGACTCCGTCGTGGTTCGTTTCTGCCGGGCACTATTTAGCTACTTCTGTGAGAACTTTCCAAGAAAATGGAGCTGCTAAACATAAAAAGGTCACCCACTTCGCAATGTAAACTCGTAAACTCAGATGATTTAGGGCCAGTGTGGCCAGACGGGTCGGACATTTTAAAGCAAGACTCATTTAGGTGCGCCCTTAGACTTAGGGGAAAAAATATAACGTGCCGCAAAAGCAAACACAAATAATACTTAGGTCTTAAATGTGATATTTCACATTTAATAGTCAAAACCTGCGCGTCAAACCGATTTCGAGGAATAATTGATTATCACGTGCTCCTCTCGCAGTTTAGCAGGAATGCAATCGACATCAACTTAAGGCACTCCATTTATTTATCGTGTGATCAGGAACGCCGTTTACTACAGGTACCTTCAGCTAAGGGACTTAAGCTAAAGGTACCTTTACGCTGCCGTGTGAATTGGGTATAAGTTTAATAGTATGTGTTGATGCCTTGTTATATAACAGGTCATTTCATATATGCCATTTGAGCAAACGCCGACTTGTCACTGGAAAAATAAACCAAATAGCACTGTGATAAAATGCAATCCATTGCAACGAAAGCACGTTATATCAAAGTCTTCAGAACTGCCAATTTGTAAAATCGTCGATTAGAACAAAAGGATTAAGATCGCAGGTGCTTCCTTGTTAAACGTTTCTTTGATTATGCGGTTACCTGGAGTTGAAACAACTTCCCCAAGGCCCACCTTGTGACTCACTCATTTCGCATATCCTTATCGATTCTCGAACACATTCGGGAATTCGAGCACCACTACGGCGATATGACTCAATTAGTCTCACAGGTGGTAATATCCAGAGCGATCTTGCACAGAAAAGGTATGAAGCCTCATTCTCTCAGATCTTCACGTTATACCTGCATCAGAGAGCACAACAAAGTCCAAAATCGTCAGCAAACAGTTGCACATCACGACTCCGCACACCGGACAAACTCGCATCTACCAGCTCTGGGCGCTGCCATCTTACCAGTGAACACATGGCTCTTGCGAGGCCACGTGACGAGTAGTCACTCGGTTGCTATAAGCATGGTGCCAGCTCGGCTCGTTGCTATGGCATCGCGTGTGACAAATCGCGGTGAGAGGCGTCACAGGAAAAAGCGTGGCGCTACTCAAGCAGGTACGCTGCCACATAGAGTGGCTCTGGTGCACCCTCCCGTGGCACGCGTCTTGCGCAGTAGCCTGGACATGAAGCCCCTCGATATGTTTGCGTTTGTCTTGCAAGCAGCGTCCAATGCGCCAGTGCACCAGACCTGTGTCTCAAACGGCCCTTGGAAGCAAATGGAGGCGCAGCATTGAATGAGCGGCCCTTCCTTAGAAGCGAATGATGGCGGTGGAACCCCGTGGCACGTGTCTTCTGCGGTGGCCGGAAACATGAAGCCCCACGATGTGTTTGCGTTTGTCGTGCAAGTAGCGTCAAATGCGCCAGTGCATCATACCTGTGTCTCAAACGGCCCTTCGAAGCAAATGGAGGCGCAGCATTGAATGAGCGGCCCTTCCTTGGAAGCCAATGGTGGCGGTGCACCCCCCCCCCCCTGGCACGTGTTTTGCTCAGTGGCCAGAGATATGAAGCCCCTCGATATGTTTGCGTTTGTCTTGCAAGTAGCGTCAAATGCTCCAGTGTACCAAAACTGTGTCTCAAACGGCCTTTGGAAGCAAATGGAGGCGCAGCACTGAAATGAACGGCCCTTTCTTGAAAGCGAATGGTGGCGGTGCACCCCCCCCCCCCCCCTTCCCCGTGGCACGTGTCTTGCGCAGTGGCCAGAGACATGAAGCCACTCGATGTTTGCGTTTGCCTTGGAAGGAGCGTCATATGCTCCAGTGTACCAGACCTGTCTCCCAAACGGCCCCTGGAAGCAAATGGAGGCACAGCCCTGAAATCAACGGCCCTTCCTTGAAAGCGAATGGTGGCGGTGCACCCCGCCCCCCCCCCCCTCCCCCCCAATGGCACGTGTTTTGCGCAGTGGCCAGAGACATTAAGCCCCTCGATATGTATGCGTTTGTCTTGCAAGTAGCGTCAAATTCGCCAGTGTACCAGACCTGTGTCTCAAACGGCCCTTGGAAGTAAATGGAGGCGCAGCACTGAAATGAACGGCCCTTCCTTGAAAGCGCATGGTGGCGGTGCACCCTCCCGTGGCACATGTCTTGCGCGGTGGCCAGAAACATGAAGCCCTTCGATGTGTTTGCGTTTGTCTTGCAAGTAGCGTCAAACGCGCCAGTGCACCAGACCTGTGTCTCAAACGGCCCTGGGAAGCAAATGGAGGCGCAGGACTGAAATGAACGGCCCTTCCTTGATATCGAATGGCGGCGGTGCATCCCCCCCCCCCCCCCCCCCCCCGTGGAACGTGTCTTGCGCAGATGCCAGAGACATGAAGCCCCTCGATATGTTTGCGTTTGTCTTGCAAGTAGCCTCAAATGCTCCAGTGTACCAGAACTGTGTCTCAAAGGGGCCTGGGAAGCAAATAAAGGCGTATCACTGAAATGAACGGCCCTTCCTTGAAAGCGAATGGCGGCGGTGCACCCCCCCCCCCCCCATGGCACGTGTCTTGCGCGGTGGCCAGAGACATGAAGCCCCTGATGTGTTTTTACGTTTGTCATGCAAGTAGCGTCAAACGCGCCACTGTACCGGATCTGTGCCTCTAACGGCTCTTGGAAGTAAATGGAGGCGCAGCACTGAAATGAACGGCCCTTCCTTGAAAGCGCATGGTGGCGGTACACCCTCCCGTGGCACGTGTCTTGCGCGGTGGCCAAAAACATGAAGCCCCTCGATGTGTTTGCGTTTGTCTTGCAAGTAGCGTCAAATGTGCCAGTGCACCAGACCTGTGTCTCAAACGGCCCCTGGAAGCAAATGGAGGCGCAGCACTGAAATGAACGGCCCTTCCTTGAAAGCGAATGGCGGCGGTGCACCCCCCCCCCCCCCCCCCCCCCCGTGGCACGTGTCTTGCGCAGTGGACAGAGACATGAAGCCCCTCGATATGTTTGCGTTTGTCTTGCAAGCAGCGTCAAATGCTCCAGTGTATCAGACCTGTGTCTCAACGGCCCTGGGAAGCAAATGGAGGCACAGCACTGAAATGCACGGCCCTTCCTTGAAAGCGAATGGCGGCGGTGCACTCCCCCCCCTCCGTGGCACGTGTTCGCGCAGTAGCAAGAGACATGAAGCCCCTCGATATATGTGCGTTTGTCTTGCAAGTAGCGTCAAATGCGCCAGTGAACCACACCTGATTCTCAAACGGCCCCTGGAAGCAAATGAAGGCGCAGCACTGAAATGAACAGCCCTTCTTTGAAAGCGAATGGTGGCGGTGCACCCCCCCCCCCCCCCCGTGGCACGTGATATGCACGGTGGTCAGAGACATGAAGCCCCTCGATGTGTCTGCGTTTGTCTTGCAAGTAGCGTCAAATACGCCAGTGTACGAGACCTGTCTCAAACGGTCCCTGAAAGCAAATGGATGCGCAGCACTGAAATGAACGGCCCTTCCTTGAAAGCGAATGGTGGCGGTGCACCCCCCCACCCCCGTGGCACGTGTCTTGCGCAGTGGCCAGAGACATGAAGTCCCTCGATATGTTCGCGTTTATCTTGCAAGTAGCGTTAAATGCGCCAGCGTACCATACCTGTGTCTCAAAAGACCCTTGGAAGCAAATAAAGCGCAGCACCGAAATGAACGGCCCTTCCTTAAAAGCGAATGGTGGCGGTGACCCCCCCCCCTCCCCCCCCCCCCCCCCCCCGTGGCACATGTCTCGCGCAGTGGCCAGAGGCATGAAGCTCTCGATATGTTTGCGTTTGTCTTGCAAGTAGCATCAAATGCGCCAGTGTACCAGACCTGTATCTCAAACGGTCCCTGGAAGCAAATGGAGGCACAGCACTGAAATGAACGGCCCTTCCTTGAAAGCGCATGGTGGCGGTGCACCCTCCCGTGGCACGTGTCTTTCGCGGTGGCCAGAAACATGAAGCCTCTCGATATGTTTGCGTTTGTCTTGCAAGTAGCGTCAAATGCGTCAGTGCACCAGACCTGTGTCTCAAACGGCCCTTGGGAGCAAATGGAGGCGCAGCACTGAAATAAACGGCCCTTCCTTGAAAGCGAATGGTGGCGGTGCACCCCCCCCCCCCCCCCCCCCGTGGCACGTGCCTTGCGCAGTGGCCAGAGACATGAAGGCCCTCGATATGTTCGCGTTTCTCTGGCAAGTAGCGTCAAATGCGCCAGTGTACCAGACCTGTGTCTCAAAGGGGCCCTGGAAGCAAATGGAGGCGCAGTACTGAAATGAAGGGTCCTTCCTTGAAAGCGAATGGTGGCGGAGCATCCGCCCCCCCCCCCCCCCCCCGTGGCACGTGTCTTGCACGGTGGCCAGAGACATAAAGCCCCTTGATGTGTTTGCGTTTGTCATGCAAGTAGCGTCAAATGCGCCCGTGTACCAGACCTGTGTCTGAAACGGCCCTTGGAAGTAAATGGAGGCGCAGCACTGAAATGAACGGCCCTTCCTTGAAAGCGCATGTTGGCGGTGCACCCTCCCGTGGCACGTGTCTTGCACGGTGGCCAGAGACATGAAGCCCCTCGATGTGTTTGCGTTTGTCTTGCAAGTAGCGTCAAATGCGCCAGTGCACCAGACGTGTGTCTCAAACTGCCCTTGGAAGCAAATGGAGGCGCAGCACTGAAATGAGCGGCCCCTCCTTGGAAGCGAATGGGGGCGGTGCACCCTCCCGTAGCACGTGTCTTGCACGGTGGCCAGAGACATGAAGCCCCTCGATGTGTTTGCGTTTGTCTTGCAGGTAGCGTCAAATGCGCCAGTGCACCAGACGTGTGTCTCAAACTGCCCTTGGAAGCACATGGAGGCGCAGCACTGAAATCAGCGGCCCCTCCTTGGAAGCGAATGGGGGCGGTGCACCCTCCCGTAGCACGTGTCTTGCACGGTGGCCAGAGACATGAAGCCCCTCGATGTGTTTGCGTTTGTCTTGCAAGTAGCGTCAAATGCGCCAGTGCACCAGACGTGTGTCTCAAACTGCCCTTGGAAGCAAATGGAGGCGCAGCACTGAAATGAGCGGCCCCTCCTTGGAAGCGAATGGGGGCGGTGCACCCTCCCGTAGCACGTGTCTTGCACGGTGGCCAGAGACATGAAGCCCCTCGATGTGTTTGCGTTTGTCTTGCAAGTAGCGTCAAATGCGCCAGTGCACCAGACGTGTGTCTCAAACTGCCCTTGGAAGCAAATGGAGGCGCAGCACTGAAATGAGCGGCCCCTCCTGGGAAGCGAATGGGGGCGGTGCACCCTCCCGTGGCACGTGTCTTGCAGGGTGGACAGAGACATGAATCTCCTCGATGTGTTTCCGTTTGTCTTGCAAGTAGCGTCAAACGCGCCAGTGTACAAGACCTGTGTCTGAAACGGCCCTGGGAAGCAAATGGAGGCGCAGGACTGAAATGGACGGCCCTTCCTTGAAAGCGAATGGCGGCGGTGCACCCTCCCGTGGCACGTGTCGTGCACGGGGGCCAGAGACATGAAGCCCCTCGATGTGTTGCGTTTGTCTTGCAAGTAGCGTCAAATGCGCCAGTGCACCTGACGTGTGTCTCAAACTGCCCTTGGAAGCAAATGGAGGCGCAGCACAGAAATGAGCGGCCCCTCCTTGGAAGCGAATGGGGGCGGTGCACCCTCCCGTGGCACGTGTCTTGCACGGTGGCCAGAGACATGAAGCCCCTCGATGTGTTTGCGTTTGCGTCCCTCCTTGATGCGCGTCTGCTAGATGTTAAACAAAAACAACGTACCGCTCGAGTTATTTTCATCTGCCCTCTCCGAAAGGCGAAGTCGAGCTCGCTGGACTTCCGAAAGTCACAGGAAAGGTAAGACAGACGCAGACGACGTTGCGAGCAGACGACGTTGCAAAGGAGCAGACGACGCTGAGATAAGGGGTCGCGATCAGCCAATCAGGGCTCGGCGTTCTGACGTCACCGCTACTTCCTTTCTCATCGGTGGAAGACGAAAATGAGCCCACTTGCGAGGCGTTTGTATATACAAGAATTTAATTATTGTAAGCCGAAACTTATTTCAATCGGCTCACTATAGTTATTTCAAGCAAGTATAATTGCACAAATTTTTAATTGCAGTTGTCGGGGAACAGTTGTTCAGGATGGCTCAGGCGGCGTTCGGCATGGTTGTGTGGTCGCACCCCAACGCGGCTAAAGAAGTCCCATTGCTCCTCGGCGAGGGTGAAGGCCACACGGAAACCGCTCTCCAGCCCAGTCATGGAAGAACATGGCAGGGCAGCACTGAGCATCTCGTTTGATTTTATTTCGCAACACCCATTGCGGGGACTCCAAGAAACGAGAGAGAAGCGCGAGGAAACTTTACGAGTGTTGATCCTGGGCCGGCTTGCTAGAACAGCGTCTCACCTGAGACTGAGTGAAAGAAAGCAGTGCAAAGGGTGGGGCGCGTGACTGTCTTAAGACGCGGCTTGAGTCCCGCGCAGCTCGAGCGCTGGCTTTGACATTGCTTTCTTTCCCACAGTCTCAACTGGGACGCTGTTTCTAGCAAGTCGGACCTGGCTGCTTAAAAAACCTCTGACACGCCAAAAAGAATTTTTTTTTCATGCTAGGCGTTGAAATGGCATGTAGGGACATTAAAAAAAGTTGTTTCATTATACATTTGCGTAGTTTTTTTACGAAAAATAGAAATACGAGGCCCAATTCAAAGTTCCCGCCAGTGCACTGTGACGTAACAGTGTACCGCAAGGTATTGGGGCGGTCAGAAGGGAGGCATCGACCTACGTCACTAAAAGTGGGTTCGCAGGAAGTTACATGAGTTTCACTCCTCGTGCTCCCCGCGACCGTGCCTAAGACTTTTCTTTTTCTGCTCTTTGTATGAGCGATTGTAGAAAACTAAGTTTCAGTTCCACTAGCTCTTTATCGCTGCACCGTTAATTAGTTTGCGTGCTGTAAAAGTTGAGGACGAAGTGTCAGTGGATCGACGTGATGGAGGTCAATGATGAAATCGTTGCGAGTACAAGCCAGAGTACGAGTGCATGCCGTCACTCCTGATACAAAGCTATACTGGGCACAAAAAAGCTATCAAGTTTTGAAAAAAAAAATTTAGGACTCTCGTAGAAATTGGGATTGCTAGCGTACAACACGCCCACTTGCATTGCTGAAGGTTCGGACACCGATGCCGTCGAATCATCGTATACTCTCCAGGCTAAAGATGCCTGTCGTCTCTCGGAAATGCATGCAGTGTGATCTCTTGTTCAGTTGCTGAAATACCGGGACAGTCCCTCACAGAGCTCCTTCTAGGCACTGTAGTTGACCACGTTTTATTTTTTTTATTGATGCGGTAAAAGGAAACCAGAGAAATTATCCGGGAGGTATCTCCTGACTGGCTACTCTGGGAAGGGTGGGGAAGA
Organism: Ixodes scapularis; assembly: GCF_016920785.2. Lineage (NCBI taxonomy): Eukaryota > Metazoa > Arthropoda > Arachnida > Ixodida > Ixodidae > Ixodes > Ixodes scapularis. Next base: position 38,062,910 of record NW_024609883.1, read on the forward strand.
GAGGTAAAAAGATGTGAAGAAAGTTAAAGGCACACACACAAAAAAAAAAAGCAAAAAAAAAAAAAAAAAAGCAGCATAAACTTATTTTACATTAAAGTTTCTTGATGAGGCCAGTCGTCGTGTGGAATCGCAAAAGGGACTTTGTCGCAAGTGTGGCGGTGGCTTCGTTTCTCCAAGGTCCCAGTATCTTGTCGAGGGTGAGGTTTTCGTGAGGGGATAACTTAAGATATGTTCTTCGTTGTGTGCGTTCAGTTTCATAGTCGGGACAATCCAGCATAATGTGTATCAAATCTTCCGGAGTTTTGCAGTTCGCGCAGTCTGGCGAATTAAGTCTTCCTGTGATAAACAAGTACCTATTTGTGTATGCAACGTTTAAGCGTATTCGATGTAGCACAGCTTGACGCCGTCGGGTGAGACCTCGAGGTACATGAAACATTAGGTGCGGGTCGATAGTGCGTAGCCGTGTCCCTTGATCGGTGGCGTCGTCCCATAGACGTTTGTTTATGCTCTTCCCCAGTATATTCACCGTTGCTTTTATATCTGATCTTGTATATGGGGCTTTTACTTCATTGACAAAGTTACGGGCATCTGCTGCTACAGCGTCGGCTGATTCATTTCCTGGGACGCCGCAATGACTTGGTATCCACTGGAGGCATACTGAATGACCGTTGCGTATTGCGTCCCAGTGCAATTCGAGGATGTCCAATAGTAGTTTCCTGTTTGGGCTCTTCAGGCGTTGGAACTGGAGTGATTGAAGGGATGATCTAGATTCAGTTACTATTGTCCAGGAACGAGGAGGAATTGCCTGAATGTATCTTAACGTCTCGCGAATAGCTACTAGCTCAGCAGCTGTCGAGGGCATCCTATGAGAAAGTTTATATCCAATTTTAAGCGAAAATGCGGGGATTACAATAGCAATGGAGGACTGGTTAAATGTTGTGGACGCGTCGGTGTATATGTGACACGTAGAACGGTGCTCATAATGTATGTATGATAAGGACAGTTGCCTCAGGACGACAGCGGGGAGCACAGATTTATTCTCAATTCCCGGAATAGTACTGTAGATTTTGATTTGAGGTAATGTCCATGGAAGAATGTCGAGTAACTTATGACATTGAAAAGATGCTGGGAGAACGTGCTTGTGATCAAGGATCACTTGGGCAATACGGCTGTAGAAGCATCTTTCGGAGATGTTCGCTAGATGGTGGGTCTTATGCCGTGCCAGATGTCGCATATGATTCCGGAGCGTCTCCTGTGTGCGAAGAGATATTATAGAAAGACTGTGGGATTCTGCTATTGTATCTGCGGTGGATGTGCATTTTGGAACGCCAAGACATACTCTAAGCGCCTGTGCTTGAAGTGACTGGAGCTTTCTCATGTTAGTCGGACTCAAACCATGCAGTACAGGAAGGCAGTAACGAAGAAAGCCAACAAACAAGCTGCTATAGAGGCAGAGAAGTGCACTTGTTGTAGCTCCCCAGGTCGTGCCACTTATAAACCGTCCAAGGTTAACAAATGATGACAATTTGACGTGAAGATGAGCCAACTGGGCGTTCCAAGTCAGGCCACGATCGATAAAAATCCCAAGAAATTTGTGAGAGGATACATAGGGAATTGCAGTACCGTTAATTTTTAACGGGTATCGGTCTGTCTTCATCCGCGTAAAGGCAAGAGCGGCAGATTTTTCATTTGACAACTCAAGCCCACGCTTTGTTAGAAACTCAGACACGCTTGTGAGCGCACAAAGCAGACGAGTCTGTATACACTTAAGGGAAATTGCGGATGTCCATAGGCATATATCATCGGCATATAAAGTAATGTGGATAGATTTTGATACAACCTCAGTAATACCAATGAGACAAATGTTAAATAAAACGGGACTCAAGACCCCACCTTGCGGTACTCCCTTCTTTATAAAATATTAGCTTGTATCTCCTTCGTTCGTGTGCATGAAAATCGTTCTGTTATCTAGGTAATTAGCAATCCAGTTATAGAGACGACCTTTTACGCCAATTGATCGAAGACCTTGCAAAACTGCTGAATGACTCACGTTATCGAAGGCTCCCCTTACATCAAGAAAAACGGCTGTGGTCAGTTTGCCACGTAGTTTGTGATCCTCAACGTGGCTAATTAGATTCATAACATTGTCAATGGAACTTCGGCCCTGTCTAAAGCCGGTCATTGTATCCGGGTATATTGAATTTGATTCTAGAAACCATTCCAACCGTGCTAAGATTATGCGTTCCATGCATTTTCCTATGCAGCTGTCAGTGCAATAGGTCTATAGGACTTAATTTCCAAGGGAGATTTGCCAATTTTGAGTATGGGCACAACACATGTCGTTTTCCATTCCTGTGGCAGGGTGCCTGTGATCCAAGAATCATTGAATATTTCTAAAAGATGCTGGCGTGCCTCGTGCCCGAGGTGGGCAAGCATGCCATTAGTGATTTTATCTGGCCCAGGTGATGAAGAGTGTTTAAGGCACGTCAGAACTTGATCGAGTTCTTGGGGAGTAAAAATTTTATCCATCTCACAGCAATACGGAGAAGTTGAACTTACAGGGTTTGCTGTGACTTGACTAACACTGTTCGTAGCTGGCATATCTACTATTGAAGCACAATAGACTTTTGCAATTTCAAGTAGCGACCTTTTCAAGAAGATTGAGAGTGCATTGAATGGTGTTCGTTGTTGAGGTCGAAAGCGCAGGCCCCGTGCGATATGCCATATCCGTCCAGGGATCCTGGGTTCGAGCCCCACCCCTGCCCGTTTCGATCTGGATGAGCATCCTACCGGCGTGCGGTCGTGCATCACTACTGCGTGATGCACGTTAAAGACCCCAGGCTAGCGGCTGTACCGCACTGGCTAAATTTCTCATCTACAGCTGGGAGACTCGTCGCCCCTGTGAGGCAGACCAAGTTCTAGGCTGTATAAACACACACACAACCCAATTTTTTTTTGCCATATCCGTGTAAGAGGAGAACGAGGATCAAATGAAGCGCATAAGCCTTTCCACTTCTTGCGAGACAGCTTGTCCAAGTGACGACGGATATGCTTTTGTGTTCGCCTATCTATACGGACATCCTCAGGTAGCTGAGTGCGTCTTGCGCGTCGTTCTGCACGCCGCCGGATTGCACGGAGACGCTCATACTCCGGATCTACTACCGTGCGCGAGGAAGGAAGATGAGCAGATTTTTTCGACTCTGTTGCCGACTGCTGAATGGACGAAATGAACTCATTATATGTGTTTGAAGCCTGCAGCTCCAATTCTAAGTTATCTTTAAAGCATGTCCAGTCAGTGTACCAAATTAAGTCTCGGTTGACTTTGGGTTTAAAACCTGGTATTGTTATATAAGTAGGTGTATGATCGCTACCATGGGTCTCAATGTCTGTAAACCAAGGCGATTGGGATATTAATTCAGGTGACATAAACGAGACATCTAAACAGCTGCTTCATCGGGTGCCGCGGATAAATGTCGGCGTTCCATCATTCAGTACATAAAGGTCGAGATCATCCATTAAATCTAGAAGTTCTCTTCCACGGCGTGTTGTTCTTGCGCTACCCCAGGCTGAATTATGGGCATTAAAGTCACCCGTAACTAAAAATGGGGGTGAACATTGTCTAAGTATTGAATTCAGTCTGTCAAAATCGAAGCAACATGATGGGGCAATATATGCAGCAATAACAGTGAATGTAAGCTTTCCCTTGCTTACAGTTACGCTGACATACTCGTTATTTGCATGTGATTGGATGGTATTTGCTACATATGTTAGGTCTTTTCGAATAGCAAGAAAAACTCGGCTGATTCCGGAATCTCGACTTGATTGAAATATCTCATATCCAGAAAGTCGAAAATCTGGCGCAACACGGGATTCACTGATCGCAAGAATCGGAAACCTATATTTATAAATAAACTGTCTGAAGTCAGAAAGATGTGAACGTAATCCCCTCGCATTCCACTGAAAAACGGTGGCTCCCTTTACGTTATCTTCAAAGGAGGGGGCACTAGCCATTAGATTGGCACGTGCTTCTCATCATCGATATAATTTCTGGTTCAAAAACCATTACTCCCTCGATTATGTTCTTAAAGGTGCACGATGGCAGTTTTGAAACTAAATTTCGAATGATAGAAAAGACAAGACCTATTACGTCGCTGAACGTCATGGAGCCGAACACAGGGAACGGTGGTTCCTGGACGGGGGTGTACGTCCGACTGCGTCACTGTATGTGCGCGTGCCGGACCTTGATTCAGGTGACAGAGAATCGCCTGAGATCGGTGTTGCTTGTGGTGGCTTATTAGCAGCCACGTTCTGTTTTAGCGCCCGTTCAGTCGGTGGAGCGGGCTTCTTCATCTTCTTTTTGTTCCTCTGCACCACTTCTTTCTGGGGGGGGGGGGGGGGGGGGGGGGGGGCGGCGATGCGTTTGATGTCTCTTGCACTGAGGACGATGCGTTTGATGTTTCTTGCACCAAGGGTGGAAAGGACTCCAAAGGTGGTGGGTCATCTGTACGTGGAGGGCTTTGTCGTGGTCCTCGTATGAAGTCCTTGGTCTTTTTAAGGGCAGTAAGACGTACTTTGCAGTTTACGTAGTCTGCTGGATGATTGCCGCCGCAGTTAGCGCACTTCATAGGTGCCTCCCCTTTGCAATCCTTGGTGAGGTGTGGTTCTCCACACTTTTTGCACTTGGGGCTTTGTTTGCAGTACTTCGCAATATGGCCGCGTGCTTGACAATTGTAGCACCTAGGTGGTGCCTCAATGTACTCGGCGACTTCATGCCGGGTGAACCCAAGGTTCACTTTCGTGGGACATTCCGTATTCGGACGGAAGGTGAGGACAACACGGTCGGATGGTGTTGCTGCGTCACCAGGCTTTCCTCGACGGCGATAGTGGCGGCGGGCCGCGACGACACCCTCTGGTTGCAGGAACTCAGCCAGTTGAGCGTCCGTGTACCACAGAGGTACTCCCTTGATTAGTCCAAAGTTCTGGAGGTAGGTAGTAGGAATGGTGACTTGTACTGGTATGCCCCCGAGAGTTTGTACCTGCATGAGTTTGTTGACAGAAGAAACTTCTGCAACTTCGACTAGAAGACCACCCCTGGCAGTAAATTGGTGGCGTATAATAGGGCCGCCTGCTGCCGTGTTGACATCAGTGCTCAACATCAGCGGATTTAGTTGCTGGAGACGTTGTGTCTCGTTTGAAGGCGTCAGGAGTAACGGGACTCCCGTTGTCCTTTGTCTTCGGTGTTGTACAAGGATGAATCCTTCAAGGTCTCCTTCTGTTGATTCGTGATCCATTGTGATAACTTCTGCTGCCTGTTGTTCGGCAAATGTCATCAATAATTCAGCGGAGTCGCCGTTAATGTCAGTAGGCCTTTTTCCCAGACTGGCGTGACCTGTCTGATTATCTTGGTTGTTGTGGTAGCTGTGGTCCATGTCAGCCGGTGTCTGCTGAGAGCATTTAGGATCTGACGCTGATGCCGGTACAGGAGTACTGGGCAGAGAGGTCATGCAATAGGACGTAGTGGTCGCTGGTGCTTGGCCGCCAATGCCTGCCTGGATGGAATGGGCAAGCGCAGCAGTAGGTTTAGCCGGTCCTGCTCCGGTACTCACCTTTGGACCCTTGAAAATCCCCTTTCGGGGAGCTCCAAGGGCCCTTTCGTGTGTCGGCTGGCTGGTTGGAGCGTCTTTGGCAGTCGTCGATGATAAAGGCAGCTGCAACGGGGCTCCAGGTCCCCTTCGTGTTGGTGCAATGGTTTGACCTTAGGCAGGAGTTCAGGATCGCACGTCTGGTTTTCTCGATAGCTCGTCGTCTTTTTCGTGTCCTTGTCGTATTCGTTGTATTCTTTGTTTTCCTTGACCACGTCAATTCACTGACTCCTCTTCTTCTACCTTACAGCAACATTAAGCGATGAAAAGCAAATAAAAGAAACCTTGTCTGCTTGGATCACTCGAGGAGGCGCGGAGAATAACAAAAATATTTAAACAAAAAATTACACGAGCTCGCGGTAAGCAGAAGGAGGGATACAACTCACGTGACTTCCGGCGATGCCTCCCTTCAGCCTGCCTCCCTTCTGACCGCCCCGACACCTTGCGGTACACTGTTACGTCACAGTGCACTGGCGGGAATTTTGAATTAGTTCTCTTATTTTTATTTTTTATAAAAAAAAAAAAAACTACGCACCTCTATAGTAAAACAAGTTTTTATTAATGTCCTGACTAGCCATTTCAACGCCTAACATGAAAAAAAAATTTGGTGTGTTTTGTGCCAGCGTCCACACCGCGTAGTTACCGACGCCCTCCCTCTCCTTTCCCCCTAGATTATGGCCAATAAACGCACTATGAACTGAACTGAGAGGCCCTTTAAATGAGTTGCAAAGGACAAGGGTCGTGGTTGGTGTAAAGCAACAAGTTGGAAGCTTGGAGTCGTTGCACTATTAAAGAAACACCATGAAAGTTGATTGTCTGATATTGGTCTTAATTGAGTAAATGAAAGAAAAATAATTAATCCAAAGAAAGACGACCTAATGAGGTTTTCGCACATCTGCAACGCTTTTGATAGAGCACTTCATGGAAAGGGGGTTTATTAGACCCTTTTTTTGAGCCTCAGATTTTAGATACGATGACTGGCTCTGTTGCCTTACCATGAGAACCAGTCACTGCACTTTGCACATAGCACTGCCTGTAAGTTGTCTACGAGCAGAGTAATGTTAAAACTGAAAATCTCAAATACCTGCACGATGGCGAACAAAACAGAACCAGCACGGTTGGAAAGCAGGAACCTTAAAAAAAAAGTGTGTTAAATATCTTGGAGTGAAGGGAAAGAAACTACGCTTTGTCGTCACCATTATATGGTGTTCAATATTTGCACTTTTCGTGGTGTCGGAACATGGCGGGCAGCATTGAATTATTTAAAGGCACTAGGTGTTTTTGAGAACTTGCTCGTGACCTTTGTGATGCGCTTCTCGTTTTCTTTTTTTTTTTTTTTTCTTGCAAGATTATTTGACTCACTGCAAGAACGAGAAAGTAGCGCGAGGAAATATTTGAGAAAAGAATCCTCTGCGTCAAGGACAGAATCAGTGCTGTTTGTTTGTTGTTTGTTTATTTTTGGGGTGACGAGAAGAAAGGGGCACCAGGAGATGTTTGGGCCTCCGTTCATGGGGCGAGTCGCTACCTGGTGGATCTGGGAAAGGTACAAAAAGAGGAGAGAGGAGGAGAGAAATATAAAAAATAAAGAAAAAGAGGTTAATGTAAAAATGTAGCCCTAACGTTTCGCTCACGGTTTCACTCTCCTTGAAGTGAACCCGCGACAAACAAACGACGCACATTTCCCGGGGGCGCTCGCTTTAGTTTGCGGCACCGTGCTTGAAGCGTGCGCCACTGGGCGAAGCGCGCCACGAACCTGTCGCAAATTTGCTCTGTGGGGCCTCTTTCGTTTGGCCAGTGAGGTGTTCAAAGAGTGTCGACAATGGTCACCTCCGAGCAGAAATCAAAGTCTATCTGCAAGGCCGCTTTTCCGAAGAAAACGGAGAAGTGCTCGGAAGGCTCTTGCTGTTACCCCTCGTAATCCTTCAGGGTGCAATATTTCCTCCATGCTGTTTCTTGAGAGTCCTTCAGAGGCATAAAACTGAAAAAGAACTCTTCTTGGCTCCGCATGGGCGGGGCACGACAGAAGGGCATGTTCGGCATCTTCTGGGTCACCGCACTCTGGGCGGCTGGGGTCCTCCTTACGGCCCATCCTGTGAAGCCGGTTAGCCGTATATGGACATCCAGCTCGAAGTCTGTGCAGGAGTGAAGCGTCGGCTCGCTGCAGGTTGCGGGGAATGCTTGGAGGCGGCTTGTTCGTCGCCACTCCTGGATGAGGATGCGACTTCTGCAGGCAGCTGCGGATCAGTCGATGTGCCTCGTTGAAACGATCGAGCAGAAAGATTGGGTCTTGGTCGTCATGGGCTTTGGCTGCCAGAGTGTCCGCTCTCTCATTACCGGGAATCCCGACATGACATGCGACCCACTGCATGGCGAGGGTCCATCCGAGGTCCTCTACCGTTGCAGCCTCTAGTGCCACTCTAGCCACGAGGGGTGTAGGTTTTTGAACACGCTGAAGTTGTTGCAACGCAGATTTTGAATCAGTTAGGATTACCGCTTTTCCTGTTGGCTCAATATTCTTAATTGACTCTAGCGCTCCCCATATTGCTACGAGTTCCGCTGTTGTCGATGACGTCATGAAATTGAGTCTGCCTGCGACATCATAGTTGATTTCGGGAATGGTGATTGCAGCTGTGGCTGTCTGCCTAGTTCGGTTAACAGAGGCGTCCATAAAAACATGGGTCCAGTCCTTGTAGTCCTCGTTAAGACTTTCTAGGGCAACCGAACGAGCAACAAATGTGAAAACATTTGCCTTTCGTTGGGGAATGGGCATTGTCTCGTATATTTGCAGTGGTAGACGTGTTGAATGCGGAGGCACAGGTGGAAGAAACTCTCCAGGGCCTCCTATCTCTTGATCAAATCTTGGCATCAGGTGCCCTAGATGAGAATGCTGTCGCTTCCGCAGGTGACGCCAGATGCTGGTTTCCGGGGCCAAGCTATTCATGCGAGCGATGTTGCGCATGGCTTTTTCCTGCAGTCTCAGTGAAAGCGGCCATTCTTCTGCCGACACAAGTGTCGCGATGTTTTCAGCCGAAGGGGGGAGTCCCAAACAGCAACGAAAGGCAATGCGATGAAATGCCTCTATGGCTCGAACTTGGGCTCTTCCGATGGCCAGGAAAGGGAGCGCGTACATAAGCCGGGACATTATAAGGCCCTTGTAGAGCTGGAGGAGAGCATGTTGCGATGCCCCCCAAGAGCATCCTCCTAGCTGTCGTATGACAGAAAGTAGTCGACGGCAACGGTTTAATGTTTTTTTAACTTCTGGCCGCCAAGTCACGCGGTCGTCGACGATGACTCCAAGATAAGTGTGAGTTTTGACTCTCTTCACAGGTATTCCAGTAATCTTCAACTGCAGGGCGTTCTGGGGTGCTCGGCCTGTAGGTCGGTAAAGGAGTGAAGCGGTCTTTTCTGCCGACAAAGTGAGGCCCAATTTAGCTATCATTAATGCCGTGGCGTCTAGGGCCACTTGGAGCCGACTGCGAATTCCGATTGCGTTCTTTGAGGGTCCGATACACCAGATGGCAACATCATCTGCGTATATCGCCATTCTGATTCGGAGTGCGGAGTGGTCAGCCGGGAGGCAATCGGGGAGAGCAGCCATCGCAATGTTAAAAAGTACCGGACTTAACACGCTGCCCTGTGGAACCCCTCGGTCCACCAGGCGAGGTGTGCTGACAGCACCAGGCACTTTGACACGGATTGATCTTTCAACAAGGAATGCCCGAATGAAGGAAAGAATCCTTCCACCTTCCCGAGTTGTTATAGCTGCTGAATGATAGTCAGGTGGGGTAGGCTGTCGAAAGCTCGACTGATGTCTAGGAGGACACAGTGTACCATTTTTTTTGTAGCTTTGGCCTCCTCGAGGGTTGAGGCGAGGTCTCCGATGACGTTTGCGGTGCATCTTTTCGCTCTAAAACCGGCCATTTTAGGAGGAAATGCGTTTGTTTGATTTAACAGCCATGTAAGGCGCCCAAGAACCATTCTTTCGAGGACTTTACCCACACAGCTTGTTGATGAAACAGGTCTGTAAGACGAAGGCTGTGCAGCCGGCTTTCCTTGTTTAAGTATTGGAATTATAGTGACTTCCTTCCACACATTCGGAAGGATGCCGGTTCTCCAGATGATGTTAAACTTTTCAAGAATGTCTGCGTGGTAGACAGGGTCCACATTTCTGAATGCTTGGTAGGTTATACCATCTGGTCCCGGAGCACTTTTTTTTTTACATCGGCCCAGCGCTTCCGTGAGCTCTGTCAGGGTGAAGTCGGAATAGTTCGCCAGCATCACCTCTCTGTCTGGAGAAGGGTTGACTGGTGTATCTGTAATTTCTCTGAGTTGTTCGGGGAGTGGTAGTGGGGCTGCTCGTTGTCGAGAAAATTCATCTGCTAAGACCTCTGCTATCTCTTTAAGGGGTCTACCGGTATCAATTGCAAGACTGGCAATGGGATGCCGTGGTACCTTAACCCCGGTGAGAGCTCGGGCAAGTCTCCAAGCGCGCTTGTAACCACCTGGGCTGCCAAGGGATGTACAATCTTGTCTCCACTGCCATCGCTGCAATTGCTTCGTGTGGTGCCTGAATCGGGCGTCAGTTCGATTGTAGCGTGACCAGTCCCAGTGGGCGTCTGTACTAAGCGCCCTTCGCTGTGCCTGTCGTCGGGCCGCTCGGAGGTTTAGCCACTCCAGATCCGGGGATGGGCGCGTAACAGGAACGGTGACGGTGCGCGTGGCAAGTCGTAAACACTCCACAATGCAGGTCGTTAAATCTTCAGTGCTGCCACTATTCATGGCAGACCCAACATATTGACGGAATAGGTCCCAGTTTGTAACCTTGCATATTTTAAGGTTCTTGGGACTCGCGGTTGGGTGTTTCACACTTAAGGCCGGTTCACACATGCAGCGGAGCGCTAAGTTAGCGCTACGTGAGCGCTCCAAGGAGCGCTCATGTGGCGCTTCCTAGCGCGTGATGTAGCGCTCGGTTAGCGCTTCAGTAGCGCTCTGTTAGCGCTTCAGAAGCGCTTTGTTAGCGCTCTGTTAGCGCTACAGAAGCGCTTTGTTAGCGCTCCGTTAGCGCTACAGAAGCGCTCTGTTAGCGCTCTGCACGCTCCTTGTGCCGTGCTTGCTGCTGCGGAACAGCGCGTGCACGGCGATTCCTTTGTTGTTGTTTTTCCTTTGGCATTGAAAGAAGAGGAAGTAAAACAGCCGCTCTCCAAGCAAAGGGTCGGGCAGGCGACCCAGAGTCATGGTCTTTGAGCGACTAATTGATTGGGTACGACCTCATCGCTTTCTATTCGATATGCGTGACCCTGGTTTCAAAGACATGCAGGTAAATATAATCGCCTTCGGAAGAGCTCTGTGTCTCGGTCCCTCAGCCTAGGAACAAGGTTCACTAGGTATACCTGTCGGTATCTCGGTTGCGAAAGATGTCGCGCACCCAGAAGGCTCTTCTGGGCGTTAAGCCGTCCACACACATATGCACTAATCGCGTATGTAAGAGCATTGGTCGCATTTCTATTTCAGCATCCACATGTCCGCCATAGTGCTGCTGATTCACACCCAAGCACAAGAATCGGAACCGCAGTGCACGTGCTAATCCGAAGCACCGCGGTACACGAAGCGCTACTAAAGCGCTAACACGGCGCTACTGTAGCGCTAACAAGGCGCTACTGGTGCGCTAACAAGGCGCTACTGGAGCGCTAACAAGGCGCTATTGGAGCGCTAACAAAGCGCTACAGAAGCGCTAATCGCGCGCTGTGTTAGAACTAAGTCACGCGCCAGGGAGCGCCACATGAGCGCTCCTTGGAGCGCTCACGTAGCGCTAACTTAGCGCTCCGCTGTATGTGTGAACAGGCCTTTATTGGCACGTGATCGCTTCCTGCCGTGTCTGCTCGCGAAGTCCCCGAGGCAAAAATTCCTCGTGACACCAATGTCAAGTCGATGGTGCTGGGTTTACATCCTTGCCTGCGGAACGTGGAGGACCCATCATTGAGGGCTCGGAGTTGGAGCTCCGTCATTGTGGCTTCTAGCTGTCGTCCCCTGGAGTCTGTTAGTTTGCCACCCCACACTCTAAAAAAAAAGGTAGTCATAGGTGACTACCTTTGGGGTGGTAAAACGTTGTCCCAAATATAACGACCCCTAGGGTAAAAATGACGACTCCACACGTAGTCAAAAAGCAGGTAGTGAAGTTTGACTACCCCCAAAAGCAACATGGCAGACGGTTAGCGAGGCTCGGATTCCCCGGTAAGGCCTAGCGAACAGCACGGCTTTTCGGCCGAGTTAGAGAATAGGGCGCATACGCCTATTCGACGTCTTCCAGGCGCCACCAGACACTCTAAAAGTCCGTCCTTAGACACCGGTACCGTACCTATTAGCGGGGAGGACGGCAGCGTGTTTGCCGGAATCGTCACGATTGCACCCGACGGCATCTCGCTAGATTGACTGTATTTTTACCGCCGGCGGAGAACGCTCAAAAAAGAAATCGTAACGCGAGGAATGGGTATGCTGACTTTATTGAAGACAACGTATGCTTGTCGTTTGCGGCGATGAATCGCTGGGCACCTTCGCCGACACGACGGGAGGCGTTCAACTCGCACCAACGCCCCCCTTTCTTTCTTTTTTTTTTTTTTTCCTATCTCTCCTTGTTTGGGCCTACCTAAACCGACGTGGTTATCCATTGCTGCCTGCACTTCGCAGGTCTTCGACACAGAACAATAATTTAGGTGGCCGAGTGAAACAATATTGCGATTGTTTTCGATCTGAGAGGCACGTAGGGAGCCCAAGGAGCCCAGTGGACCGCAGAGCCTGGACGGCTGGACTGTAGCCAGCTGTTTGTAGTCAATAGCTTCAGGACTTCACAACACTTAGCTTATTGAATCAGGCGGCAGTTTGCGCCACCTAGGAGGTGTAATAGTAACCGCTAGATGCACAAAAAAAAAAGCTCATTCACTAACTCTCCTGAACTACGTACTGACAACTTAAGCGCCAACACACACCAACCACGATACCGAACACTGTTACGGGCACATAGATATGAACAGTACAACAAGGCACAAGAAACTGCAACACAACACAACACCACCACGACTCTCTACTCTGACCACCCTTGTTGGTTGGAAAACGTTTATTGTAAGAAAAAAAGAAAAGTCTTGCGACTGAAGTCTTTAGACTTTAAAAAATCTGAGGGGGGGGGGGGAGGGGAGGGGTCGCGCAGGTACAGGAGCTTGCTACGCGGTGCCTAGATGAATCTTTTTATTCCTGTAGAGGCGATGAAGTCTAGGAGACTCTTAAGCAGCTCCTTATTGCGTTCTGTATCTTCTAACGCTTGTAATGGTTGGGTCCATTCTTCATAACTTATTACCCTTGCTGAGGTCTTATGCTTCATCCTCTTTTCTTTCCAGCATTCGCATTCCCAAAACATATGCCTTAGGCTTCCTGTAGTCTGTTCGCAGAAGGGGCAGCCGCTATCTTGGCTTATGCCTTTTCTACTAAGCGTACATGGGTCGTTCGTGGCTTCAGAGTGCAACCTCCTAATGCAAACCCTTTGCCACCTACTGAGCCTCATTGTTGGTAGGGCAGGAGGGATAGGTTTAAGGACATTGAGTCTGGCCCTTCTTCGTTCCTTATTGACGTCCCTGGCCTCGTGAGGAGCGAAGTCAAACGGGTCCCGTTGCTCGACGGGCACGATGGCTGGAAGCGTCGATTGGTAGCGATAGTATTGGAAGATTATCTCCGCCTTGGCTTCCCGCTCGGCCCTGTCTTGTCCAAGGATCCCTGAGTGACCGGGAACCCACTCCAGGTAGAAGTTGGTGTCCTTGCTTCTTGCTTCTTTGATGTTTATCATGATCTTTTGTGCTGCCTTGTCCATGGTGCATGGGTTTCGAAGTTCCTCGATGGCCTCTCTAGAGTCTGAGAAGAGGTATATAGTCTTCTTTTCTTCATGGCAGTGGCTCTGTATGGCGTCGGCCACTGCTTCTAGTTCGGCCCTTTTCACGTGGGTTCCTCCTTCCAGGAGCCTTCGCCCATAGTTGTTCTTTGTCGTGTTAAACCATGCACAAGCCGCTTTTCCCTCCTTAGTAACTGTTGCATCGGTGTAGATGACCTGGGTGTTTTCTTTTTTCTGGAGTTTTTTTACTCTCCTCAGGTGCTTCATCCCCGCAGTTTCCCTGTCCCTGACCTGGTCTCTTTTGTCTGGTACGTCTGTTTTGATTAGCGCCGATTCCCAGGGGGGAGGTTCCTCCTCTGGTTCCTCCATTTGTGGACATATGTTCCTCATTTTAATGAGTATCGCGCGCCCTGCCTTGGTGCCGTGAAGCCGAACTTTTTGGGTTGTGGCCGATTCTTCCGCCACGTCTTCAATTTCGTTTAGCTCTGCCCATTTTCTTACTTCCTCTTTCCGTGCATGCTTTGGTAAACCGGTGACTACTCTTTGTGCTTTTCGCATAAGGATCTTGATTGATTCTTTCTGACTTGAACTGAGTGTGGTGTAATTGAAACCGTAAGTCGCCTTCGACACCAGGAAAGCCTTAATGAGCATTCTTAGCGTTTCTTCGTTGGCTCCCCATGACTTCGTTGCTGTTCTTCTGATAATACTTAGAGTATGGTTCCAGTTTTTTGTAAGCGCTTTAAGCCAATCGTTCGCTTTTCCGTTCTGGCATATGTGCATCCCTAAAATTTTTGTTGACTCTGTCGGTTGCAGCCTTGTCCCTGCCAAACAGAAGATATGCTTGCCTTCGTGTTTTTTTCTTCCTCCAGGTGTGGCGATCAGGATGAGAGCCGTCTTGTCTGGCGCTGCCTGAAGGCTCACTTCATGCGTGAATTCTTCGATCGCCTTCAATCCTTCTTTGATTGCGTTTGCTTGGCGGTCGTAAACTCCTCCCTTTGTCCAGAGGGTGACGTCATCTGCGTATATGGTGAAAGATAGATTCTTGATATTGTCCAGTTTCCAGGCCAATCTAGACATAACTATGTTGAAAAGGGTTGGTGATAAAATTGCCCCTTGCGGTACTCCTATGTGGTTTCTCTGTGTTGGTCCCCTTTCTTCTCCGACGCATACCGAGTACGTTCTGTCCCTCAAGAATTCTTCGATGAATTTGAGCATCTTGCCTTGAATACCGCAAGATCTGGCACCCTTTAGGACAGAGGAATGTGGAACTAAGTCGAATGCTTTTCGAATGTCTACAGCGACCAGTATTTTTGGAGTTGCAGTAGGCTTTTTACTGGTGAGATCGTGATGCAGAAGAGCTAAACTATCCTGTGTGCAAAGTGCCTTTCTGAAGCCTGTTTGCATAGGATGTAGCCTGTTTTCATGCTCTAGAGTCCAATTGATTCTGCCAAGCACCATCCTCTCCATCGTCTTGCAGATGTTTGACGTCAGCGATATGGGCCTTAGGTTTTCTATCTTGTCCTTGGGTTTATTTGGCTTGGGGATGGGCACCACGACCGAGTGTTTCCAACTTCCTGGTAGTTTTCCGTCTTCCCATATTTCGTTAAAGTATCTGAGCAGAGCTCTCTTGGCCTCTTCCGGAAGGTTTTTTAGCATCGCCGTTGTGATGCCATCGGTTCCCGGGGCTGTGCCCTTTTTAGCCTTCTTGATAGCGTAGTCGAGTTCTTCTCGAGTAAATGGCAAATCTTGTCCTTCCCTGCTTTCTCCAACGTCAATTGTTACTTTTCTTTGCTGCTGCGGTTGTGGAAAAAAGGTTTCTCCTAACTTTTGAGCCAGTTCCACTTCCGTAATGTTGAGCTTCAGGGCTAAGTTGCTTGCCGTGTTTTTTCCTTTCTTTTTTCCTAGCATTGTTCGGTACGTACCCCATAGCTTCTTGACGCTTGTTTTATTGTTGAAAGTCCCACAATGTTGTTCCCAAATGTGTTTTCTGAGATTTCTTGTGTACTTTTCTACTTCCCTTGAGGCCTCATTTAGTACTTTCCGTCTTTCTTCATTCTTTTTTCTTCTGTACCTCAGCAAGGCTTTATGTCGCCCTTCCTGCAGGTTTAGGAGATGATTGTCCGGGTTTGGGGAGCCTTCTTTGACTATAATTCTTCGTGTGGCCTCATCAGCAGCTTCTTGTATGAGATCTGTAATTGTCTTTTGTTCGATGGCATTAAGCTTAGTTGTTAGTAGACTCCTAAATTTGTCCCAGTTAATGACGCTGACTTCTCTCTTTTTCATGGTCTTGTTGTGTAGCATAATGGCGATGGGTGCATGATCGCTACCCCATGGATCATCTAGGATTTGCCAGTCCGCTTCTGAGAGTCCTTTAATCCATGAACTGTCCGGAGATGAATCGGATTGGTACTTGTTCCCCATTCTCGTAGCTTGTCCCGGCTGATTAGCGCAGAGAAATCTGTTTTTTCGCATTTGCTGTTTTAGTTGCTCTCCTCTTTTGTTGGTTAGGTTGCCCCAGAGTTCATGTTCTGCGTTGAAATCTCCCCCTATAAATGTTTGGTCTTCCGTGCAGTTGTTGACCCACCTGAAACTCTCGTCCCCCAAGTTTGGTCTTGTGTAGAAAGAGTAAATAAAGATTGTTTTCTTTCCCATGGTAAATTTAGCGCCCGTAACTTCCTGATCTTCTCCACAGCCCCATGATGTATCAATTTGACTTTGCGGGTGCTCCTGTTTAATTAAGATTGTGGCTAATCCTTCTTTTTTTTGTTTTGCTTGGTTCGTGATTGCCGTGCAAACATTGTATGTTGTGTATCCCCGGATCTTCATCTCCGGGTGTCTTGCCTCTTGTAGAAGGATGGCATCGGGGGCTCTTTCTCCCCAAGATTCAATCCTACACTTCAGTTCGTTTATCTTCCCCTTGATTCCTCTACAATTCCATTGAATAATCCAAAATGTCTTTTGTGGTGGTTCCCACCCAGACATGCTACAGCTGGCGGAATGCTCTTTCCATATTTTGTGTGGCTGTCTCCATGGCTGTTACGATGGCCGATGTGACCGCCGCTGTTATTGCTTCGACGCAATCTTCCATGGCTTCTTTGAAAATTGCCACCTTCTTCGCATCAGCCTTTATAACTGCAGCAAAAGACTTCTTGGCGTTTGTTCGTGTGTTAGCTTGACCGATAGTTTTCTCCATTGTCTCTTGTGCCATCTCCCGCATCTGAATCGTTGTTGATGCACTCGTGGGTGCTTGCCCCTTTACCGGTGTGTAGATCGGCACTTTTAGCGCTGTCTTGTCGACTACCTGTCCTTTTGTTCGAGGTGCGACATCGGCCTTTATCGGCGCCCTTTTGGGGCATTGGTAGCTGAAGGCCAGATGTTCCCCACCACAATTTGCACAAGTCGGGTTGGCGCTGCAGTTGTTCCCGACATCTGCGGTGTGAGTTTTGCCGCAGTTCCTGCATGCTTCGTTTTTGCTTTTGCACTCCTCAGCTTTGTGCCCGATCTTGTGACACCGGAAGCAGACAACGGGTCTGGGTGTGTAGGGTACCACTGGCCTTATGACCTAGCCAATATATACTTTTTCCGGTAGGTCCTTGCCCTCGAAGGTAAACATTGCCGTCTTGTTTCTTTTCCCAATAAAGTTGGCAGATACGATCTTATGTGTTGCACATTTTGCATTTCGTAAGTTTTCAGGGCTGATTTCGTCGCTCCATGCATAAATCACTCCTCTGATGTGGTTGGTGGGTAGACCAGAGATAACCTTGACTCCGACATTGCTGCCATCATTCTTCGTAAAACTCCCAATTTGTTTGAGTTTCTCGAATTCGCCTTCATTCTTGGTAGTAATTACAAAAGCTTCACTTCTCTTATCATGCCTGATCCTAATTCCGTTTTCATGCGGAATGCCAACTTTGAGTAGAGTGCGTTCTATCGTCTCGGGGCCGACGTTCATCGGCTCCCGTGGCTTTTCGTTGCGGATTTTGATCTTGTAGATCCCCGCGTTGCTCTTCTTTTTTCTGTGGACGACATCGATCCAGGGGTTCGGGTTCCTGTCGTCTTCCTTGCATGTTTCTTCGCTCTCTTTAGTAGTGACTGTTTCCTTGTTCTTGCCTGGCGTTTCTTCGCGTTCATCGGCTATATCCTCATCCGCCGAGGAATATTCCTCCCGCTCTGGAGTATTTGGTCTTAGCCTTTTTCCCTTGATCGCCTTCCGCGTTTTCTCCTGTCCTTCGAGCCTCTCGAGTCGCTCTCGCAGCATTGTGTTTTCTTCTTCCACCTTTGCCATAGAGTAATATAGTAAACGTAAAGAGAGGACACAGGAGCCGATTCGCGGCCCAGATAGTGCGTTTCATACCCTCCGCTACGTGGCGCTTTTCTGCAATTTGGTTAAAATTAATTAAAACTCTTTCTGTGAAAAGTATTTATTTTTTAATTGGCAATGCTTTAAAATTGTTTAAAGTACTTACAACGGCTAAATAGTTTAAATCAAATACGTCACAAAAAGCACGTGATGAATGGCGCCTGCCATGGCCTGCCTGCCTGCACGCCGTCGCTTCTGCATCATTCTGCATGGCATTTGCTCGCCCCTGCGTCGTTCGTCTGTGCCGTGCGTGCCGTCCAGCTGTGCTTTCTGCTGCATCATGTTCGGTCGACTTTGCATCAATCAAGGTGACGCATGACCGCCCGCGTGCTGGCATGCTCGGCGTGAATTCGTGCAGCCGATCGGTTCGAGCTTCTCGCGCTGTTCTTTCTGCCGGGCTGTCTGGCTGCACTTGAACCTGTGTGCATGTTGATTTCCGATGAGATTGTTTTAAAAAAA
Source organism: Ixodes scapularis (assembly GCF_016920785.2). Lineage (NCBI taxonomy): Eukaryota > Metazoa > Arthropoda > Arachnida > Ixodida > Ixodidae > Ixodes > Ixodes scapularis. Next base: position 38,081,244 of record NW_024609883.1, read on the forward strand.
GAATTTAACCTACGACCCAGCACACGACATTGTCCATGGGTTTACAGATGACGGTGTTGAACGAACCTCTAACATTGCAGATAGAACCTTGGTTGTTATGCTGTCTGAAATTTCCAGGAGGTGCGTTTAGCCCCTTGCATACACTGTTGTGCACACTCCAACAACGTCTTCTGTTTAACGCAGTCTCCTCATTTCTCTCATTCAGGAGCTTAAAGAGGCGGTGCAACGATATTCAATGGGAATGGTCTTCACTTTACACAAGCTTACTGGCACTAGTGGGACTCAAGGATATTCGCACGCAACGCCACTGACCAAGAAACTCCTTTGTTGCGCTGCAAGTTCGAGGACAAAACCGAGTGTTTTCATTCAATCTCTCCTTCGAAAAACCTGATGACGAAGCTGGGCGGTAGCAGTACCGCCCAGTGACGATATTTGAATACGGCTCATAGATTGGACCCGAGCATGGCGTGGACACTCGGTTTAGACTCGTGATAATCGATAGCTCGAGAAACATTCGGGTAGTGTCCTGTGTCCAATCGCTGCAATGACGACAACAGCCGAACCATAACAATGTCTTGAACTCAGCGCGTGTCCTGTGCCTTGCCAACCCCAGCGCATGGCTATGATCAACATTGGCGGCATATAATCGGCTCCAGATCACGGGGCCGCTTGTTATGGCTTCGAGTTGAGGGGTGAACTCTGCTCGTTTTTCTTTATTTTTTTCTGCGACTTCGATTGCGTGTGGTGAAAACGAACGGGTATTTCACAGATCATTAACGTCAGGGGTTCGTTCTAAGCGGTATTTGCGCAAAATAAAAATATCAGTGCATCGCCCCTTTAAGTCTGTTGGCTTTACAGTAAAGGCTGAGGTCTGTGGTTAGGACCTTCAAACATCAGCTTGGTGTGTGTGGTAATAAGCCATTTCTTGAAGTTCACAACGAACACGTTTACTTTGTCTTTGATGTTCCACACCTTCCCAAAACAACCAAGAGCAATCTCCAAGCCCACAAACTTTGCATTCGAAATGAGGTCATTGAGTGGTCTTCTTTGTTGAACTTTATTGTTCTATCCATGAGATGAGCTTGCAATTGGCTCCAAAACTTACTGAGAGAACATTTTTTCAAGAACCTTTCTGTAACATGGAAGAAAATTGTGCCCCACAGGTCTACTCTTTCTTGCAATCATATCCCTTGTTTATGCCAAGGAACTTCCTGAGGCAGCCATGGCTACAGCCTTTTTCTGTGATAGGATGTGCATACCTTTTGACTGTCTAAATAGCTAAAAAATTCAAGAAGACAGGACAGAAGTTGCGTCATGCCAATCTGAAGGGAGAATCTGAAATACTTGATTTTTTCCACCAGTAACTCGGATGGATTTCAGCATGGCACTTCCAAAGTAGGAGGCAGCCATAAGCCATCATTGGGTGGCAAGTTACTATAAAAAGTTTCCTCATGCTCTGTGATGAGCTTTCAAGCAGCCATGACTTGAAGTTCTTACTTACACGACGCCTGCAGCAAGACACACTTAGAACGTTTTTGGAGCTATATACGACAAATGCTATGTGGATCAGTTCACCTCAGGACTAAAACACCTCTGGATAAAGAAACTGTTTAAACTGTCGGACAATGAAAACGTAGAGGATGACAAGGCTGACCTCCTAGAGGAGTGGCAAATATCTTTGCACCATGAAAGTTTAATTTCAGACATTGTGGAATGTCTTCCAATTGATAACTTCCCGCCACTAGAGGATATTTCTGAGCTGGCATCAGACATCAGGTCTAACATAATTGATGACTCGTCCACTTTTTTTATTACGTTTGGGGCTATTTGATCAAGCTTTTGCTTGAGCAGACAACTTACAGCTGTGGCTGTTCTCAGCTGCTATCGGATGAGTCTAATAACTTGACCAGGCCTCACCAGTATACTGTCTTGTTCCTAAAGCATACCACGTGCCTGGAAAATTCTTTGGGAACTTAGTAGTACCATCACAGGCTGCCTTTCATTTTATTCAGCAACTAGAAAATGACTTTCTTCCTATAATAGAGAGTGTGACACATGTTCGAGGAGTCTGTGCCGCCTTGTATAGCACACTTTGAGGTCTGGGTGGTTTTAGCCTTTGCCCAGAGGAGTACCACAAAGGGTTTTTAAAGTTGTTTTGCAGAATACGCTTGTGTTGACATGTTTGATTTCTTAACCGGAATTTGGACAAAGTTCGGTTGCACTCTTCAGTGGTTAATAAGAACGAGACAGGTTTAACTGTTAATAGTGTATTAATAGAGGCGGTTGCCAAACCAAAAACAAAAAGTGCTTAAGTGGGCGGTGCAGCTTGCTCTCCAAATATTTGTTTCCCCTTTTTCCAGCGAATGCGTATCACGGCTCCCTAACAAATATATTTGTCCACTTTCTACAAAATTGCGATAGAAAATAGTGTATAGAGGCTAAAAATATTTGAAAGAAAATGTATCCACTTTTGTATCCACTGTCCATAGTCTTTTAGCCGCTTTTTTCTGAAGCCATATTTCTTTTCTGAACAATTTCGGGGAATGTTTAGGGACGTTGAATCTTGTCAGATTTCGAATAGAGTTCTCTTTGTTTGGTAATGGCTTGAGGCTATGCAAATTGGTGTTTTTTTATATTTGCCGGAAATCGGGAATTTGTACTATCCGGCGTGTGCTTCGCACTGTTATTATACTCTTATGACTGGTAATGATAGCGATGTCTTATTTATTTTTGCACTTACTTCCCGTACCCGAGTCGGCGTGAAAGTGAATGTATCATACAGCATGTTCTCCGTGGAAAGGTTTTGTTAATTTGGTTCCGTTAAGAATCTATTACGAAGTGTACGATATGCCGAAGTCCTTCATATTCATTTATTTTTGTGAGTATCGATCTCTTTCGTATAAAACATACAGAGCTTCTGAAGTAAATCATGTATACATGAATGTGGTCCAATAAAATGGGTTCGAACCACTTACTGTTGTTGACCCCAAAATGCTCCACCAGCCAGGAGTCAATGCGGCGATTGTGTAACTTCAATGCTTTACAATCGAAAAAGAACAAGAAATATATATACTTATGCTTTGTGAAGTAAGTTGAAATATTGTTTGATACATTTTGCACGGACTCTATCGTAAAAAATAAAGCAAAAGTGCGTCAGTATTAAAAAAACAAAACAAAAAAAACAGCGGCTTCGGGAGTCAAGGAGCTCCCGAGAGCCGAGAAGGGTACCGGAGAACCGGGGCAGAAACGCCCAAACCGAAACCGAAACTAACTTGACCGGAAACGGAATCAGATTACACTTAATACCGCCCGCTAGGAGCACTACCTGTCACTGGTCTATCTGGGCCGCTGGGGCCTATGGCAGTGTCCGCTCTTTACCTTGTGTATATTACTCTATGCCTTTGCTGCATTAACGACAACTCTAGCGGCAATTTCGTTTATAATCGCGGTCCAGTCATATAGTCCTTCCGATGTTCTGTAGCTCTCTGGGTCGAAACCCTGAGGAAGCTGTGTCGGCTTGCCTTTTTGAGTGCCGTCGTCCATTTCATTCGCCCGCGGCAGCAGAGTCCGCGATTGCTTTTCGCTGGCTTGGTTGTCGACCTAGCCCAGCACGGGCCGTCGTCTTCCCTTCCACCCGAGATAATGCCTGGTCCTTTGTTTTTCCAGTAAAATGAAGAGGGCTGAAATGTCGCTTTTGCTCACAGTCACTTCTTCGTCCTTCTCAGCCTACTCCTCTGACCACCCTACCGACCCGATTCGTATATAGGCCCCACCCGGTTCTGACAAAGATTAGGCAAGTGACTGCCGCTGTTTAGTTGATGAATACAAAACGTATCTGCAAGTATTATTAGTATACAGTTGTTCTGAGTATTTAGATTGGCCGGCTAGACACCTCTCTTAATCTAACTTTTTTGAAAGGCAACATGATATGAAAGTAAGCGGCTAAAGTAACACAACATGGCATGCTCCCGATCAGTTTCGGTTTCAGATTCACGCAGTGATAAGCTTACTAATGCCATGTTGCCCCATGCTCGTTTCGCGCGTGTAATAGCAGCAAAGGTTACAATAATATCTGCATTCCTAGTCAGTAATCGGCTAAAGGTAACATAATTCTTAGTCTTGTGTTGTTAAATACCCCACAAAGCCCAGCGTATCATATTTGCTACGTGGAGTTTGATAACTCAAAAAGTGACACTAAATTGCGTGAAGCTGAGACCATAGCGTTATTATTGTAATAACTCTATGGCTAAGACCCAAGCCTGCAGTATTGTTTTTGATTCGCTGACAGAGTTTTCCGATTTTGGTAGTTCAGCAAGGCCCCGCCAGGCTGCCGCTGGCAGCTAGAGCAAGATGGCCGCACGCAGCAGCTCGCTCGGAGTCGAAGGCGTACCTGGCATACCGTCGGCGTCATTTTACTCGAAAAACAGTCAGCCGTCCTATATTCGGCACCTTTTTTTTTTTTTTTTTTTTTTTTGCTCAGAAAGTGTTGCGCAATTACATTATTCCGTTCGCTGTTGTTTTTGAGTCCCGTCCGCTTAGTAACATTGCTTCAAATTTCTGCGTATCATTTTAGATACAGTGGGTCGTGATTGATGGCACAATTTTTGTACCAATTCTGATACGTTTTCTTGGTAAAGCTTTGAATGGTACAGGTTTTAACCGTTTTTTTTATTGATTTCTTCCTTCTAATTTTAGGCTCCTAAGTTAGGAACATATTGAACAACATCGTCGCCGGCGAAGATGTCAGCGAGTTTAGTGATCTGTCGGAAAGTGACGAAAATTAGTTCCCCCGCCGCGGCTGAGCCCTCTGATACAAGTGATGATGAAGAAACCGCAGAAAATTCCTTCGGATCATCTGTAGCTTCGTCTTCTCGTCCATACAACAAATGGCAAAAGGAATTGCTCCAAAACAGTCATGCTGAATTTTCCAAAGTATTCTTTGAGCCGGATGCCATAGATTCACCATTGCTCTTTTTCCGCCAGTTTCTAAGTACTGATCTGCTCACTACGCTAGTGGAGCAAACAAATGTGTACAGTACGCAGGAATACGGCAGCTCCGTGACACAACTCTGCAAGAGCTGGAGCAGTATATCAGAATATACCTGAAAATGGGGCTTACAAAATGCCGAACGTCATGTGCTACTGCGAGAATGGGACAAGGTATTCTCCTATCGCTGACAAGAGGTCGAGAAATCGTTTCTTGAAGCTGATTCAATGCATGCATGTTGTAAACAACATGGAAACCACCAAAGAAGCAATGGAGGACAAGTTGTGGAAGATTCGTCCTTAGATTTTATTACTCCAGCACAACCTCTAGAGCATTGAACAAGAAGAGTTCAATGCGGTGGATTAGATAATGGTGTTATTTACAGGAAGGAGCTCGCTAAAACAGTACATCCCAAACAAACCGACGCCGTGGGGTTTCACACTTTGGGGACGGGCAGGCACAACCGGTGTCCTTTACCAGTTCGAGGTATACCAAGGCCACTCCAAAGAAAACTACATTTTTGGACTTGGGGTGATACTGTCCTGAGCATCTGCTCTGAAATACGTTCAAATGAAGACTTCAAGGTTGCAGCTGACAATTTTTTTAGCTCTTTGAACCTTGTTGAAGGGCTAACGAGAGGAATAGAGTACGTTGGAACTCTGAGGCAAAATCGGCTGAGAGACTGCAAACTCCAGGATGAGAAGACTTTGAGACAAGTTGGCCAAGACTCACATGATTACAGAGTTTACAATGACAAAAGAATGGTGGTAGTTCGCTGGTTTGACAGGAAAGCTGTCACCCTAGTGTCAAACTTCGTCTCTGTTGAGTCAATTCAGCAAGTCAAACGGTATGACCGGAAGACCAAACTCCACATTGACATCCCACGCCCGGCAATTGTTGGTATGTACAACAGCTTTAGGGGGGAGGGGGGGATCGACCAGCATAATTATCAGGTGTTGCTGTACAAATACACCATTCGGTCGAGGCGCTGGTACACATACCTCATATATCATGCTATCTTCATCTGTGTCGTGAATGCGTGGAATATTCACAGGCGCCAAAGCCATCAGCTGAAGGAGCGGCCACTCAAGCTGAGAACCTTCATTGCCAGTTTATCAGAAAGCCCAATTTCTACTGGAAATGCGCCAAGAGGACGGCCGGTCAGTCTTCCTTTGCCTCCGATGAAGAAGAGGAAGTTCACGCCAAATCATCCCCAAGATGACGTTCGAAAAGACGGGGTTGGGCATCTTCCAACTATGGCGAGCAACCGACTTCGATGTCGGAACTGTGTGCCCAGCGTGAACACATTTAGCGCGGTTGTGTGCGCGAAATGCAATGTAACTCCGAGTCTGAGCAAGCGACGCAACTGTTTCTTTGAATACCACAAGCCACGAGACTGCAGCTGGCAAGGACGTAGCAGAAAAGCCTAGTGTATCATATTTGATATGTTCAATAATTTTTTACTGGTTTGAAATTTCATTGTTCTTTTTGTATGAATGTACTTACCTTAGCCATAAATAAAGGCACACAAGTTTCTACAATTTTAATTCGCCTAGAAATATGTTTGGGCTTAAATTTCTCAAGCGCTTTCCCGTGTTGATCGTGTGACCGATGAGTCGCTCTACTCGCTCCACTTTAGAATCCCCTAAATTATACTCGTGTGAAAAAAAAAGGATTGGGTTACCTGTAAAAGAAACAAAAACAACTAGCATAGCCAAGGTTTCTTTTTTTTTTGTGCTGCTTTTGGGAACATGTACACCGATATCAAATTATTTTAAATCTTTCAGTTTTCTGTTGACAACAAAAGGGTGGCACTTTTCAAGTATGGGGACACTTGATATAAACAGTGTATTAAGCTCAAAACATTAGGACATTACAACCAAAGCTATACTGTGTATATATATATATATATATAAAGTGGCTATAATGAAGACAAAGTGCTCAGGTGGCAATTGTTTGTATTCTTTTATTTTCCAAACCTGATTATACAATTTTATATTGAAAATGTTTTCCTCTAAAAAATAAATAAAACTCATAAAACAACCTTGTAGGTACTTTTGACACATTCTGGAAATGGAAATCTGAAAAGGGGTCTTTTCCAAGCACCAGACTATCGAACTATAATAGTTAAGTAATGATACTTTCAAAAGCCAGAATCAACCCTTTGAATATGAAACAAACCCGAAAACTGACATGGAAACAGGGAACATTGAACCAAAAAACAATGTTATGTATGCATTACAAACATATTAAGTCATCAAAATATGCAACATCACAGTCACTTCACCATTCTAAAAAACAAAATACTTGAAAATATGTATAACACAAAAAGGGATACGATTTACACCAAGCAAGATACTGGGCCATAGAACCAAAGTTTCAACAATAAAAGAAAGTATGAGTGGGTACCCAAAAATAACCGGAATGAATTTCAGGAGGCCGGGCATTCGTAGTACCAGCATCCACCTCTTGCAGCACCCTTCCCGAGTTAGTTTGCCGACCGGCGTCGTCTGCTAAGGATCTAGCGGCATGTTGTGAATTTTTTTCCCGAGCGCTTCAAAATTCTTCTATGTTTTTTGCAATGTCTGACTTGAAGGACCTTCCACATCCATAAAATGATTTCCTTTCAAGATTTTCATACGGGTGAACAGAAAAAAGTCACACGGGGCGAGGTCCTGAGAATATGGGAGGTTGAGAAGCGGTGTCATGCCAGGACAGTGTCTGGTGAGGCATTGTTGTGATGGAACTATCATTCCCCCTTTCCCTCATATCGGGGCATTTCTGCCTTACTGAGTTTCGCAAGTGCCGCAAAATTCCCCGGTAAAACACCTGGTTAACAGATTCACCAAGAGGAACAAACTCTGAGTGATCAATGCCCAAATATTTTTGTGTTCTTCTTCAGTTGAGGAGGTTAAAGGTCGCCCAGAACGAGGTTGCTCATCGATCAAAAAATCACCAGTCTTAAAGCGAGAAAACCACTTGCAATTTCTTATTAGCATCTTCCTTGTAAGCTCTCCGAAGCATTACAAGAATTTCTGGCGCAGTTTTACCTAAAGCAATAATTCACAGCCCCATGTTTTCTTTCATATCAGACATTGAAAAAAAAATTTTGAAGTGCTTGGAAAAATTATTTGCAGCAGACAATGCCAGTCGGCAAACTCGCTCGGAAGGGGTGCTGCAAAGCGCTGCTAGCGGCAGAAGCTGGTACTACAAACAGCCCGCCTTTCAGAAATTCATTCCGGTCACTTTTGCATCCAACCTGGAACAAATCACTGCACCAAAAACTTTCGATATATGCCATGTTTAAAAAAAAAAAGATGGCAACCAGTCAAAGAGACTCAATAGACCTTATGAAAAATTGTTTGGTGATCTGACAACACTGAGAGCGTCGCCATTTTAATGTTGGCAAGCGTCGTCGGTACCAAAGCACGGTGGAGGCATCAGAGAGAGCTGTACGGGCAGTGTACGATAGCGCAGCAGCTGTTTTCCGCCTTCTGACCATGAAATGTGGACAAAGAGTTTAAGCAACCTACCGCAACTGTCTGATGAAGCTCTAGGAGGCCTGTGCACGCTGGCAACAACCTCGTCGAAGCAGTGGAGCAAGTCCTTCGCCTTTGCTGTACAAGCTTACACACTGCGGGTTGTCGCCACGGTGTGCACAGGCCTCCGAAAGTTTCATCAGACAGTTGCGGTAGGTTGTTTAAACTGTTCGTCCCCGTTCCATGATCAGAAGGCGGAAAACACAGCTGCCGCGCCATCACACACTGCCCTCCACCGTGCTTCAGTACCGACAACGCTTGCTAACATTAAAACAGTGACGTTCTCAGTGTTGTCAGACTACCAAGCAATTTCGCATAAGCTTAATTGAGATGAGGCAATTTTCTCTGTAACATCAAGCAACATCAGCCACAGTGTGTGCCCAAATAATGGCAGACTTCGATAATTGGTGCTGCAGCTACCATACTTTGTTCACATCTAAGCTGAGACTGTGGTGGAAGCTACATCCTCGTTAGACCAGTCATACGCCTCTCTTTTGCCACATCATCACGCTCCCGGCCATACCCACGCGCAAAGAGTTGGGTCAGGTGATAAAAGCAGTGATCTGATTGGTCATAGCCATTTTGGAGCAGCTGTTTGAGCAGCGAAAAGTTCATTTTGGAGAAGCAAAAAGAGCTTTTGGAGCACAACCGCACACTTCATTTTCATTTATATCACTGCAAATGCGAGGAGAGATGGCAAATATTAGGAGAACAAACACCAGCTGTTTAGTTGCTTGTGGAAGCACCAGACACGGCAACAAGACGACGACTGATGAAGAACAGCGCAAACTGCTGTAGATGATTATTTTAGGTACGAAATCCCACTGAAAAAATGCTAAAATACAATTATCTTGAGCACCTAGATTTATGTGTCCTTCAAGTTCTCAGGGGGGTTGTAACAAGACTGCAACTCTTAATTCAGAAAAAAAAAAAACATAAAAAATAAACCTACAAGAGTCCATATATACCTTCTTGCACCCCGTCTCGCTCTGGAGGAGTACCTTTCCCCTTAGTACGCGGGTATGCTGCGGCAAAGCAAGACACGCAACATAGCGACACCTAATTTGCAATTGTTGCTTCACTGCATTACACCACGCGGTGAGAAGCGCACTCAACAAAGCTAACTAACCCACCGGAACAGACCATGAACACAAGACTTGTTGTGAAACTTCTGAGCACTGTCAGTGCTTGGTGCGAAATCAAATCCAATAGTATGTTATTTGAGACGATTATCGAAAGTCCTGAAAACCCGCATGAGCCTACACTAACGATTCGTCCCGGCAGCGAGGCCTGCAGCTGTTATATTTTCAGTATTATTTAATTGAACTTAAGTTATGGTGCATTTTTGGTGCAAATTCCTCACATTTTGATCAAATGTAGCAAGTGCAGCAGAAGAAGCACTTAGGCACAGTTTGGCACAATTGGCGCAGCAATCATATCACTGGGTGATAAGAGGGAGGCGGCTGATTGGTCCGGCAGGGTGAACATATAGTATAGCTGGTGCACACTTTTGAAAAGGGTCTATTCAAGGGCAGCTGACAAGCTGTTGTTGGCTGCAATACAAATAGCAGAAGCGCATACTGCAATGTTCACTCGTCTCCTATGATTTTGATATAGCCTTTGTTCTTCTCATGGGCAACACTGGATCCCACCGCTGCCGGCATGTCGTGGTCGAGACAGGTTAACGACGACAACTGATTTATTGCATACAATACGTGGTCCTGTGGGTTGTCGGGCTGGTGGCATCTATTACATGGTAGGCCTAATGTGCTAACCCTCTTTCGCATCTTTTTCCTGGTGCTTGCCACATGAGGTGCTGTGCTCGGCGGTGGGCACTGGTGTTTCCCACAACAGTTCTAAATCACTATAAAAAAAAACAACAGGGTGACAAACCTGTAACAATGTAGCAAACAGATTTGTTTTAGGCTGGCTTCACACGAAAAATCTTTTTCAACATTTTGACGTTGCAAGGCGAACAGAATTCTGGAAGTTTCACGATCTAAACCAACAAGCACGCCGCCCAAAGGATTGAAGATCCATTCCACCGCCTGGCCATGGTCTGACGAGCAGCTGAAATCTCGTTACATCTTGAAGTAGCAATAGCTGCAATTCCAGTCTCCTGAGTTCACGAGCAGCAACCGCTGAAATAGCAACGTGCTATTTCTGGTATGATCACTATCCAAAAATACAATTAGTTCATGCTGTATAGACCCAAATTTTCGGAGTGATCACTTGCTACTATGGCTATGTCTTTTGCTGGTGCACCTAGAACCATAAATTACAAAACTAGAAAAAAATAAAGCAATCAAATTTTGTTGTCAATTAACCTTCTGACCCTGCAGTGATAATGAAATTAAACTACAAGCATATACAGGTTCATTAAAAAAATATGTTTAATATCTATCTTGAGTGAATTGCTATATTTTTATTGTGAATGTCCCATTCTTGCAAGCACATCTAATGCAGTCATTGAAATGTGACAGAGACATCTTGGGACATTTGGGATACGAGTCACCTTACTAGGGCCATTGCTAGCCTGGCTGCAAACATGCCAGTTGACAGTGTCACCAAATACTTCACCAGGAAAAATACATTTGTCTCCATTCATTTACGCCGGCGCACCCACACTGCCAAATGTTGCTCTCCTAACGGTGTAGACACCACGCATCTGAGAGAATGCATGAGGATCACACCGTCCACACTGTACAGCAGTCATGCCGCACCAAGGGAGAGGGCTGCCATGTGCACGCCGAGATACCGGGTTTGCCGAGACAGCAGCGGCAGCTGTCTCGACTAGTGCTCCAGGTGTCCCCAACCATAGACGGGAACAGTCATCTATTGTTGCCATCAACTGTCCCAATAGGCAGATCTCACTAAGCATTCCACGCATGCGTGATGCCACCATAACTTTAGTTCACAGGAGGCAGTGCACGAGACGGCTCGTGTCGTCTCGTCACGTGCAAAGCTCCAGCGGGGTTCTCCCACATGCAGATTAAGTTTCTTTGATGCACGGTGGCAGCGGCGGCTTAATGAAACTGGCTGGCGAGATTGGTCTATTCAAAGGCAACAACCCTGAGGCTGCTGCACATCCAGTCGTTTTAACCATGCAAAGCCTCTTTGTGTCCAGGCCATTGGATTCTCATGGGGTGAGATATTTTCATAGTAAAGTATCTGGTGTCGTCATGTCACACCCTGGTGGTTTTCAACGCCCATGGGCTATATAATTCCTCTTCACTTTCAAAGAATTCTGTTACATCAGAAAGATGAGAGGTTGAAAACAGGGATGGAGAAGAACGTCAGAGGAAAGGAGTGGTGAAGCAAAGCGACTGACCGAATCGTCCTAGGCGAGCCAATGCAGGACACCTGTTTGTGCAGGGCGTGGGCTGGGGTGGTGTGTTGCCTAACCTGGGTGGCCTTTGAAGGAAACCTAGAACGGGGTTGGCTCAACTGCCAAGACCCCATTTTCATCAGACACAGGGACACCTAGCACAGCCAGGCTTGCAGGGGGTCTGAACCCATGCTGAACTCGGGGCTCATGGTGATTGGTGACACCACTCACCAAACACCCACAAGCGCACAAGACTCCTGTGGCAACGCAATCCTGTAAAAAGGCATTCAGTACATGAAGTAGATACTGATCCAGCCAAGCGAGAGATACACTTCAGCTGAAAAAAAATGAAGGCTCAGCTCAGACATATGATAGATGCCCAAGTGCGGTTGTCTGTCAAAACCAATGTATTTTACATGCTCCAAGTGAACTAATAGTTATCATAGATAAACTCAAAGCTACAAAGCAAAATGTACCCAAAATACTGAAAGCTGAGCTAAAGTATGCACAGCTTTCTTAACCGAAATACCTAAGAATACTTTTCTTTCACTTGTCTTTCTAATTAAGTGACACCTCTTTTTCAGCTACAAATGGAATGTGCTCATGTGAAACCTATAACTTCATGCAAAATCTGTGTCATTCCTCCTCAGCAGTGTGCTGGCTTGTTCAAAATAAAATCAGGTGGCCTTATCTTGGTCTCGACAAAACAAAATTGTCAAGGCTAGTGCTGCCTTAGCAAAGCTTTTTCTTGAGGCTTCCTTAGATAGACCGACTGAGTTACTTTCGAACAAACCAGCCAATAAATAGATTATGGACAAACAGAATCAAGATTACACATTCCATTACACATCCAAAAAGCGCTGGTAGAGCGGTCAGGTAATGGGGTACCCTGATGGGAGACGAGTAATGGCGGGGTGCACAGTCAGCGCGAACCCTGCCAACGACAAAGCAGAGGTGATTGACTTTTAGGTTTAGATTTCATTAATTATAGAGCAGAACATCAGAACTGAAGAACAAGAATGGCAAAGAGGTGCAAGCTCGGACTCGAACTTGCACTCATAATAGTGCAAATAGTGTCTGTGACGATGTAACAAACTAGTAAAAGCCAATTATTAGATTCTCCTTTCCTTAATTTTTTTTAAACAAAACCCCAAGAAAGACATTAAGGGGGCACAGAATCAAAACTTGGAATATTTCCAGAACACTCTGAAATAAGTGAAATATGATCCACGATATCCGTAAATGATAATGGCACGCTTGTATTTTTAGCAGATGGCTATATTTTTTGTTCCAACCGACAGATTCTGGCGAGCGCTTCAAAAACAGCCATTGAGTCGGCACGCAAATCTCGGGATATTTACCCGTGACGTCACGCTCGCAACGTCACGGGCCCATACGAGGCCAAGGGTATAGTAATTATGATCGCCGTCACAAGGTGGCGCCAGCTTTATCGTCAGCGCGTTACAATTCCGACAAGTCGGAATTGTAACGCGCTGACGCTGTAACGCGGAATTGTAACGCGTACACCGTACCTCGGGCATTCCGACAAGTCGGAATGCCCGAGGTACGGTGTACTAGACCTGAGACGTGCGCCAAGCGTCGCTCGCTCCTGCACGCCTCCATCGGACACGCCACACCGTGGTGTAGCTTCTGATGGGCCCGTGACGTGAAACATTCCAACAAAGCTCAGACCTCAACTACCAGGTGGTATTAGGACATTTTTTTATTTGTTTTAAAATTGCTTTTCTTGCATTTATAGACTAAAGACTGCTGTTTGTGAGCTGCTGTCATGGAGCAGACCATGTCTACACAAAGAAGTAGGCGCTAAAATGTTGCTTCCGTACCCCATTAAAGCAGAACGAAAAACTACTGCTCTCCCATTCTTAATATTTTTTTAACAGTAGCTATAGGAAGACTACAATAATAAAAATACCAGAACACAACACTTATCTTCTAATACACACAAGTGATCAATGAGAAATGATATTGGAAAAACTTCATATCCGAGGAAAGTTTGTCATAATTGAGATAGTCGCAATCAGAGAAAAATGTTGACTTAATGGCGGCTGTTGTGGTCACAGGCATTTATGATAAAAACGTTTTCTTAGAAGAAAAATCGAAAGAGAAACAATTAATTTCACAGCACTGCGATTCAATGAAAGCGCCCGTCTAGAACGGAGGAGATGCTAGCTCGTCCGCGTACGGGCAGCCATCGATAAAGCTTCGTGTCGCATGCTGGTGCACGCTCGTTCTTCAGCATACGGTTTCGAGCGAAGAGGCCAATGAAGACAGCGGCCGTATTGTAAACACCAACTTCTTGGGAGGTCGGAGCTGGGTGGCCATCCTGCGCGCTGACTATATTCTATTCATCCCTAAGCTGAAACTGTGGTGAAAGCTACGTCATCAATCATGTCATACATCCCTCTTTCAAGTCATACATCCCTCTTTCGCCACGTGATCACGCTCCCACTCATATCCACAGACCGAGGACTGGGTCAGGTGATGAAAGGGAGGCGGCTGATTAGTTCGGCGGGCAAGCAGTTCCCACTGCAGTCTCAGCTCAGAGCCGTGTTTAGAGAGTGTTTGGTCAGTGCTAGGCGCAGGCAGAGCCTGGGCATGCACCAGAAGCAGAAAGTGGGCTTGACATTCTCTCTTGACCAACCAGAAGCCTAAAAGAATCCCTACGGTAGTAGCGAAAAACTGTTTTAACCATAGGTATATGTTGGTGTATGGTTTAAATAAGCACGTAAGTGTGAAGTGTAGTGACCCTTCATGGTTTAAAATAGGGTGCAGAGGATGTTACAATCATGATCATGCAGAAAGATGTAAGAAACAAATGTGCCGCTCAACTCTGTTTTGCTCGGGGAGAGTGTGACCGCTCAGACAATAGATTCCCGGCCTTCGGCGCACGAATTATGTCGATCGTTGCGCCAGTCGCACTCTTTCACCATAATTTCGGATGACCGTGATTGAAACATCACATGCACCACATTTTCAGTCACCGAGAGTTACTCTGACGCACTTATGAATTTTGTTTCTCGCAACCACCTCCAGGGTATTATTTCCGGCTTCTGATTGGCCACATTCGAATTTGTGAAGACGCCCTGGAACACGCCCAGCCTGCTTTCGGCCAATGGCACTTCCTCATTTGTCTCCTATACTTCCCAACGAATGGCCAAACTTTCTACATATATGGCTCTGTCTCAGCTTAAGGGTGAACGGAGTATTGGGCAGCATGTCTCAATGCAATGAAATTTCGTAAAGTCCAAAACCGGGTACAGCAGAGCGACCGGCCAAGGGGAAAAGGTCAGAAGGTTTGAAAGGCCCCGTCTTGCAAGGAAGACTGGTAAACTGAACAATCACGGGCGTTGGAACAATGTGAATAAGATCAGGGGCTTGTTTACTGTCCTAAAAGAACTGAAGGAATACAAGTGTTAAAACACTGCAAAGAACCTAAAAAAAAAAAAAAGTGAACGAGCATGAGCGCAAGAACGTTGTGAAAAACCGCGGGGGCTCTTTTTGTGCCCAGAAAAGAGTTAAACAGTCGAAAAAACGGGACGGGCCGACAGGCTCGGCCAACGCACCAAAATATAGCGGTAGCTGACGCGCCGAAATATAGTGGTAGCTGACGCACCAAAATGTAGTGATCCTCTGGTGGAGAGGCGACGATGATGGAGGTTCGACGATCCGGCTGCTACTTGGCAGCAGGAGACATCCAGGAAGGGCCGGTAGAGCGGCAGCGCTATGGGGTGTCCTAATGGGTGACGAGGCAGAGGCGATTGACCTTTAGATTTAGGTTTAATAAATCATACAGCAGAACATCAAACCAGAAGAACGCAAACGGTGAAAGAGGCGCAAGTTCGGGCTCGCGCTGGCGCTTGTAAAAGCACAAATAGCGCTCGTGACGACACAACAATCTAGTAAAAGCCAATTACTACGCTGCCACTGAATCTCAACCTGCTACTGAATTGGAAAGTTCGCGCACTACGTACGTACAGCCAGGAGATACAACCACGACGGGTGCAGCTCAGACATTCAACCAGTCCGAGATTGATGAAAACAGCACGGGCGACACAGTCACATACCTCTGAGCATGTTTACCCTGCCGATCCTCGGTCCCTTTGTTCTATGGTTCAACACGATGAGATATACGACTAATCATTTATTTTTTTATATTCTTTGCACGAAAATAGGGCAGAAAGATATCCTCACCTCAGTTCGGCAAACACCCACGCCGTTTGTTGTTGTTATGATGCCACAGCTACACCCCACCACGGTCCACGGCTGTCGAGACCAGTGTTGCTGCTCGCGCTGACAAAATGTTTATTCCACCAATTTACGCGAATTGCACAGCAGATGTGATCTTGGCGGATCTTAAAAGATCACGAAAGCTAAGGAGGCTTATCATTTATAGTGTTCCATTAGTTATCCAAGTTACTAATATCATTTACGACTGCCTGCATGAGAATATCGGATTCGAAAGTGACCACACCCCCGTCGTCATCTGCAGAAAGGCGGTCATTCCACAGCGGTTTGGGGTCGTCACTTTGCCCAAAGGCTAGTAACTCGCCTTTTGGGGTAGTCAAAGCCTCCAAAGCGCCATTTGACTACTCAGGGTAGTCATTTTTTCTTAGAGTGCATGCCTCGTTGTATGCGTTAAAGTCGCCGCAAATATTGAGCTGACCTTTGCTTCGCTTCTGAATTTTCTCTAGTGCTTTCGAATTCCAGACAGCACGTGGCGCGATATAAGCGGAAACAACCGTTGTGTCGTATCTACCAATTCTAACGATCACACCGGCATACTCCTCAATGTCCGAACTTAAGTCCGAAAGGTCGAGAAGGGTGTGATGTATATTAGCGCGAACAAGTACAGCCACTCGGGATCTGCCATTAATGTTTACAGGGTTACTGTGGTAGAACACATATGGCGAGAGCCGCACCTCCCCAAGAACGACATTCGTTTCTTGAAGAGCAATTATATCAAAGCGTTCAGTTGTAAGATGTTGGCGTAGCTCAGATAAACGCGTTCGCAAGCCGTTCACATTCTACTGAAGAAGGGATGGGAAAGGTGGACTTTGTCTTTGTCGAGGGGTACTCTTCTTTACTTGTGATGAAGGGTTTCGTCCGGGGGAGCTTGTTCGCCCATGACATTGCACATTAGTGTTTCTTGCCACCCTTAGTTTGCCCCCAAAATGGGAAGCATTGTCTGCAGGACAAAAGTAATTATGCGGGCCCATGATGTTTCAATTTTGGACAGTATTGGACAGGACTTCTCAACCTCGAATTTCAGCCACCTTTCAAAAGATGGCGCAAGTGCGCATCAGTTTTTATTTTTTTAGGACAATTGGTATGCTTTAACAAAATTAAATCATAGAAAGTGATTTAATTGGAACGAAAAAAGCTCGAATTAAAGAATCGTTGTTTAAATAGCTGTCCTCTTTGTAACCGGTTTTTTGCGTACAGAGTCGAGCTTCGAAATAGTCTCATGATTTAAAATTATTTTAAACAAATCTGAATAAGAATACAAAAAAAAATCACGCTTACAGTGAACCAGCTCTGTTCTCTAGCATACAAATAAAAAAAAAAATAGATCAGATGCCAGAACACTGCCGGAGAAAACCAAGAACGCGTTAAGGGAATTCTTTGAAAATTTATCACACTCAAGTTGTGTTTACAAAAAAACGGGTGGCGTTGCACCTCTAATATTTTGTATGCTGAGTTCCTATATTTACAAGGAGCATGCCTTAAATGTCGTTGCTGTGTAATGATCAAAAATTAAGTTACTATACTTCAAACTCGCTTAAAAAAGGCTCTTTTTGAATAAATATTAAAACATGTGAGGGCGCTAATTAAGAAAAACCGCTATACATGAAACTAGACAAGTCCTTTATATATTCAATAAAAAGATAGGAACGCGTCTTGGATGCATTACCAGTCTAGAAACTTGAAATGCATAGAGGTATGTCTTTGAAATTATCGAAACTTTAACTTTTTGTTTTCTTATTGTGCGTTAAGTGTTGAAACATTCGTTACATATTATGTATCAAAAGACTAATGATGAATGGGTGATTTATTTGAAAAAATAACGAAATACGTAACACGCGCAGAGACGCGACACCTGCACCGGAAACAGGAGCGTTAGCACAGCTGCCACCGGTATTATGGTTGGGGCCGTGGGACCGGCGCCTTACAGCTTATTGACACTGGAAGCGGATCCGCGTTCGCAAAGTGGTTTCGAACGCGGCTGTATAAAGATCCAGTACAATTGCAAGCGCACTTGATGTCATCGAGCACGCTTGCATTTGCACTGGATCTTTATACAACCGCGTTTGCAACCACTTTGCGAACGCGGATCCGCTTGCAGTGTGAATGCGCGGTTAATGCTGTAGATTGCACGTTGCAAAGGCATTTTTAGGCCCCAGCATCCACGGTTTCAGCTGTGGGCGCTAGTGACTACACCCCATAGAATTAAAACGAAAGAAACACACGAGAGGACGAAACAGACGACACAGCTTTCGTGTCGCCTGTGTCGTCCTCTTGTGTGTTTCTTTCGTTTTAATTCAATGTAGATTACCAACACGCTCAAGTCTATAATTACCCCATAGACCTTTTCCACAAGGGCGCCACCGTCTTAAATTGTGGTCACCTCTAGTATGGGCGAAAACATTGTTTTGTCGTCGCCACGCCAACAGAAGAGAATTAGGATATTAGCGTAACCGTCACGCATTCTCGTTTTCGCCCCCCCCCCCTATTTCTTTACTGATTACAGTTGTACGTTTTATCCTTTTTTCGTTGCCCATACCGGATGCGCCTATTTGGTGGCTGGGCACGAGAGCACACGAAAAAGGTCTATAGACGCTGGGCAAGGCTCCAGAGCGCGCCGCCGTCGGTTGATCACCAGCGCCAAAGCGACCAAAAAAGGCAACACTGGGTAGGATAAAATCGGCAGCGCCGCCGGCGTACGCTTGTGATACGAACTCAGTACAGAAAGCACCCAGGCACCCGGCAGCAAAATCTGCCTGGTTTTTACGCAGTTTCCGCGATTTCCATAACGTCGTCAACGTCAACACATCCGCTTTGGGCACATCTTTCCGCGTGGTTCGCAAGGTTCCGCGTGGGTTCCGCAATCCGGAGATGGCCATCTTAGTCCAGTGGGCTCTGTCCCTGTTTACGTAGCGCTCCTGGCACTGCTTCGGAACTTCGCGGTTTCTAGCGGTTTCGTTTGCTCGTTTGACAAAATTAGCGGTAAAAACACCTATGAAACCTAAATGTTCTGAGCGTTTGTACTGGGAGACGGAATTACAGGCGGCCATCGCTGCCGCTGAAGCTTATTGACAACATTTATTAAACAACGTGCGCGACGTGCTCGAAAACCAAAACAGAAAGGAGATGAGTCGAGTAACCCGTTCGCCTCGAGAAGGAGAAAAACGTCTTGTTCCTCCCTTCTTCTCATCTCCGTTAGGGGGCGGGTTAGTAGAAGGCAGGTTAGGGTGCCTACATGTCTGTCTGTCTCAGGGTGAAGACATCCATTGTTGCACGAATATGCCAGCGCGTGACGCTCTCGCGCACTTGCTGCGTGACTTGGGCGATAAAATGGCGTCTATGCATTAGCCAAAGCTGCGCGCTCGAGCTGAGTAACACCGTAGTGCGCGCACTTCAAAATGCATAAAAAAACGATTGGGCGTGAAAATGGCTGAGATGTCGCCACTCAAGCAAAAGCGCGCGTGTGTATGAAGGCACTCTAAGGCAGGTAATTGCACCGTTGCTACTTTTCTCTCCATTTTTTCTTAAAGGGCAGTGTGCCGGGGCATTGGGCGATTGTCGCGGTTCATCACCAGCACGTTGTGCCAGAATCTTGTCAAGTTCTCTGGAATTTGAGCGGACTTGGACACAGTGGCGTAAGACATTTACTTAACTCAGTTTACGATCTTGTTCGACACTTCATAAGTGAGACGTGCAGAAATGATGAATTGGCGTTTATACTAAAAACCCATCCGCAGAATGGCATTTGACCGCTTGACTACCTCGGGTAACAGTGATGGTCCTGCTTGTCATCCATCAAAAAACGTATTTTGAAACAACGTTATTAGAGCTTCCCTCGAGTTACGATCGCGAGACACAGTTGCATTCGTTCTTCAGTCATATGGTAACCAGTTCAGGGAGCAGCTCTGCAGGCGACATGGAAGCATGAATGTCCTGATGACTCCCGGTCGTATCAACGTTTAATGTTAAGAAAATGTAGTCGAACGCTACTGTGTGCATAAGCCTTAGCATTCGTCTTCCTTTTTTTACTTTTTTCTTTTGAGGGGGGGGGGGGGGGGTAGGGGGGTGTTTTTTATTTATGGACGCAGGACTGAAGGAAGGCTAGAGCAGTTTTAAAGATGCTCTGACACGCCGAAAAATTCGAAGTGCTCGCCGGTAGAGTGTACCAGACGGTGCGAGTCTATGGGCCGAGCCATAGACTCCGCTCATGCTTTCGGTTGCCCCTCAAGATGTGGAAAGTGATCAGGTGGAACCAACGTTACTAGAACCCTTCAAGCCCGGTTCAGACAGTTGCGTTTGACTGCGTTTGACTGCGTTGCGGCTGCGAGAAACCAGGACACCCCTGCTGCTTATATCGCGTGCCAAGATGATTCCTTGCTTGGATTTCACACTTCTTACGAAGCAAAGATGTGCCGGTGACTCGCTTCTTGTTCTCGACGCAACGCAGTCAAATGCACTCATACGCAAACGTCTCAACCGGCCTTCATTTGGGAAACTGCCATTGGGCCTGTTTTAAAAAAGTGGCTCCTGTCCGTACTCGAGGACCCAGGTCATGGCGATCGCAACGCCGCCATTTCTCCCGCAGCGCCCGCTCCAGGAACTGCATGGCTGCACGTGGAGTCGGGCGAGGGCAGGTGGCGCCTTCTCGCAGGGCCATCTCGCAGTAGTTATGTAAAAAAGCTTTCATGTTTTAACTCGCGGCTAAAGGGTGGCGCTGTTATCGTATTTAGCTCGGTCTCCATGGACGCCAGTGGCCCTGGTTTTAAGTCAAGTTTCCCAACTGAGGGTTTAGTAACGTTGGGTGGAACCAAGCCACTTTGATCGCAGCGCCACATTCGGTGCGATCAAGCAACGACACAGTTAAAGGTTATATAAGCAATGTAGCCCTTTTGGGGCTATAATGTATTTGTTATGATTTTGACATCAGAGGTAACCTCAAGGCACCACAACACGACGACGCCACGACGTCATCGTCGACGACGTTACGCGACGCGAAGATGCTGTCTTAAGGCCGTCGTGACATCGCTTCGCGTCGAGGACGACGCCCTTTGGCGACATCAAGTCGCTGTTGTAACGCAGTCGTGACGTCGCGTTGAGGACGAAGCCGTTACGCGACATCAAGTCACCGTTGTAACGCGGTCATGACGTCGCGCGCCACGTCGCGGACGACGTGGACGTGGTCGTCGATGCCGACGTTGATGTCGATGCCCCACGCAACGTCTAACATCGCTATGACGTCACGTTAACGTCGTCCTGACGTCATCGTGAATTTCAACGTCACGACGATGCCTTGACGGCGTGTAACGTCGTCGACGATGACGTCGACTTCGTGGAGCTATCGGGGCATCTTTGTGAAGTCGGGTTGCGTCATGTCCACAACAACGTCAATGAAATTACACCAAGCGTCCTTACGGCGTTGCATTAACAAGCACGCCTGCATCTAGACGTCCCGTGACGTTGTCGTCGTTGTCATCAACGTCAGCGTTGACATCGTCGTCGTTGCCAACGCAATATGACGTCAGAACGCTGTCTTGATGTCGTGTAACGCACGTTGTCAACGTCGATGACGACGTTCACGTCAAGGCGTCGTCCTGGGGTCACATGGCATTGTGACGACAAGTCAGGCCGATGTGAATTTATGAACGTGCCGCCTGACGTCTAGGTTTTATAAAAAATATAGTCCGGAGTTCTATCGTTTCTATCACGACCAACTCTATACTTACGACCACTCCATCTGTAAACACTCCAGCACGCACCTTTCGGAGGGCCGAGTTTCAGCGGCGCCTCGTGGCAAGGCCTGGAACTCTGTATGTTTTTTTCGTATTTTCCGCGCTGCAACAGGTTGGCTTGGCGTATATGGTGTTGGCGGCCCGCGGTCGCAGCCAACCCCTATCTGGTGTTGACTGCGCAAACTACAAAAAAAAAGCGAACTATTTAACGAATTTGACTCCTTCAGTATCCTTTACGTTGAGAAAATTATTTTACACCGTGAACGCTCTTGAAAGAAGAAAGCGCGTTCAGCTGCCACGCACCCACGGATAATAGAAGAACCCAACGAGGTAGGAGCATAGAGATCATATGGTAGGAAGGCCGAGTTTTTGTGACGCCTAGTGAGAACGCCTCTAAGCGGTGCGAAAAGTCGGCCCTCAGCCGGAAGCAGGCTCTTCCAATGGGAGCGCTCAGATGGAGTGGTCGCAGACTTGTACCTAGTTCGACTACTCTACTCAAGTTACTGTACTTTAACAACTTTTCTCTGTAGTTCAGTAACTTTCAATTACATTTTGATTTTAGTAATTAGTAGTTTACTTTAATTACTATTTTTGAGTAACTTCTACTCAAGTTACAAGTTACTTTCGAATTTTAGTGGTATTTTTGGCAATCAAAGAACATTCCTGCACAAAGGAGATAGATGTTGGAAGATCAGCAGCTGATATTTGCAAAGAGGAGGAAGCATGTGGCGTAGAAAGGGATGGGGGAAGAGAAATTGCTTTGGAGAGATCGAAGCACAAGCCCCCCCCCCCCCCCCCCCCCTCTCTTCCCGCCACTACAACAACACTGCTACGAGGCGCGAGGTGCGAATAGACACGACGCAAGAGAGGCCGAGTAACTGCGGAATTTGCGCCAAAGACTGGCGTTTCTCCGTGCCTCGAAGCTCAAGGAGACTTGACCCATTTGAAGAAAGGGCTGGTCCCCGTTCCTCTCCAAATTAGAAACTCTCGCCCACTGACAACCGGCAAACACTACACTCTGGACAGCTACCGCCATCTATGAGCGACGGCGGCAACCATAGTTTTGTGTCGACATTTCTTTGCAGGGTACACTATCATGCGGAAACGAGCCCTTAATAGCTCCGCTGTAAAAAGCGAAGTTTTGGGGAGCCCCATATATGTAGCTGACGTTCAGAGTGTCGACTCGTACATTCTCGTGCCTCCTACAGAAGACGCCGCAGGGTTTGGGCTAGTTGTATGGTCCATGACTGAATACAAGGTTAAAAAGAACGAACCAACAGGGAAAGTGAAGAAACACGGGGTAGGAGAGGCGCTTCCTACTCAACTGGTTTGTATTACCACCATCGTCGCCTATATCTATGCACATTGCCGAAAGCATATCGCTCTCAGTCGCCACAATTAAAGGCAACATGCCAGAAACACCATTTCACCCTGAAGCAGAGTGAAATGGTGTTTTACGAGTCTGGATAAGTTAAACATCAAAGTTCCGCGGGCGTTAGCAGCTATTATTTTTGGAGCTGCGAGTGTTTTACCTACAGTATAGCTGCCGTCAGTTTTACCGAGCGATGTTTTGTGCAGAGGCCTGGTGTATGTATTAGGTCGAAAGTTGCCCCTGTTTTTTGTAACAATTTTTAGCATCACTGAGCCAGCTAATTCCAGATAGGCTTGTAGATTTGGAGGTGGTCGATGACTATATTTTAATTTTAAGTACAAACTCTGGTTTGGACAAAGCGATTGAGAAGGTTCTCTAAGTGTTAGGAGTTGACAGGTGGGCTTAATTTGACCTGGGATTTGCCTGTGAATAACTGCATTCAGTTTTGAGGCATTTTGATCCTTTTTTCTGACGAACGTCAGAAATTGTCCTCGTACCAAAAAAAGCCTGGTTTCGTTTGAAAGCGCTCACTCCAAAGTGGTAAATATGGGGATAGCCTTAAAATGTCTAAGTGCGACTCTGGAAGACAGTTGCCATCATCAGATGAAAATCAGTTTTGAACTACAAATAAAACTGTTGAGACCTAATCTCTAGCTTCTGTGAGAGCCTTCTTCAAAAGCCAAAAAGAAGAAACAAAAGGCAGCGAGGCAAGTAAAGAAAGGAAACAAGTACAAGCCATTCCGTAAATGCATTCCGTGTCTCATAATCTAAAAAAGGTAGCTGGCAGATACGACCTTAGTTTGGTCTTTTCGGCCCTGTGTAAACTTGCTGGGATCTGTCCAATGTTGAGAAAGCAGAAAAAAGCACCGTGTTCCAAAATACACGCGGTGCAATATACTGTTTGTTTACCATTTTTTAGACCACCTGAGACTGGGTGGAACAAACACGACGACGTCTCAATAAGAGACGTCGTCGTGAGAAACAGGATTTTATTGAGACGTCGTCGTGTTTCTTCCACCCAGTCTCAGGTGGTCTAAAAAATGGTAAACTTACACTAGCTCGCCTGCGCCCTTACTGTTTTTTCATTCTGTTTGTGTCACCAACATGGTGTACGAGATTCCGTTTAGTTGAAGCAGTGTCTACATTGGCCAGACTGGGCGCTGCTTGAATGATAGAGCACGAGAGCATAATCTGTGTGTGCGGAACAACAAGGGAGACATCTAGCTGACCTTTGTAGGTGATGTGGGTCTAAACCTTACCTGATTTCCACGAAGATTTTAAGACAGGCAAATGACAAAACGGAAAGGGAGATTATGGAGGCATTCTGCGTAAAAAAGACAACAATTGCGTCTGTGTATCTGCTTCAATGTGAAATGGTGTTTCTGGATGGTTGCCGTTAATTTATATATTTTTTTTTTCCATTGAGGGCGATGTGGTTTGGGCAATGGGAATATACCGGGTGTTCTTTTTTATTTTTTCACATTTGTTTAAAAAAAGCCTTGAAAGCTAGACTTACGCGGTTTGTGCAGGTAAGTTATACGGCAAGGCGGACATTATGTAGGTGCTTAATTTTGCGTTTAGTCGGCTAATTAATTAAAATTTGTTATTTAACTTTTTAGTTTGTCAAAATAGACATGTGGTTCAAATTAAAAACTTGTAGAGCATCATCAAAAACCCCTAAATGAACTATTCTTCGAAGGATATAACGCCGGGGCAGCATTTTACGGCGTTCTGTAAAAACTCCATTTGGACGCGTTTCTAGGTTTCGGTTTCTTATTGGAGCTCATCGTTGGGCCCGCGGTCCTGTCCCCCGGTGGTCGCGGCGCGAAACCGCCCTCTCGCCTCACTCGTAGAACGGAGGGAAGTAAGGCGCATGTGTGTTGCGCGTCTCTGCCACTGGGGAGCAGGACCGCGGGCGCGTAGATGCACTCTGATAAGTAACCGATATCTAGAAACGCGTCCAAATGTAATGTTTTCACAGAACGGATGATGCTGCCCCGGTGTTATATCATCCTAAGAATTGTTGATTTAGTGGTCTTCGACGATGCTCTACAAATTTCTATTTGCAACCATATATCTATTTTCACTAATTAAAGAGTTAATTAACACATTTTAAATTATTAGCCACCCGCATAATGTCCGCCTCGCCGTAGAACCCACTTGCA
This sequence comes from Ixodes scapularis, assembly GCF_016920785.2. Lineage (NCBI taxonomy): Eukaryota > Metazoa > Arthropoda > Arachnida > Ixodida > Ixodidae > Ixodes > Ixodes scapularis. The sequence continues at coordinate 38,106,627 of NW_024609883.1, forward strand.
CAAACCACATAAGTGTAGCTTTCAGGTTTTTTTGTGTTTTTTTAACAAATCTAAAGGAATAAAAGAAAACACTCGGTATATAGGTGACGATGGTGATGAAAAAAAAACCGTTCAGAGTGAAGCACCTGTCCTGTCATCCGTGTTTCCTTATTTTTTCCGTTTGTTCGCACTTAACCTTTTATTCAGTCCTCTACTGCTCGTGATTCTGGTGAACTCTTTTTGTTTGAGAGTAACTTGTTTAATTAGAAGCGGAAGAAACCCATCGGTGCACCGAGCTTGCACCATACTCTGCATATTGTCTCTGAACGAAGCTATCTCACTGCAAGATTAATCTAATGATCAGCAGCTACCGCTCCCCACTTCGCTTATCGTCCTGCCTACTCTGTGGCCTTCGAGCCAGCAGGAAGTTCGATGGCCAAGAATCCGAGGCACGTGGCGTCTAAACCCGAGCGGATTTAAAGCCCCATCCTGGAAAAAGTGGCGCGATTTATTGTTCTAGAAATGCTCGAGGCACGTGCCGCACGCCACTTCTGGGAAGAACATGACATCCGAACTCAAGCTTAGTTAAAGCCCGTTCACAGAGTTGTGTTCGGAGCCACCACTACGCTTACGATCGAATGCAACCGTTTGGAACGACGAGTTACCATAGCAACGAAGCGCCAAACGGTCGTCTCGTTCGTGACGAAAGTAATCCCTGGAGAAGGGGAACAAGAGGGACAAAGGACCAACATAAATCTCCAAACACAGCTAGGTGACTGGTGAACGACCGAAAAAATCCGCCTGGTCCGGGTATCGAACCCGGGACCTCTCCTTTACGGAGAGGTCCCGGGTTCGATACTTGTCCAGCAAGCGAGCTGGACAAGAATGACCTTCGTCATTCTTGTCCAGCTCGCTTGCACCTTTGCATTTAATTGCATTATAATTATAACCTTAAATTGCAAGCTTCACCCTTGTTGGTGTTCGACTGGTGGCAGCTGATAAAACCCGTTTGCTCTACTGACGTCTAACCCCTGGTTAGCTCAGTTGGTAGAGCGCTCCACTTGTAATGGAGAGGTCCCGGGTTCGATACCCGGACCAGGCGGATTTCTTCCGTCGCTCACCAGTCACCTAGCTGTGTTTGGCGATTTATGTTTGTCCTTTGTCCCTCTTGTTCCCCTTCTCCAGGGATTACTTTCGCCATTCTTGTCCAGCTCGCTTGCACCTTTGCATTTAATTGCATTATAATTATAGTCTCGTTCGTGTTTGTTCGCAATGCAGGGAAAAAGTTCAGCCCGGCTGAGCCGGGATGAACTTTTTCGTTACGTTCGGGAACGACCGCAACGACAGACCAATCACAGGTCGAGGAGACCTCGGTCGCGCGCGTTGCATGCCGGTCGTGCCGGGCTCCTTCTATCTGCCAACATGGCGTCGGTGGTGATCGTCGATGTGGACGGTGTAGTGGAAGCTCATCGTTCCGCGTAAAGCTTGATTGTGAATTTTCGGCGTGTGTCGTTATGATAACCAAGCACTTACTAGAAGGGAAGATCCACCTATATACTCGTGCGGCGATCTCGTGGCAGCACTCTCAACAAAGCAGTGTTGTGACTCGGGGCTTGTCCATGTAGTCGATCTCCGCTGGAGCCATGGTCGCCCAGGACATCGGGCAGAGTTGGTAGCGAGCCAGGGTGTCTCTTCTCAAACTGTTTATTTACATTCTAAGTACAGTCTGCCGTACGGCATGAGAACAACGTGAGAGCACACCGAGAGCGCGTAAAACCGCTCTTTTTATAAGGTCCCCCTTCCCTACGTCTCTAGGCCAGGACGCCGTTCCCCAACTGGTCAGGCCCCGCCCACTAGCACGCACAAGCACACAGTGTAGTAGCGGCCGGACATCACATCCCGGCGCCGAGTCACTCCCGCCCTCGAATGCCGCGCCGAGGAGGCGACAACAAAGGGTCCACTCTCAGCCTGGGAGACGACGCTGGCCGAGGTGGTGTTGATCTCTCCACTAGGCGGCTTTGTGGCACGAAAAGGGTTGGGCCGGAACAACCGCAAGTGGCGTCCGAAGATGATCCGTGCTGAACACACCCTCACGGAGGTCCCGCAGCTGGCGCACCGTCATCCGGAATCTTCGCACAGTAATCCCCCCCCCCCCCCCCCCCCCCCGGTGCCTGCGTCGGGTGACCCCGTTTCGGGCCAGCGTAATCCACGCCAGAAGTAAGGGTCCGGCTCAGCTTCGCGCCTAGGTGTGGCGACATCAACACGGTGGTCCTCCGTCGAAAGCCTTCCCTTTGTCGCCGCTCGCTTCGTTTCCTGGCTCAACTGACCGGAACCATATGGTGACGATTCTCAAGGGGGTTCCCCAGTGCCGGGTGGTTTAGATCGAGAGGGTCTGGTCCGAGGGCCGTTCATAACAGCTCCTCCGCCGCCAGGTAGTGGACTCGAAGGGGTTGCAGTCACCGCTGCTCTCCGAAGAGTCCAGGAAGTTCCGCTTCCTCCGTAGACTTGGTTGGCGAACGAAGAACTGCCCCGGGTGGAGCAGACTTGGGTGAAGACCTGTCGAAGGCATAACAGAACCCGCAAAAAAGTCGAAGCCGTAACCCCAGCCAGTGCCCAACACTCCACCAGTGAAATTTATCAGGTAGCGAAAACAAACAATTAAGACCACTAATGTGAATACGATCAACCCCGTAACTGATACGTCAAAATATCTAGAAAATATACACCACGCAACCAAATGTAAAGGTTAGAGGAACATACCGCCTCTGAAAACCGGCGATTAACTCATTCAATTTTGATCCCAAGGAAAGTCTTATGATGATGTTTTTCATTAAAATCAAGCTGACATCGAACCATACAGTCCCTAAATACATAACACAAGTGACACTCCCATAGACGCGATAACCCCCACCTCCAGCATTCGCTTTATTTCCTGATCTAGGATTTCTCTCTGCCTAGGAGAGACGCGATAAGGTCTGGAACGGATCGGAGTATCGGTCGTTAATTCGATGTCATGCTCCACTAGGCTGGTTTTCCCTGGTTTATCCGCAAAACAGTCACGAAACTCATTAACCAGCGCGCGGAGTTCGGCTACCTGTGTTGGATCTAAGTCCTTCTCGCGTTCTACTCTCTCCAGCATTTGCTGGAGAGACTCACCTCCTGCCTCGTTACCGACCGCGGGAGAGTCTGCTTCAACTTCTTCGGGCATGTTTAGAGCTAGGTTGACTACTGCCTCCCGTTGTCGGTATGGTTTCATTAATTTGCTGTGAAATATCGTGGCTTCCCTACGCCGGCCAGGCATCTTCACCGCATACTTCGTGTCAGACAACTTTCCAACTACCTCAGCTGGCCCCCTCCACTGAACTTCTAGTTTATTCTTCTTAGTGGGCCTGAGCAGCATGACCGCGTCCCCTACTGCGAACGTGCGACGTCTGGCTCTTCTGTCGTAATAAAGTTTAGCTTTCGTCTGCGCGGCTTTCATCTTCGCCTCTACTAACTCTTTAGTGCTGTGCATGCGATCAATTAGCTCTAAAACGTAGGCCACAACCGTCGCCTGCTCGCCCTCGCCTTCCCATGCCTCACGTAACATTCGGAGGGGAGACCTCAGGGATCGCCCGTACACCAGCTCAGCGGGACTAAACCCAGTAGTTTCAAGCGGGACCGTCCGCAGAGCAAACATAGTAGCAGGCAGACAGGCTTCCCAGTCTTTCTTATGCTCGTAACAGAGCGCGCGTAGAACGCGTTTGAGAACTGAGTGCCATTTTTCAACGCTGTTGCTCTGAGGGTGGTAAACCGAGCTGTGCACTACGCGAATGCCGCATTTTTCTAGAAAGGTCGTGGTCAGGGCGCTAGTAAAAACGCTCCCTTGGTCACTTTGCACCTCTGCCGGAAATCCTATCCGAGCAAACACCGACAGATGCGCGTCAACTACCCCGGCGGAACTAAGCGGAATTGCTTCCGGAAACTTAGTCGCGGGGCAAAACATGGTCAAGATGTACCGGTATCCCGAATCGGTCACCGGAAGAGGTCCCACGACGTCAATCACAAGACGTCGGAACGGTTCGGTGATTAGTGGTACTAGCTTCAGTGGCGCCTTTTGCTTGTCAGTTGGCTTTCCCACGCGTTGACAGGCATAGCACGAGCGCACAAACTCTTCCACCTCCTTGAAACAACCCGGCCAGTAAAATTCCTGTAGCAATCGTGCCTTGGTTTTCTTTACGCCTAAGTGACACGACCAAGAGCTACCATGCGAAAGACAGAGAAGGTCCCTGCGATACTTTGTCGGAACTACTAGCTGGTCACAACTGACCCCTTTGCGATCCCTGTACTGTCGGTAAACCACGCCAGAACGAGTGTGGAACGAAACGTTCCGCTTAGCCACTCCCTCCCTTTGAGTGTGGTTTGTCATGTTACTAAGGGTGGGGTCACTCGCCTGTTCGGCCGCTAAAGTGTCTCTGTCCACCTCCACCAGGCTCCGAAAACTCGATGAGTGAGGCGAGAGAAAATGTCCCTCTTCCTGCGGAGTTGATCTATCTACTTGTTCCTGATCCTCAGCCGGATCACTCCCACTGTCACTGCTCTCTCTGGGCGCAACGTCAATCACTTCAGGGATCTCGGTGGAGTCACAAGTAGTTGACCCATTGCGCTTTTCGTCCCGACTGCCCTCACTACCGTGTTCGGTCGACTGCTTAGCTGCGAGCTCGCGCACCTTGGAACGTGTCAAAGCCTGGACAACTCCTTCCCCAAATCTTAGGCCCCTTTCTCTCAGAAGCTGATCGGATTTGTTTGAAAAGAGGTAAGGGTACCTCTCGGGCAGGGACTTTGATACCGCGGCTTCTACTTCTATTTCCCCGAAAGGCCCCTCCACTTTGACCTTGGCAATCGGCAGACATACGCTGTTCTCCTCAACGACCTGTCTAATCCAGGCGCACTCGCCTGTAAAGTCAGATGGACTTACGTAGGACGGATGAATCACGTCCATTGTAGCGGCTGAGTCACGGAGAACTTTGCAAGGTCTACCGTTCACCACCAAATCGTGCATGTAGGGTTCCAACAGACGCATGTTCTCATCGTCTACACTCACGAAAGAAAACACCACTCGTGGTTTACGGCACCCGCCAGCGAAGTGCCCCGGCTCTGACACCTAAAGCACACTGAAGGTTTTCGGGACTCGAACGCCTTCCCGTGCCCTTTCTCCTCAAGTTTCTTTCCTCCGTTTTCGCCCTCCTTCGCCGCCCCATCTGCGCTACCGTTGTGGCCACCCTTCTCTTTCCCTTGCCGTAACCTGTCCTTAAACCCCGCGCCGGTCCCTTTCGAGGGGTCTCTGTGCTGGCGACCGGGCCCTTCGGGAAGCACGCCACGACGAGAGCTGAACTCTTCAGCGAGTTCCGCCGCCCGCTGTACCGTCTTCACGTCAGGCCGGTCCTGCACCCAGTAGCGGGTTTCTTCAGGCAAGGTACTGAAAAACTGTTCGAGACAGACGCACTCTACCACCTTGTCATGGTCCCCAAAAACCTCGGAACCCTTTAGCCATTCCTCTAAGTTCGACTTCAGGCTGTACGCGAACTCAGGATAAGACTCGCTGGTCTTTTTCCTTACTTCGCGGAATCGCTTCCGAAAAGCGTCGGCGGACAACCTGTACTTTCTGAGGAGGCCCGATTTTACTTTTGTGTAGTCCTCCGAGTCTTGCCTACTCAGCCTGGCTACCACGTCCGCCGCCTCACACGGCAACAACGTCAAGAGGCGCTGAGGCCACGACTCCCGAGAGAAACTTGCCCTCTCACAAGCCCTCTCAAAATTGACGAGGAATAGGCCTATATCCTCGCCAACCTTGTAGGGCTGCAAAAGATTCTTCATTTTCCAGCCCTGCTGCCCCACTGAACTCTGTTTCCCAGTTGCCCGCGCAAGCTCGAGGTCGATCCTGGCCTTCTCGATTGCTCTCTCCTCGGACTCTTCCTGCGCCTTTTCTCTTTCCACGCGTTTCCTTTCTTCCTCTTGCTCTCTTTTCTCGCGTTCCTGAATAAACTCCCAACACTCCTGCAGTTCGTCTCCGTCAGCACCCGACCGATGAATAGCATCCATAATTTGAGGCTTTCTTTTCAGGCCCGCAATGTCGATCCCCAACTCTAGGCAAATTGCCTCTAGATCTGGTTTGCGTAGTGCCTTAAGATCCATGATACCTGACGTGTAAGTCACTTTTCCTATCACACACCTGGAAGTAGCCCTTTTCTCTCCTCCAGGTAGACGTTCAGAACCAGATTAAATATTACTCTTTGGTGTCCAAATCCTGGTAAATCTTAAAGGAAAAGTGTCGAACACTCACCGGTGCCGGAGCCCGAACTCCGCAGGTTCCGTGCCGTCGCTCCCATCAGGTCTCTTCCGCGGCTTGGAGTCGAATAGTACAAGGTCTCCTCGGAGGCGTGAGTTCGAACCCCACCGCTGCCACCAGTTGTTGTGACTCGGGGCTTGTCTATGTAGTCGATCTCCGCTGGAGCCATGTGTCGCCCAGGACATCGGGCAGAGTTGGTAGCGAGCCAGGGTGTCTCTTCTCAAACTGTTTATTTACATTCTAAGTACAGTCTGCCGTACGGCATGAGAACAACGTGAGAGCACACCGAGAGCGCGTAAAACCGCTCTTTTTATAAGGCCCCCCTTCCCTACGTCTCTAGGCCAGGACGCCGTTCCCCAACTGGTCAGGCCCCGCCCACTAGCACGCACAAGCACACAGTGTAGTAGCGGCCGGACATCACATCCCGGCGCCGAGTCACTCCCGCCCTCGAATGCCGCGCCGAGGAGGCGACAACAAAGGGTCCACTCTCAGCCTGGGAGACGACGCTGGCCGAGGTGGTGTTGATCTCACCATTAGGCGGCTTTGTGGCACGAAAAGGGTTGGGCCGGAACAACCGCAAGTGGCGTCCGAAGATGATCCGTGCTGAACACACCCTCACGGAGGTCGCGCAGCTGGCGCACCGTCATCCGGAATCTTCGCACAGTAATCCCCCCCCCCCCCCCCCCCCCCCCCCGGTTCCTGCGTCGGGTGACCCCGTTTCGGGCCAGCGTAATCCCCGCCAGAAGTAAGGGTCCGGCTCAGCTTCGCGCCTAGGTGTGGCGACATCAACACGGGCTGAGTTTACATGGATGCGATCGTAGCGAATCGAATCGAGATTAACCGCCTGTGATTGGGTAGACGAGGAAGGTAAAGGAGGATCGCGGGCGCGTGACTGGTCACATCTCGATTCGATGCGCCATGGTCGCATCCATGGAAACGTAGCCATGGTGGTCCTCCGTCGAAAGCCATCCCTTTGTCGCCGCTCGCTTCGTTTCCTGGCTCAACTGACCGGAACCATATGGTGACGATTCTCAAGGGGGTTCCCCAGTGCCGGGTGGTTTAGATCGAGAGGGTCTGGTCCGGGGGCCGTTCATAACAGCAGAAACGCCCGCGCCGTCATGTTTATTTACTTCGACTAGCATTTGTGTCCTCGAACATCGCCCGGATTTCTTTTTTGGCGCGTTTTATGCGTGTTGTTCATGTTCAAGGTATTACTGGTGCGTACCGTATAAAAGATGCAAATTTTCACGTGTTTTGATCACCCGAGAAAGGTGATTAGTGTTAGCAATCCTGAACGCTCGCAACGTCTCGCTCGCAACGTCTTTCTGATCACGAAATTATATTTCTACGTTGCTATATCGCTGCTAAGATTTCATCGTGTTTTATAATCGTAGAAAAGGCGTGTGGCGAGATTTGTACCGTCGGCAAAGTCGTGTATTAAAGTCATGATCATGCAAGACGGCGTAGCGCATCTTTTTTTTTTTCTTTTTCTAATGCACTATTCTGCAAGCGTATCCTGAAAAATAAAATATAAAGTTTGTGGTCTTAGAAGACGGTCTGTCTATTTTCTGTTACGCAAGTGAGTGGCAGCGCGTCCTCTTCTTTTTAGAGGCATCGCTGAAACAGCTGACGGCAGCGGAGAGGTGGTCGCCGTGCTGCCGACGCACTGCGCTTTGTTGCAGGAGTGTACGCGCGGCGCAGAGCGGTCGTTCCGGTCACAACGAACGCTGTCCTGGAGAACGGATTTGTTTCAGATGTCTGAACGAGCTTTTACGCGGTGTAAAGGCTCGTTCAGACAGCAGATCTTCGTGACTGTACAGTACGCCGTCGCCGAAACCTCCGGCTGCTCCGGTGAGGACGGTGGACCTCGCGTAGGGCAGGAAACCGTCCGCCATGTTTGTAAGCGAACCTGGGTTGGCTAGGAGCAACAGCTGAAGGTCGTTTCTCATTGGCTGTTGATTCGTGTGGTTGCATGCGGTTGCATGTGTGTGTGCACGTCGCATAACGTTGTCGTTGAAGTCGCAGTGGTTGTATTCGTTCGTAAGCATAGTGGTCGCTCCAAGCGCAGTTGTGTGAACGGGCCTTTACAGTGAACTAGAATATAAACCTTTCCAATAATCGTCTTTTAGGGGCCGCCATCCTTGCCTACTGGGCTGTGAAACGCGTTCTAAGCGTGCGCATTAGCTATCTTCAGCGAAATATGAGATGCCGCGCATGCGTCCACAGCGCAGTGTCTCATCATTTTTCGTGTTTGTGATAAGCGCTGGAAAGGTCTATACACAAACTCATGTTTACAAACAAACCGGAGCGACCCTAGCGGACGCTACTGGCGCCGCGCATGCGCGGTGGACGGTGGGCAATGAGCTCGCCGTCGCCCATTAACAAACAAACCATTGAATTGCGTTGTTGTCGGCGTCGGTGTGAGTCCCCATGCTCTTTTTTGCCTTGTAATTGTTGGTTCTACGTCCTCCTACAATGTCTGACTACTTGAGTGGCTTCAGCAAAATTAACGAGGCTCGTTACACCGCAAAACTTCGCGGGAATTATGTGACGTGCGGCGATTCATTTCACGTGGACACCGCAGAATGGGCGCTAAAGCCTGACTCCGATTAGATTCTGCTCCCTCTATTTTCAGTTGCGACGTCGCCCGAGTTGCAAAAGCGTGGACCGTAGCTGACATGGTGGACGTCGATACTGAAAACCGCAAGTAGAATCGGGCATTACAAGTCGGTGATGGCCACTGGTAGCAATGATCAACATCTTCTATACTTGGTTTCAGCTTCGGTCCAGACGCAGCCGATGCTACAAGCGCGAGCATGTGGCCCAGACCAGGGCTTGCACTGCCCGAGCGCGCGTGCTTGGCAGGGATGCTGAAAGCCCGGAGCTCGCGCTTGTAGCTTTGGCTGCGTCTGGACCGAAGCTGAAACGAAGTATAGTATCTACTGTTTGAGCCCGTTCACTCTTTTGCAACCGGGTACGACCGAGAGAGACAAGACCGGTTTTAAGCCTCTTATGACGTCTTAGAACCAGCTCCACAGCAGCGCGTCCGGTCCTGACTCCTAAGACGCCGTAAGAGGCTTAAAAACAGGTCTTTTCTTCAACCAATCTTCAAAAGTGTTTTGAGGCCTGCACTTACTTCTTATCGCAATTACCGGGTCAACGTTTGGTTGACGGGCCGCTGTCGTTTGAACGAGCTGGCGACAAAAAGCAGACAAGTTTGAAAAAGCAGACGACAGTTCGAACGTGTGCACAATGGAGTGCGGAAAAGAAGCACCGCGTCCCGCGTCAACAAACCAATTGGAACGTCACGTTGTCGGCGACTGTGTGAGTCTGCATACTCTTGTTCTCGTTGGAATTGTCGATTCTACGTCCTCATAGCAATGTCTTACCACTTTAATCGCCTGAGCGAAATAATCAAGGCTCGTTACGCCGAAAAACTTTGCGTAAATAATTTGACGTGCGGCGATTTATTTGCATGAACGCCACAGAATCAACGCCAAAACTATGATGAGATTCTTCTAGCTATTTTCGGTCGCGACGTCGCTCGTGCTGCAAAAGTGTAAAAGGTAGCGGCGATGATCGACGTCGATACTGAAAGACGGAAGCGGGAACAGACCAAGCGTAACTGGTCGGTGATGGCCACTGGTACCAATGATCAACATCTTGTATCTACAGTTTACCCCGAGCCTACTTAAGCCTTTTGAGGCCTGCAATTACTTCTTATTGCAATCACCGGGTCAAAGATTGGTCTACGGGCCGCTTTTGTTTGAAGGACAGACGACAGAAAGCAGACAAGTTTGAAAGAGCAGACGAAAGTTCGAACGATTAGGTAGCCGTGTGAATTTGAGGACGCACTGAACCCGCGGGTGGTCCTGACAGCTTGGCGGTTTTCTCTCGTTCATGTTGGAACAAAGCAAATACATCTGGCGACCACAAAGTGTTGCCCGCACGAACAGTTGTAGTTAGACAGCGTCTGGTTTGCCCTTTTTACGGCTACTATCTGCGTTCTCAGACAAACGGAGGGGTCAGAAACACATGAAAACTGATCTTCAAAGCTTTCCGGACTCTCTTGGTACAGCCCCCGACGCAGCATTTTGACGAGAAGGTAGGTTTTTTTGTCTGGTTTTTCAAAAAGGAACACAGGAATGCATGTCTCGCAAGATGACTTCTGCCCACCACACCAGACCGGAAGCGCGCTCGACGCGCCACCATAGCGGTGTGACGTAGCAGAGTGGAGAAAAGGCGTCGGCGGTCCCCCATCGGCCACGTGAAGCCAGGAGTGTAGACGTCCGCGAGTGGCACTGTTGTCGAAACCCGGAGGACATGGCTACTGCAACATGGAATATGGCGTCGCGTACGTTCTCAGTCTATGGTCGTTTTCGCAATTTGTTTTCGTGAATGTCAATTGCTTGGCAATGTGATTGCATAGCTTTGAATCTTGTCGCGAAGCATTCAAAACGAAGAGGAAGAAGACGGATGCGCACGGCTACGCGTCAGCATGCAAGACTGGTTACCCCGGTTTTCCCTACATTGCTAAGTAAGTTTTAAACATTAATTCATAGACGTTGGAACACCTATAAACCATACATAGACCACACTAATGAACGTTAAGATCAAAAACAGGTACGCTTGGTACGAACTTCGATGGCAAGAGTGCTTTTGAATCGAACACCAGCGCTATCCGGTACGTTTTACACGAAGCGCCTTCTGCTATTTATCCACAACTCCTATTCTAGTTCACTGTAGCTCAGTGTTCAACACTGCTTCATGATCTTCCCAAGGGCTGCTCGTTGCACGTGTCTCCTGCGTCGACGCAGTTTGCGCTACTTTTAAAAAATGACAGGGCTTTACGCGGAATACGTTTTTAACTTCTAATCTGCCCTTTCTTTCCGCCTCATCCGCAGCACCACCAATCTTAGCTTCGGCACGGGCATAGTACGCTCAAGACGGTTCCGAACTTCGGAACCTTCCAAGGCCACAGCTGAGCGCGCATAGCGCAGAAACGCTAAATGTTCACTTGTTCCACCTTGAAATGTGAATTGGCTCCTTCGGCCAATGCGCTTTTTAAAGGAAGAAACATACATCATTGTAAATTACGTCTTATGTATGAGCGTAGTTAAAGGAGCGATGCAACGATATTCAGTTGGAATGTTTTTCGCTTTACACGAGCTTACTGGCACTAGTGGGACTCAAGGATACTCGCACGCAACGCCACTGGCCAAGAAACTCCTTTGTTGCGGTGTGATTTCGAGGAGAAAAGCGACCATTTTCATTCAATCTCTCCTTTGCAAATTTTGATGACGTAACGTGAGTATCGCAGTACACCCATATGACGATATTTGAATGCTGTTCATTGATTGGACCCGAGCATTGCGTAGGCACTCGATTTGGGCTCGTGATAATTACTAGCTCGAGAAGCATTCGGGTAGTGGCCCGTGTCCAATCGCTGCAACGACGACAATAGCCGAGCCATAACAATATCTGGAACTCAGCGCGTGCCCTGTGCTTTGCCAACCCCAGCGCGTGGCTATGATCTACATTGGCGGCATATAATCGGCTCCAGATCACGTGGCCGCTTGTTCTGGCTGCGAGTTGAGGGGGTGAACGCTGCTCATTTTTCTTCATTTTTTTTCTGGGACTTCTATTGCATGGGGTGAAAAACGAACGCGTGTTTCATAGGTCATTAATGTCAGGGATCCGTTCTAAGTGGTATTTGCGCAATGTACAAAAATTGTTGCATCGCCCCTTTAAAGATAGAAGCGCGAGCCTAACGCGCTGGCTGTACCTACCTCGCATGCACGCTCGTGCAGGAATTGTTTCACGAAGCATGATTGCGCCTGCAGCTTCGGCTTCGCTCGCACATAAGGTAAAACGATGCTGCTTTGATGTGCAGGCGTCTGTTTTAGGCTGAGCCACCGTGGGCTGGGCTTTGCCTTTGTTATCTTTGGAGTGTCTTAGAGAAGGTCTCCTAGATGGAGCTGAAGTTCGTCTCACCTTAGCATAGACTATGGTTATATTTATGCATGGTAAAGGCGCGAGCTAATAGACCGATCCCACTAAGCGTTCCACGCATGCGCGACGCCGCCATAACTGTAGTTCATACAGGCAGCTCGTACCGCCCCGTGCTCTGCTCGCGCACGCCCTCAGCGGGGTTGTCGCGCGTGCAGAAAGACTACATCTCCCACGATGTATGGCGGCAGCGGTGGCGTAATGAAACTGGCTGTGAGATCGGTCTATTGCTTTGGTCTACAGTGTTTGGTCGCTCCTTAGGGATTGCTCGAGCGCTCGTGCAGCAAGTGCCGGTCGAGGCAGCTGTGGCTACCCGCTCGCAATTTCACCGCCTTTGGAGTTAGTCCATGCTAAGGCGAGGCGAAGTATATATTTTTAGCCGTGAAAAGTTAACACAGTCGCCTCAGCTATATATTTGTCTGTATTTAAACAAGCTCACTACCACCCACTATTGGCGAATCTCTGCGCTCTTCCGGTTTTTATCTTCTTTTAATTTTGTTTCAAGTCCTTTTGTTTCCTCTACAACTCGGAACGCACGCACGTTCATGTAAAGGTATACTCCGTAACACGAAGCATGCTTTGCATCGCATATGAACAAATAAACACATCACCCGAAGTCTGCTGGAGGATGAAGCACTCTTGCGCTCCCGTATACTCATGCCTAGAGCACGGTGAACAATTGGCATTAGGTTGTACAGAAGGCGCCTAGGTGGTGCCGTGGTTTGAACCACACCGAGAAGGCCAACACAAGAAGCCCCGCCTCCAATTCGCGCTTGCCACTCTCCATTAGTTGCAGTGCGATGAAACGTAGAGAGCTCACGCCGGAGTCGGCGCTTCCCCTGTTGATCATATAATATGGATGATTGCAACGCCTTTATCGTTAAAAAAATTAATGCCCTTTACAACTCCCTGTAACGCCGAATGACAACGCAGCTCTTCACGAGGAGGAGTGGAAGGTACGGAGAAGAAGCTATGCCCCACCTCCTCTCCTGCTCGCCTCCTATTTAGGAGAAAATTTTCCGCTAAAATTAGCGGGTAAATTTTTCTGATAGGTTTAGCGGGTAAATTTTTCCGCTAGATGTAGCGGGGAAATTTTTCCGCTAAATTTAATGGGAAATATTTTCCGCTAAATTTAGCGGGGAAATTTACCCATAATGTACCGCGCAGTTACCTCGACGCCGCTCAGGCCGGAAACGGGCCCCTAAGAGCTGCGCTCTAAAAGGAAAAGCACTTCACCGTGACCCTAGGTCAAACTTGTTGTTGGGCTTGTTTGTTCATGATGCTGAATAAAACTTGTATTTCCGGCACAGGGGACGATCCCGTGGAAGTAGAAACAAGCGCAACTTTCGACTGGTTTTATTCTTGGCCAAACAACCGCGAACATCCCAGACTACGCACGCGCAGGATATGGTGCAAAGGAATGAAAAGAACAAAAAAGTCAGGAAAAAACTCCACGTCAAGGAATGTTTCCTCTGAGAAAGCAAAGTCATGTGGCTGCAACAAGAAGCATGCCAGACCGTATTTGCAATTCGCCATAGCAGTGATGTGCGAAATTCCGCTATCATGTGGGAAAGTGTATTAAAGTTGAAGCTTGGGCAAATTGGTACGACATACTTAAAAGATTAACATAGCGCAAGAAAATGACGGACTGGATGAAGGAGGACATAGACAGAGCGCTGACTCGCAACAAAATTTTATTGGACGCAAAAGTGCCATATATACACGCACAGTTAAGAACAAAGAAAGGAAGAGAAGCAACCTAAAAAACACAAAACAAAAGGCAAAATTACCAAGTATCTCTTCTAAGAAGACAAACAGAGGGCACGCACTAAAACCAAGCTAATCAGGAGGCCAGAAAAGTACTCTACTTTCTTGATAAGGCAACAGAAGGACTGCTGACACTCATGTTGCCTAATCTTTCTATTTCTAACGTTTCCAGAATTTTGCGTGTCAGCTTTTTCGGGTGACGTTTAACAACCTCATACGGTTGAAACTGAGGCTGGCATCTGCACTCACTGCAATTTATTATGCCAAGGTTACCAGAAATCGTCGAAGAGGCGTTGTAAGCATGTTCCCTTAGCCGCTTATTGAGACAGCGACCTGTCTGGCCAGCATAACGCCTGCCGCAAGACAGAGGGATAGAATACACAACTCCCTCAGCACCGGTGACGTAACGATTGGGATGCTTCGTAGTGCCGGCCCTCGCCTCCCTATTAGAGGGGTTAGCGGCTCTACACAATCTTGAAACCTTATCAGGAGCGGTGAAAAACACGTCCACATCCGATCTGCCTGCAATACATTTGAGGTTGTGGGCCACGCCGTGCATATACGTAATGACGGCGAACTTTCTTCTTTCCCGTCTTTTTCCACTGCTAAAGGGATATCGCTCGTCACAGGGTTATTTTAACTCATGAAGTGCCTGAAGTCGGATGTATAAGATTTTTGGATGTAACTTTAACAACATGCCCGGACCCTGTATGCTGGGCGTATGAACGTCGTGCCGGTAAGCCTCTTCTGCCCTTTGAGTCCGCGCATTCGAAAATTGTAAAACTGGCAGTCGCGAAGACCTGCTACACACTTGCATGGCGAAGGTCTTGCTTTCACATAGTTCAACCTAGCTTCGACAAGCAAACTGAACGCCACGCTGTCGCTCGGTTCCCTTCACACGTGTTGAAAGCTGTCGCTGAGTCACTGCTCAAAGAAACAAAATCTTGGCCTGTGACGAGCGATATCTCTTCCAGCAGTGAAAGAAGACGGGAAAGAAGAAAGTTAGCCGTCATTTTGTATATGCACGGCGTGGCCCATAACCTCAAACATATTCGCAACTTTCAGCGATGGTGGTACCGCGGTGTGAGAATCGCGCTGCCTAGATCCTGGATGATCGGCCTTATAATAAATGGCATGCCTACACCTTCCTGGCTCGAAAAAAATAACGTAAAGCTCTAATACTGCTCATATATAGCAATACAAGAATTGCTTACGCGTCGCAGACCCAGTCTTGTACCGTTGTTCTCCGACGATCATCCTGATGACAGCCATTTTGATAGGCACCAGTGCGCCCCCTATAGGCCGTGAAAGTTGCGAATTGTAGGTAGATGTGGTGTGGACATGTGGTTCACCCCTCCTGACAAGTGTCAAGATTGTGTAGAGCTGTTAATCCCTTTGACAGTGAGGCGAAGGCCTGCACTACGAAGCATCGCAATCGTTATGTCACCTGCGCTGAGGGAGTTGTGCATTCTCTGCCTCTGTCTTGCGGCAGGCGTTATGTTGACCAGACAAGTCGCTGTCTCAATGACCGTCTACGGGAACATGCTTACAACGTCTCTTCGACGATTTCTGGTCAGCTTGGCATACATTGCCATGACTGTAGATGCCAGCCACAGTTTCAACTGTGTGAGGTTGTTAAACGTCACCGGGACCAGCTCTGACACGTGGAATTCTGGAGGCTTTAGAAATATAAAGATTATGCGCCATGTGTGTCAGCAGTCCTCTGTTGCCTTAACAAAAAAGAAGATTAATTTTCTAGCCTGTTGATTAGCTTGGCTTTAGTGCGTGCCCACTGTATGTCTTTTTAGAAGGAATATTTGGTTTTATCTGCTTTTTGTTTTGTGATTTTTAGTCTGATTCTCTTCCTTTCTCTGTTCTCAACGGTGTGTGTTGTGGGATTTTCCTTGCTGCTACTCGTCTCGGGGAATGGCACAGCGCAGCGGTTCAACAACACGTAAACATTTATTGACCGCTATCGTCTGCGCCGCGATCCCAACAGCCCCCGCGCATACGCAGCGAACGCGTTTTATCAGCGGTGGAGCGCCGCTCGCGTGGCCAGTTGCCCTCGGTCCCCTCGTGGTCAAGATGACCACTCATGATTGTCGGAGGGGCAACGTGGGCCAAACGCTTTTAATCCCCAGGTTGCCCACAGTGTATATATGGCACTGTTGCGACCAATAAAATTTAGTTGCGAGTCAGCGCTCTGTCTGTGTCCTCCATCATCCAGACCGTCGTTTGTTTGTTTGTTTGATTTTTTTGCGCTGTTTTAATATTTCAAGTAGGAAAGTGTACAGGTCCCCTCAAAGTAAAACGGAGCGCCGGAGCGGCGGCTGATTTAGGGTGCCTACATGTCTGTCTGTCTCAGGGTGAGGACATCCATTGTTGCCCTGAATGT
Source organism: Ixodes scapularis (assembly GCF_016920785.2). Classification (NCBI taxonomy): domain Eukaryota; kingdom Metazoa; phylum Arthropoda; class Arachnida; order Ixodida; family Ixodidae; genus Ixodes; species Ixodes scapularis. The sequence continues at coordinate 38,123,105 of NW_024609883.1, forward strand.
GCCAGTGCGTGACGCTCTCGCACACTCGGTGCGTGACTTGAGCGGTAAAATGGCGCCTATGCATTAGCCAAAGCTACGCGCTCGAGCTGAGTGACACCGGTACGCGCGCACTTCGAAATGCATAAAAAAAAAGGTTGGGCGGAAAAATGGCTGAGATGTCACCACTCAAGCAAAAGCGCGCGTGTGTATGAAGGCACTCTAGGCTGAACTGCATCGCCGCGCTATCTAGCAGCGCCGGCTGGAACTGATAGGCTACATCTGCGCATGCGAACGTGCCTTCCGCTGGGGCCTCCGTTTCTTTTTTCAAACCGCACGTTATCGGTTGTTCAAGCGGCGCAACGATCTTCCTAGGATCGATGCCTGATAGCACAAGGGGCGGTGCTCATCGACAACACTGGCCCTTTCCCACTTGCTCTCAACGTTATCTCCGCGTGTGAGCCGAACACCTAGTGGTGGTTATCGGAACAGCGTTTGGTACCTCAAGACCCCGATAATGCGAGGATCAAACAAGAAAGACGAAAGACACCGCGAACGGCACGGCCGGATGCGCATACGGCACCTATCAGTTGCAGCCGGCGCTGAGATAGCGCGGCGATGCAGTTCGGTCGCCGCTACGGCGCTCCGTTTTACTTTGAGGGGACCTGTACATTGGACAAACTGGTCGTTTAGTCAGTGAGCGGACACGGCAACATGAATCGTCGATGAAGGATTAAGGAAATACGCACTTGCCAACGCAATGTGCAGACTGTCTGTGTCAGCAGCAAGGATCTTGGGCAGAAGTAGGGATACAACTGGCTAGAGAGTTGATGGAGGCGTTTTATATAAAGAATGAAAATGCCTGTGTTAGGCAACACTTCGGTTTCGGTACTCAGTCAATGAAATTCAATTCTTATCTGGTTTCGTAGTGTGAGTCATACGAACCGGGGAACGTTTTTTGCCATGGTGTGTTTTCCTATCTTTTTTTTCTTTTCTTTCATTTGCAGCATGATGCGCATGCTCATTCTGGGATGTTTCCTGTCGTTTGGCCAAGAATAGATCGAGTTGAGGGTTGCGCTTATCCCTGTCCACTCCCATGTGATCGTCCTTTGTGTTGCGCATACAAGTTTTATTGATCGTATATTGCAACGAACTGTATATTATGCACAGTTTTTGAAAATTTTATTTACTTGTTGTGTAGGAATTCTGCAAGTTCTGGAAATCTGGTAAGCCACACGAATTTACACCTGCATTCAAAATTTGACTAATTTATTCCGTAATCAAATAAAGAATAAAAGCCTCTGCAAGATGCGATCTTTCTTTACTTGGCTGTGGAACACTTTCACATGCGCAATAACTTTCTGCGAAATATCGTACACAGCGCGCGCGTCCGCAGCCCTGTGACTCAGTAGTTATCGTTTTTTTGTCAGAACTGTTGGAAAGGTGTATACCCTACAATATTGATTATCAATTCATCGATGGTTACATACTTTGTTAAAAGAGTTACCTGCACAAAAAAGAAATGTATGCGAGCCGAGGTAACGCATAGGCGCGAAAAAAAGTCAGGGAAGATTGACTTCGATGAAAACACCATACCAATTATTGGGCCCTGAAATGGCTGAAACATTATTGATCTTCACAAGTGCATGTAGCTGAATGACAACACGCTTAGCACGTGTGTACGTCTTAGTGCTTAGCGCGACATGAAGATTGCTTGCCAATTTCGCCGGCGCGCCACTGCGGTCTGGACTAGCTTAGCTCATTTGGTGCCATCTGTATACATGTCTGGTGGAGACATCAATCTATTCTGCGACGCACTCTTTGCTCTGTAGAACACGAGACATCATCCCTTACTCGAGTTCCTCAGCTTCTACAGAAAATTGTTTCGGCATTGGGAATAAAGACAACCACCCGCTGATGCAAGAGATTCAAAAATAGGTAAAAGATGTCGATATTACTGTTTAAGACGCGGTGAGAGCTTAGAACGATGTGGAGGCGAACACCCTAAGTGTTCTAGAGAATTTCATTGACTCAGTGCCAGAAAAGTCTAATTACAGTCCGTTTGGTTTTGCCTGAGATGGTCTTGTGGAATTAGGGTCTTGAGTGTTTATATTTCGGTACACCTTAAAGGGACCATGAAATGATTTTCCAGCATTTTTTTTTCAAAATGAAGACCTTAATTTATTTTCAATGTTCGTAGAAGTCGAATCAGATATCGGTTTTTGTTTTATTGCCTCCAGTTTTGCACACAACCAAAACGATAACTCACGTCTGCGTTTCTCCTCGACTCGACCGGACCCAGCCACCAGCATGGGACATCACAGTGCCGTGACGTTAAGTATGCCTTTCTACAGAAAGCAGAAGTTCTCCCAGCCGAGCGAGAGAGCCGCGTCAGTCAAGAGTCACGTTACGTCGAAACGACGTTTTTAAGTCGACGTTTTGGCGGAAGGACGTCAAAACGACGTCACCTACTGAGGTTTCCATAAACGCCGGTTGCTTCGTCGGAGTCGTTGGCCCGCCACGCTTGAGCGATCAACGCCATGGATATATCGATACGTCGCAGCTGAGTGAGCATAACATATTTTGGTGAAAGTATAGGCTTTGTTCCGTACGCCGAGACTCGGTACAACGCCAACTCGGCCGACGAGGGCTGGAGTAGTTCGGTGTCGGACGCAGACGAGTGGCGATTACTCAGTAACAGAATGGTAGGTTCACATTTCGGCTGCGAACTCAAAACGCTAGAAACGAGGTAATAAAAGCTGCACTTTGACGGCCACCCCCGGGAGAGTGTTTGTTGCCTGGAATGCCCCCGCCGCCATCGCGCTTTGAAAGGACGGGTGCATTACACAGTTCGCATATTTCCGTGTTTTGTGCCCGGACGCCGTCAAGGGGAGACCTCTCGTGCTCTCGTTAACGCTGCGGTGTACGTAACCGAGTATTAGGGAGTTTTCGTAGACCGCGTTGCCTCTTCGCTAAGCGTTCCGCAACGAAGTTGCTAATGCGCCTGGGCGCCGATAGCCTTGACTGTGGAGTTCCCGCTATCGTAGCGGGTTGCGGAGGGCCTTGCGGGACGGCGAAAACGATCTACGAAAACTCCCTATTGAACTCGGTCATTTTCGACGAGGATATTCATTGACAATTTCATCGTTTGCGAGCACAGTTCGAGTGACACGCTACTCGTATCCTATGCGGATGCTAAATTCAACTGACATGCTCCTAAATATGAAACAAAGGACTCCGTGCACTGTGGTTACGGTTACTTTGTTGGGTGGCGCAGGCTACCGCCCGTTACGGAAAGCTTCTCCGCAAGTCATGTAATAATCCCCCCGGTCCTACACTCAGCTTTGTTTCGAGCGCTCGAGGGAGAGAGCGTAAGATATAAACGTTTTTATTTGTGAAAATTTCAGGCCGAACACGAGGAATTAGCCTTCCTAATCTCGCGTGCTAGTTTCCTTTTCATCCCATAAACGATATAGACTCACTAAAATTATGTCTAGTATCGCTTCATGGCTTCTTCATGTCCAAACGGAGCTGATGCTACGACCTCAAAGTGCCAATCGAATAGTGCCAAAAGTGCAAGCCACTGTGCCTTCCGGTACACGATTGGTTCAGCGATAATAGAACACATACAGAGGCATAACGAACACCATATCAGTGCTCTTTAGACGCTATTTAATTGGTCCTATCAGCTCGTGATGTTGGCTCTAGGTGTATCATCAGTCGATTCATGGGAAATTGTAATAACCAATCATTTTTGTTTATCCTTGATTGCTCATGTTTTCACAGCTTTTTTGTGCTAAACTTTTTCATACCTTTTTTTTCCATTTCTTTTGTAACGCCTTTCGCCCGGAAGGTAATGAAATAAATAATCGAAGGCTACTAAGCTGCACTTAATAAAGGTGAAACCTAGAGTTTACTGCCTACGGCACACTGGTCTACTGTACGGATCATCATCAGGTTCCCAATCGCAGACAAGTCTAAAAAATGTGTTTGATTACAGATCAGAGTTTCTTCTACAGCGTTGCTGTTAAGGGCTAGCCTTTCCCGTTTCGTGTCCGTATAAAATAAATTTCGACACAACCCTCTGGACAGCTATCGCCATCTATGAGCGACGGCGGTAACCAGACACAACCGGCTGGCCGGTTGTCTGGTTGCCGTCGTCGCTCGTAGATGGCGGCACATAGCTCAGCTGCTCTTCCTTCTTCACAATGTAGAAAAGCTGAAAAAAAATGTTCTCTTTTTTTTTTTCTGGGGGGGGGGGGGGGGGCGGGGGGGAGGGAAGAGGCGAATTATGGCACAAGAATTTACAATGTGTTCCTTTGATCGCTGTAAAGCAGAATCAAATGAAAATTCATCAAAATGGCGCAAGTGGTGCAAGTGGACTACCCTTCAATCGTTACGCCCGTCCCATTCGCTCATGAATGTTCAGTTCTTCCTGATGAAACTCTAATGCGCCGGCATAATATTGTGGAGTTTAGCTATGAACACCATTGCCAAATGGGAAAGGAGTCACGACACTTATCACTTAATTATTGAAGTTTCAACAGATTTCACAAGGCAATAACAATTACATAAAAAACGCCTAAAATGTTCCAGCATTCGTAATCAGAGCACATTTTTGAAGAACGTAGATTGAACCAATCAGTTTCAGGTACATATGCATTTTTCTCAACGTGTTCAACGAGAAACATTGAACACTACGAAACGAAATGTACCAACGAAGCGTAGAAATGTCATCATGCTCTTTGCAATATCACCTCAAGAAAAACAAAAGGCAAATTTATCGCGTAATGCGAAATCTGGTTTTGAGACAAAAAATGAATCATTGTTGCGTTTTAAACATGCCCGTTTCGATAATATAAAAATAAACACACGCAATGTGTGCGCTCTGGTGCATTGATTTCATGTAAACTGTTTTTTCGTGATCTGGCCTCCTCAACCTAGGCTCTACGGCTCTATTTCAGTAAAAAGGCTGCTTTCGCCACCATTCTTTTGCCACTTCAATACGGCATCATTACCGCTTTCAGTTGCATGAAGTAAGGAGACATTTTACCTTAGGTTTCATGAGATGTTTTTCATTTTCGTGTGTCACGGTTTACTAAAAACGGCACCAAAAGCTCAAGAATTTCTCAAGATTTTAGAAATATTGTGACAGCTTTCATCATGTGTCACCCGTTACTATAAAAAAAAATTTCAGGGTTAATTTTTATCACGCTGCCGTAAAATAAGAGAAAGCTTGTTAATCAAACCCCCAAACAGAATAGTATTTATTAGAAAAATTGTCTTTGCAAATTCCTTGAAAAAACTAGGAATGACATTGTCGAACGTCATACTTGCCGAATTTTGCGTTCTAAGACGTAAATGTGAGCCCCGCGTTCCCTTCGAAGCAGCGGAAAAGATAAAATGCCACGACAGAAACGTAGTCGAATGCAAAACTCACTGCATCCGGTGAGTCACAAAACAAACGTGCAGTCACAAAATTCCCAGCGCTGACAAAGAAGCACAACGCTCCTGAGGTTATCGATTTGAAACGTAGACTGAAAGAGCTAAGAAAGTCGCCTAAAAGGCACTCCTAATATCAGAAAGTAACAACAAAACATTCAGATCACTTAAAACATTTCAAATTAAGAGTTAAAAAGTATTTTCTTTAGCAAAATCTTTGGCCGCACTATTCATGAATATATCAAATCCTCACACTTACCTTCTCAAACTATATAAATAAAAACGTAAAAAGATCTACTCTAAGGGTCCTACAGCAAAATTAGTAGATATAAATTTAACTTTGCAGCTGATAATTGGAACGAAAAATTAAATGCACACCCTAATAGCAACACTGTCGAGGCTTTTGGAAACCAAATACCTCCCGAACGTGTCATTTTTTAGCTGATACTTGAATTAGATATAAAAAAATAAAGATCCTCATGAAATTGTCTATGTGAGCAATAATGTATGCTGTGAAAATTAGTAAGCACTTAGCCCTCATTTTTAACGAGAGTCTGAGCCTTTCTTTGGCGCCGGCTGAATACAAAAATGCATTAGTTTCTTTTTTTCCACAAAGTTGGCGAGAACTTTGCTATCTTAGAATTGCACCAACGTGTTGCGTGTACATGCTACAAACTCCTCGAGTACATCACTTGTGAATTCGTGACAACATAGAGTGAGGAACACAGTATAATGTACACGGATAAGCACAACTTTAGACAACTGCCAAACAGATATGAACCTAATCGAAAATCTCCACGAACAAACCGTAAAAGAGAGATGAATGCATTTTTTGCTTATTTTAAATGTATTGCGAGTGAAAACCGATGATAAAATAAATCAAAGGCTACGCGTGGAGCGATAATAAAATACACGGTATACTCGCCCACGCTGCGTTTGTGTTAAGATGTGAATGTCTAGAATTGGACTTACGTTTTAGCGCCCTTTCCTTCTCATCAATTACATTGCTAATGATATCCATAGTGTGTTTATCACCGGGAGGTTCTACTAGTCACCGAGGATCATATATGAGGAATAATCTCTAAAAAGGGTTAGAGGCTAGCGTAATGACTGGCAAACCACGCTCGGTTAACGTAGACTAACGTTTTTTTTCTATATGTTTGTCGGAAAAGGCAAAAGGTATCACTTTTGGCATCCCACGAAGTCTTAATCGTATAAACCTGCTTACAGTCAATCAATATATTGTGATAGCGTCTTTTTCTTGCAGCCGAGAAGGACCGGCTGAGAAAAAAACGGTTTTTAAGCCACTTGCGACTGCTCAGGAGCTGTGCCACGTCAGCGTATCCGGTCCTAAGCAGTCTCAAGCAGACTTGGACGTAGTTCAACTACTCTACTCAAACTACTGTAGTTTAACTACTTTTTCGAGTAACTTGGTGACTTTCAATTACAACTTGATTTGGGTAATTAGAACTTTAATTTAACTACTTTTTCAGGTAACTTCTACTCAAATTACTAACTACTTTCGAAATTGTATAGTGCCATAGCCTCCTCTATACGGAGAAAGCCTGGCGCGTCGCGAGAAAAGACGGCCGCCGTAAATGGGAAAGGAGGGGGGGAGAAACGGGAGCGGAGAGAACCTTGCCTGCTATACACCTTTCCAAAAAACACTCGACCCCAGGGGCAACAAACCGTTTGTGAGCCCAGTCACTGAGTTTGAGGCTAGACTCTCACCGGCGTCCCTCCTAACCCTAACCGAGTGGACTGTGATTTCAATAGGCGCAGCCTGCGTAGGTGCAGTATCAAACGCTGCTGGCGGCTAAATTCTCGTCTTTTCCCGCTATATTCTGTGTTTCATGGTACATGTATGTTCCCGAGGACATTGAGAAAGCATTGTGCCGCATTTAAAAAAACAAAAAGTAAAAAAAAAAATCTAAACTATTTTTGTTGCTTACACGCGCGACAGAACGAATGCGACTGGAATGAATAGTTCTAGTTATTTGTTTTTTTCTTGCGATAAGTTTTGACCGCACCGCGGGATTCGCCGCATGTGAAACGACAAAGGGCTTTGCTGTCAAAAATAAATTGGAACAGAAGAGGGCCGAACGGCATGCATTTTTCACGCTCACAAATAACGTGTTTACCGATGGACAGGACACGGACATACAATTGAGGAAGTGTTAACATTCGTACGTACCACACGATGCAGCGTTATCCGAAACGAATTTATTTGAGAAAGATCTCAAATAGCACAGTCACAGTCGACGACAGTCACATCTTGACGATCGGACGGAATCCGGGATGACTTCGTTTTGGGGCACGTTTTGGGGAGAGCTTCCTTTTTTCACAACCGCACCAAGGCAAAGAAACAAACGTGACTGACCCGTTTCTCACCCCAACCCGGACGACTGTTTTTGGAGATGGCTGAGGATTTTACGCGGATTATCTCTGGGAGGGGGGAGAACAATGTTCGCAAAATCGGGTCGAGGGTCGTTCGACGTCCTTCACGTCTTTCGTTTCCCGTGAATGTCGAGCAGAAAAGCTTGAATGGCAGGCACTTCCCAGCCTTATTTCTCACAATCGAAGATAACACAGAAAGGGTACGCAGCACGCATAAAAAAAAAAAATAAGTGGAAACTTTCAAGAGGTGCGAGAAAACGTCGAATGCAGAACCGCAAAAACGTAGGTAGAGAACCGCGCTGAGCGGGTCTTCACAGTCCCAGAGAGTGGCAGAAAATTTCTAGCTGATAGAGGGCGCGAGAGTCGCACCAATCGCATCAGCATCAGCAACATGGCGGCGGCCTAGGAGCGGTTTTTGGAAAGGTGTATAGCGCCACAAAAAAGCGAGCGGCCAAACGCTGAAACAATCTTTTTTTTTTCTCTCTCTTTTCTTGTCGCTATCGTGGAGAGGAGAAACTCAACGTCCACCCTTTCCCGGAGTACGAAAACGACGGTGACGAAAACACAAAAACAAGCGTGGTTCGGGGAGCGGCCGCTCATGACACAAGCGCTCGCTGTCTAAGTCTGCCCTTTCTGCTCTGCGCTACCATATTGGTCACCGTTCGGCGCGCTCCTCCTCTCCTTTTTCCTCCGGCCGCGCGCCCTATTGCTCCGTCGTCGATGTGCCAGGCTTTCTCCGTATAGAGGAGGCTATGATAGTACTAATTTTGCCCATCACGAAAGTTTGAGCGCAGAAATGAATAAGACGCCGGCAGATGAAGTGGCATTCCCTAACAAGGGCTCCCTTGTTCGGGAAGGCGTCTTTGGGTCAAGGTGGCGACGAGCAGCCACAACATAACACCGGCACGCACGAACGCAGGAAGAGATGCTTAACGAGCCTTGGTCGGGTATTGACCTAATCCGGTAATGCACGCAGGCGCCGCGTTTCCAGCTGCAACCGTGAAAGACGGGGACACTCCGAGAGTTGTTGTCTCTACTGAGTCCTGACTCAAGCGGTAGGTTCCACGGGAGGCGCCACTGGAATGACCTCGCAGCTGGGCGCCTGTCCCATGGTCGCCTTGTCGTCAGCGCGTACACCTTTGCAAAGCCGGACTCCCCCGCGCACAAACCCTGGCTCGGATAATCCGTTGATGGGAGCACGTTCCCGCTTCCAGCTGCAACTGTATACGAGCGACGATGCTTGTTCACGCGATCCTTCGCGTCCTTCCAACCATTCATGCCTGGGAGACCCCCTCTTTGTTAAAAACGGTTTACTTGTCAGGCGTGTCAGGCGCGTCAGAATATTGTATGTCGCCCGCGAGGATTGCGAGTTACCCTTGAGAGATCCTTTTGTTGGACCGGCGTCAGCGGCGAAGTATAGACCGTTTCATTAGGGTCATAGCAGAGAGGGTAAAAGAGAAAAAAATGCACTCCCCCCCTCACCCCGCATCTCGTCCGCTCCGCCGAGTGGGCTGTAGCTAGCGTCCGGCATGCGTGCAAACTCTGTTTAAAATCGCGTCATTTTGGAACTTGCAAGCGCAGATGCGCAGATTTTGGTATGCCAGGTTTCGTGTAATACTATGCTAGATAAAAAGACTCACGGGGTCCAATTGCGCTGTTACCTGCGTGCAAACAACAAAAAAAAAATAGGGAAAACTGTGTCAGATTGGCCGGTCTCTTTGGCGAAAAATAAATCCGGTTGCTGTACCTTTTTTACTATACACAAGTTCGTACTGGTGTAGGCCTTTAGCGACCATGAGTGGGAGTCTGAAATAATAAATAAAACGTGCTCTCCTGCCGCAATACACGCAGTAGTTGAGGGTAATACTGACGGCTGACTCAACTGCTATTTAAGTAACGGAAAAAAGATATGCTAGTTGATCATTTAGCAAAATAGAACAACAGAGAGCTATAGGCTGATTTTGGAGTAGCCACAAATATTCTAAGAACGCGAACGACTTCACAACGGCCGCCACGAGCGAGAGTTCGATGTTCGGTAGAGCCCGCCGATACAGCCCAAAGATGGAGAACGCCAACCTCCCGGTTTGCCGTCTGCTAGCGGAGTCGGGCGCGTGCCCTCTCTCTCGTTTTACCCCACCGAACCCGCTGAACTTCCCGGATGTGTGGAGAGGGCGCTGCGGTCGAAAAAAATGGTGCCGCCCAGAGAGCGCTAAATGGAATGGTCTATACTTCGGTTCATCTTCTGTTAAACCAAAACATTTTTTTTTTCAGTAGCGTAGCACTAGCACTACAGCGGAACGCGCAGTCGTCCGGATGATCTCATCGTCGTGGCGCGAGACTTGAACCTTTGACGGTCTGGTGCACTCTCTCAGCGTACTCTCAGAACGACGTCGGAATAAAGGGGGGCCAGTCATAACAATCTCAACTTGACGAAGAAAAAAGTAGGAGATTTTCTTATAAAAGACCCCCCTAGCCGAGACAAACCTCACATGTTTCGTCATGGACACCTAAGATGCCGACACTCGCTTACCCGACCCTGCGAAGCCTGTTTCTCAAACTCAACATTTGCGTTCCATTCAGTGCCACGGTGGAACGTCTATTTAGCTTGGCTGGGGACGTCTTTAGAAGAAAAATGGGAAAATTCTTATATCAAGAACTTTGAAAGTCAATTGCTTCTGCGAGCGAATAATATATTTTGGCGAAAACGCAAGCTATAAATAGACTGCATTTATTTTAGGCTCGCAGGGTTTTTCATTGATCAAAACTGGTGTTCATTTTGCTTCCACAAGGATATAAAAAGGTAACTTCGAAAGTTAACTTCAAAAGTAACTCGCTACTTTTTAGAGTAGTTAGTAGTTTACTCAATTACTATTACAAATGCGTAATTTCTACTCTACTCCAATTACTTTTGGCGTCGATACTCAGTAACTAAGCTTAACTACCTTTCTTGAGTAATTTATACATGTCTGGTCTCAAGAGGCCTAAAAATCGGTCTCGTCTCAGTCGGTCCTTCTTGGTTGCAAGTGTGTGAATGGGCCTTTGAATGTATCTACCTAAGCCCATGAAAGAAAAAAAAAAGTTATTTTAAGAGAACTTTAAGTGTTTGATTTGTGAGCTCAAGCCCTTTGCATATAAATCCTCGTACACGCTGTAAAAATTATGCTAGTACAGCTGATTTTTCTATTAAAAGTTAGACGTTTACAACTCCCTGTAATTCCAAATTAGAGCGCAGCTCTTGAGGAGGAGGAGGGGAGGGCTTTTTTTTAGGTTCCCGTTTCTGGCTTGAGCAGTGTCGATGTTGGCGTCGGCGTAACCGCGCGTTCCGTTATGGGACGTTTCCCATAATGACATCACACGTGACATGACACGTCAATTTTCCCACTAAATTTGGCGGAAAGCTTTTCCCGCTAAATTTAATGGCGGAATTCCCCACGCAATTCAGACGGAAAATCCTCGTGACGTCACGTGACGTTACGCCGACGTTGCTCCACCTCGGAAGGGGCGTATAAGAGCTGCGCTTTAAAAAAACATAGGTGTTATCAAAAAAGTTTAGAAATAAGTCATTTGATTGGTTCACCAAAGATTAGAACGCACTCATTCCCACACAGGGCGTACGTAGCAGGAGAGCAGGCCTTTTTTTGACCATTTATGATGGTCAAAAACTAGGACACCTCAAATTGTTTGCTAGTCCACCAAAATATTTTAGGTTAATGTTTTTCGTTGTTTTATAATAAACTGGAATAGGCTCTGTGCACTTTTTGATTTACAATAGTTTCATCTTTCACTCATTTATTTGAATGCCGCTTTTTTTTTTTTTTTTGTCAATTCATGGGTTTGAGTGTAGTTTACTATTTAAGACATTGTAAGGGGCCGTTTGCATCCTCGTTCGATCATCTCAAAATTAACATTTTTATTTTATTCCGATTTCTATTATAATCCATTATAGGATTGGTGGCATTGTTAACTAAATAAAATTTGTGGCGCATTTCTTGAGGCAACAGTGTCTACTCCATTGAGTAAGCACCTACACTGTCATATAAAAAACAAAAAAGAACTCACTACGATGATTCTAGAATGTTTGCGTTCAATACTTTGCTCCTCTTCTGTTCACGGCTTCTCTACGTAAACAAAATCTAGAGAAAAAAATTAATAAAAATGCGCCACAATTCTTTTTTTTATTCAAGTACGATTTTTAGTTTTGCCTGAATGTCTTTCCTAGAACGTTTTAAATCGTGAGGCACTTTTTTAACGCAATACAATCAAAAAGAATCTACTCAACATATATTGTTTTGATAACTTAAATTCGGGATGCTCCATCATGTCAACTTGTGGATTCGCTTAAAGTTTAAACAGTGAAAAACCATTATCGTGAGAAAAAAAGAAACCAGCTTCCTTCCAACAAAGACATTGCAATGGTGAAATTATATCTTCAAGCAAAAAAGTCCTCGTTTTTTTGTTTTTTTTTATTTTTATTACTGAAACTGCAACAAAAAATAAAGACCATCCTCTGCACACCGCCATTCTTGTCCATGGTATTGTGAAAGAGTTTCTGAGCATGGGCAGTGGATTTCTCGGCCTGATTATCTTTGCCCCTCATTATTTCACAGCCCGTGATAAGCGACGGTAAGCTCTATACGCTGCCAAATACCTTGGCTTCCCGGAAGATATGTAGAATTACATTCTCGCGATTCTAACACTCTTCAAATATTACGCGCTAAGAAATGATTACATTAGCGTCTTCTCTGGTATCTGAGTTTGCAGAACACCTTATCGCGCCGGAATGTGTTGGGTCGATTATAACGCGTATTCACCTTCGAGTATCGATAGATAACGCGAGTTGCCGACATCGTTGGGCGTGCTGGAACACTGCCTTGTAACGAACGCAATAATCTTAGCCACATTCAATCAGGGTTCATCGTGCCGCCGCCCACTTGAAATAGCGTATAAATCTAGGCCCCTCCAAGAGCGTCCCTCACAATCTAGTCACCTTTACGAGGAGTTCCAACAGCTGCTGAAGTCAGCATCTCCGTCGTCACACACCCGGTTAGTACCCAAAAGCTTTTCTTTTCTTCTTATCACCAGATATTCTACATATCTCAAGTTACAAAGCCAACTCAGAAAAGGGTCCGAATTGGGTGGTCGGCGTAAATATTTCGATGGAAGGGCACCGTTCAAACGAACCTCACCGAGTAGTCAGCTGTAACCCTCTGCGGGAGTACGCCTAGAAACCAATGCCAATAAATGTGTTTCTGATAGCGTATCAAACTCGTTCCTCAAAGAAGAAGTCTACAAAAAATCGCAGAATTTTGGGTGTGGAGTTGACGCAAATGTTTTGTGTACAATTTCACAACATGAAAGCCAGAATTTTGCCGCTTAGTGAAATAGCTGAGAAATCTGGTTCAATTACTGATGATCTGCTACCCTCCAACGAGGGCCTCACAACCTCCCCCCCCCCCCCCCTTTCCCCCGATCCCCTTGAAGAACGTAGTGCTGCAGATTCCTCACAGAATATGTCATCTCTAATCACCATACAAAAAAAAAAAGTTATTTTTTTATTCGTATTACACGCTAACTACGTTGAATGTCGTCCGGAGTTTACCAGACTCGGGAGCCATCTTAAAGGAGCGGTGCAACAATATTCAATTGGAATGTATTTCACTTGACATGAGCTTACTGGCACACCTGGGACTCAAGGCTACTCACACGCAACGCCACTGGCCAAGAAACTTCTTTGTTGCGGTGTGATTTCAAGGACAAAAGCGATCATTTTCATTCAATCTCTCCTTTGCAAAATTTGATGACGTAACGTGGGAATCGCAGTACACCCAAGTGACGATATTTGAATGCGGTTCATAGATTGGACCCGAGCATTGCGTGGGCACTCGACTTGGGCTCGTGATAATTGCTACCTCGAGAAGCACCCGGGTAGTGACCCGTGTCCAATCGCTGCAACGACGACAACAGCCGAGCCATAACAATGTCTGAAACTCAGCGCGTGTCCTGCGCTTTGCCAACCCCAGCGCGTGGCTATGATCAACACTGGCGGCATGTAATCGGCTCCAGATCACGTGGCCGCTTGTTCTGGCTGCGAGTTGAGAAGTGAGCGCTGCTCGTATTTCTTTAATTTTTTTTTGTGGGACATCTATTGCGTGGGGTGAAAAACGAACGCGTGTTTCATAGGTCATTAACGTTAGGGATCCGTTTTAAGCGGTATTTGTGCAATGTACGAAAATTGTTGCATCGCCCCTTTAAGTGTAGGAAAGCGAGTTAAAGGCACCGTAACTAACATGTGCATTCAAATATTTAAAAAAATGGCAATGATTATTGGGCTCGTCCTCCGCGTTTTATCCTTTCAATTTTATATATTCACTTTCAACCCGCCCGCTATTACCAGTCCGGTTATTGTCTCGTGTGTTTGTTTACAAAGCATGTAGTTAGTCAAACCTATTGGGAATCTAATGTCCCCAGTTTAGATGGTAAATTTTGCCATTGACCTCTGCTATTCCGGGCCTTTAATGTGTGCATCAAGCATCAGTGATATATGACCGCACTCCGGTACGATGCTCATCTACTTAAAAAAGGGCACGGGTGGGGTTCGAACAAAGAATCACGGGGTTATACAATACGTGGACCTTTCGCTTCACGTGCTCCGAGCTAGGCTACTCTTAACACTCGACCACCGATTTCTCCTAAGTCTCCTCGTATGAACGCACAATGCTCTCTAGTTTATTGTATCATCGATATGGCACGGCAACAGATTATAGACCCTCTTTAGAAGTGCATGCTATCTAGTAGCGACTGCGAAAGATATCCGATTCTGACATTGTCTGGGCCCGTACCTCAACTACCCTCAGTGGAGTGGAGTAAAAAAGGTACACCTACACTCATGAGGCATTTGGCCTCAAACACGCTACTCGGCGATTCCTTCATGGCGGAATTCCTTGGGATTCTGTACTCCACTCCAGCGTTCCCGGGGATGTCTGGAGACGTGACTATACCGACATCTTTTGCCCATAACATAATATTGATAAAAAATATGAATATATGTGTTCAGTGTCTTTACCAATATCTGCTTTACAACCAGTGAATTGGTGAATCTCAAGCTATAATATAACAAATAAAACTTTCACGCTGGCTACGCAACGTAGCCAGCGTGAAAGTTTTATTTGTTATATCGATGAAAGACGCACTTGCGCTTTCCAGACATTGAACAGTGGCAACAAAACAGCGACCAGTCTTTGTCTTTTTTATGCCCGAATTTGATTACGCTTTTAGCCTTTGTGCGTACAGATCTCTTAGAGTAATTGTGCTCTACACTGTGTTTACGTTCCTTTGAGCCCAGTTCTCGTCTTCGCCATCCTCTGAAAGGCAGCCGAAGCATAACAATATAGCGATTACTGGTGCCCAGCTGACAACGTCTCATATATTTTATGTATTTGTACTGGCGTAAAACCACAAGCATCTGGCATCAAAAGAGCAGAATGAATGTACCAGTGTCTGTGGAACCTACATAATTAACATGTTTATACCAGCGCGTGCTCGAAGTATAATTTCGCTACTTCGTAAGTATGGGCTCCACAGCTTATGCATGTCAGTGGAATCGCTAGCTGACATGCATAAATGAACACATTAAACTGCTTTAGAATGTTTCCATTACTTCATGAAGGTACACATTTAAAAATTGATATGGCATGCACAAATAACTTTCAAATATGTCTCGTTTTTTTTTGAATGGAAAGTACCCCGAGTCACTGGGCATTCAGGCTTCTTATGTCAGCTACAGAGCGACTGATTTAATTCGTTTCCCTTCCCGAATTAAGGATGTCATGCTGTTTCGCAATCGTTACTAGACGGAAGCCCTCATAACCTTGATTGAAAGTACCTTTATTGAGGCTTCACTGGTACAACCCTCACTCTTGCAGGAGGTAGTCAAATGGTCAAACGCTACTGTCTGGATAGGCCTCACGCAGAAAAGCGAATTCAAGTCTTCAGCACGTTTCGCTCATACAGTGTCGAACAATAAGCTTTGCTGCATGAGTAGATTTCATAAAAGTCTCTCATCACAATATCCGTGTCCTCCGCTGGAAATTGACAAGCAGGAGGCACATGGTTCTAGCCAGTGCTGGCGATGAGGCACGACACTTGCCCAGTGATCTCGTACTCTGTTAATTGCGACACATTTACAAAGTCGCCGGTTTCCGTGCACCTGAAAGTCCCTGCGCCGTAAAACTACAGCGCGTTCAAAAGCGGGAGAATCGAAAAGACCGGCAGACCGCACCTATTTTCTCACTTCTCGAGCGACAGGGTCTGTAGTATAGAGTGGCCCCCTTTACTTTCGTAAAGCAGTTGAGCGCAAGAAATTCTCAGTTGTTAAACACCTACATCACGTTCAGCAAGTTTCTAAAACGACGCCGTAACACAGGAATCTTCTCGCTTTCGCCATGGTGCAGGAGACTATCGGTTCCGATGACAAAACTCTCAAACTCGGTGAATAATGTGTCACTCGCCGTAACACCCAAAAACCACCTCAGTCTCGAGGAAAAAGCTCGCGGTAGCTCCGAAGCTGCCTTGAGATATTGGAGAAAATTGTTTAATATTTCCTCAGTCGAGCGGAGATTCAAGACTAGTTCAAACTATGGAGCGCTAAACCGTTTTAATGGGAGTTTTGAGTGGATCTCGAGACAAGCAGCGTTTACGATTTCGGCCGTGAGCATTGATTAAACCGGTGCCTGATTAGACGCGACAACCGTGTCAGCGTTCGCAATGAACTCAGCTCGTATCTGGATCCGAGGAATCTGATCCAGTTAGAAGCTTCGTGCCTAAGCAATGGCGACTGCCAATGAGGCCTGACGGGGCTTCGACGGGTGTCTATTGAATCTCATCTTTTATGCTTTCTAGGCTTCGTTCCTTGAGACAGCACCATGAGGGCACTACTTCTAATGCCATTCTTTCTGGTCGCCGTGCTGGCGAACCCCACCCCGGAGGGCAAGTGCGACCCGGAGAAGTGCAAGGCGAGCGGAAACTGCGTGTGTGCCAGCACCGACCCGCCCAACAAGATGAACGTCCAGGACACGCCGCAGTTGGTCATGCTCTCTTTCGACGGCGCCATCAACGAGGGAAACATGCCGTTCTACCGAGAACTTCTAGACGGCACCCAGAAGAGGAAGAACAAAAAGAGCGGATGCAAGATCGGAGCCACCTTCTTCGTGAACCATGAGTACCTCGACTACACCGCTGTTCACGAGCTCCACAACAGCGGCAGCGAAATCGGACTGCGATCCATCACGTACGTAGAAGTTTTTTTTAATTATTGGCAGGCGACGTGCGGGACCAAACGCGTCGTTGTTGTTGGTATTCAATATAGAATGCCTCAATGTTTCTGCTGGTGGCCCTCCTGGAGTGGGTACACCTTTGTCGTCTCCCACTTATATGTAGCCGTGTATGACCTATTTAGGCAGTCGTAGAGCATTACCACTTGTGAAGTGACGCGGAATAACCTAAAAAAAATATCTGACACCCATGTTACATGAACACAATTAACTGCAATTACGCTAAGCCAAAGTCATCACACTATACGTTTGGACAACGTTATGTGTCTATGCGGTGAGAGCTATGGGTGCATGTGCTGTTGGGCATCTTGAGCGCCCATCAAACTGTGCACCCGCACTCTTCACTACTTCTGAAATAGCTGTCCGAGAGTAAAGTGTGGTAACTGTGGTAACGCGTAACTGTAGATAAAAGGGATTTAACTGCGGTTTAGTGCGCTCGTGTAATAGGGGTATACGTGGGTTTGTTTTTGGCACCAAGTCCAATAAAACGCAATAACGTGCACACGACTGCATTTCCTTCGCTTCATCGCATTACTGAGGCGAGGGGTTTCTATACTTATAAAATTTTATCACGCCCTCGAAAGTACTTCTTAATTCGATCATTTTTTAGGCCAGAAGTCGATCCACCAGACTCAAGTATACAAAGTCAACATAGGTATCATGGAAGGCAAAATTGTCTACGCGGCCGAAAAGTAAGCACTTGCCCGCCGAATGGATATCACCACTCTGATAAGGCACAGCCAGCGAACATCGTTAAAGGGGTACTCCGCCGATTTCTTCATGGTCCTCGATTTGCTTGAAATTTTGGTAAACTCGCCAAACAACATCGCCAAAATAGTATGCCAAATATTAGGTCAAAATAATTTTTTTTTCGCGAAATTATTGAATTTACAATTTTGGTCCTCACCGTGTTATTCAAACTGAAAGTCTTTTCTGGCAACAATGAAAAAGTGACGTCATTGGAAGTGCAGGGGTTCACTCATTGGACTGTAGAATTTGTTCCCAACTGATTCGAAGCAGTTTCATGGTGTCAAATGAATGCTTTGGAAGCTCGCTCCAGTCCCCGCGCTCCAGAACGGAACAAATGATTGGCATATTCTAATTTTTAGACTGCTCGCCCGACTGGCAAGCTAACCTTCCACTGACGTCACGGCCCTGAAAAGGGCGGGTATATTTGAACGTTTGTTTTTGCATCACTTTTATTTTGCCGATTTCGCGGTAGCTATTATGAATTTCAGGATACTAAATAGCATACCAGAAAGGGCAAAGGCCGGGGAGTCAGAAAATATAGTTAGTTGAGGTAGCTCAAAAATCGGCGGAGTACCCCTTTAATGCACTCTATTTTCCCGATTGGTAAAACGCACGCAATATCCTACTTTGTTGGATTTTTTTGCTTTCATAGACGGAGCCGGAAGGCAAAACGTTGACGGTGTTGGTTGAAGAACGCGACAACTCCAAGCTTCCATCGTTCTTTTTGCAGAGAGCGTGGAACTTGTAGTTTGCAACTGATGATACGTAGCCAGGATCGCAACTCGTTACGCCACGGCAAGGCGAAACCGGCCGGTTAGTGACGTCACGAACGGAGGGCAACTATGACAGCGCGCCACCGAAATATCTTGGCCATCTCGGCGCTAACGGTCGGTGACAGCCCAGTAGAGAAATGCTCAGCTTCGAGCGCGAGCTCCCACCTTCGGTAACATTTTATCGCATGAGAGGCCAAGCCTGGCTAAAAGCAACGAGCGCGTGCTGTAAGTGGAGCACCTAATTTTTTCATAAAGGGATACTTCAACGAAATTCGAAATATTCCCGTCGTGTTCAAAAATAGGTTGAATATGATCCACGATATCCGTAAATGACAATTGCACGTTTGCATTTTGAGCCTCGCGGTTGTATTTTTCGTCATAAACGACCCACTCTGGCAAGCGTTCGGAGAAGGCCCAGCGGTGACCCCGTGACATTCAACGCAATCGTGACGTAGGTCGTCTCGGGACGAGTAAAGCTACTACGAGGCTGATGCCGAGAGGATGGTCTAGTTTAGTGGTTCTCAACTATCGATGTTTCGCGGACCCCTTGTGGATCGGCGGAAATATTGCAGGACCCCGTTTGTGGTGAGAGGAGGGGAAGAGAGTAGGTTAAATAAAATGATGATTTAATAAACGGATATAACTAAGGGCTAGTGTGAGGTAGACCTCTTTTCTTGACATATAAACAAGAAACCTCGCCCCAAAACTCAAACATTCCTTCTCGACCTAAAAAAACACTTTTATTGCCGGGTTTGACTGATGAGGCAGGGCTGCGCGGACCCCTAAAATGCCTTCGCGGACCCCAAAGGCTCCGCGGGCCCCCATATGAGAACCACTGACCTAGTCGTTCCAGCCACCGAAGCGGCTGCCTCTGTACGAATTTTGAGAGACGGGTTGATTTTCTATAATCTTGTAGGGGGACAATAGCGACTTCTGCGACACACAAAAGGCATTCTCGGGAAGAGGGGGGTTCCTCCTTCCCCTCTTCTGACGTCGTAGCCGGAGGCGAGACACTCACCGTCACTAGCTGTCACGGTTCCTAGACGGACGTTACAAGCCAGGCATTACCGACATCCACCAAGTGCTCTTTGCTAATAAATTAATTCGTTCTAAAATACCTTTTCGAAACTTTTTAACAAGATATTCGTATGTTCGATGTGATACCACTCCTTTGAACACATATAGACCAAAAATGAGCGCCGAAATTTCGTTGTAGTATCTCTTTAAACTGGTCATGGGGGCCATAAAATGATTTTTTTACTTGGTTCTTTTTAGCCTTAATCCTCAACTGAAAAACAAATTAAAATTAATATGTGTAAGTTTATACAGACGGAAGTTAGCCTGCCTTACCAGGCGTCTGGTGTCTAAATGAGCAACTTAGCCAGTGTAATACAAACGCAAGCCTGAGGTCTTTAACGGGCATCACGCGGTTGTTATACACGACCGCCACGCCGGTACCAAATACTTTACTAAGAGGAATACGCCCTACTCTGCTCATTTGCATCAGACGCCACGTTTACTGCGTCAATTACCACCCTCGCGGTTTTGGTCCTCTCGCCACGCCGGAAAAAAAAACATTCTTGCTCTAAAAATGCTTAGAGAACAAGCCCCGACACAAATTGAGCAAACAATATCATCGAGCAAACGGTTTGTGGCGCGCCCGTCGCCACCGGCAACGAATGTCTGATAACCGCGACTTTCATGGCAGTAGGTGGAGCCTCCCACCACTCCCGATCCAATGTTGAAAAACACAAGGTTGCTGGTCATTCAGCCATTCAAACTGCGCCACACTTGTCCGCGCCGAGGCCATTGTATTAACGGGGAGTAGGATGTAATCCTCTTTTAAAGTATTTGTCGGTTCGATGCTCATTCAGATCGAAACGGGCAGGGGTGGGGTTGAACCTGTAGGTTCCCTAGGTTCTGCAGTGTAAGCTTTCGCTTCGGTGATCTGAGTTGGCGTGCGCTAGCCCACTCGGCCACTGACCCCAAAGCGAATAGACAAATCACGCGGTCTGATATGGTTGGGCACCGCTGCGATTACTCCAAGCTTCCACCGTGCTCTTTAAGCACACCATGGAACTTTTCATTCTCATGTGATGATAAATTCCGTCAGGGCGCTTTGGCCAGGAAAGCGAAGCCACATATTTGTCGACAGAACAACTCCTGACGAGCACACTGCCGAGTGACGCAGTTCTCATGTCCAATGCGTGAGCTGGAGTCGACTGACGTGCTTTGGGTACTGCGTATGTTTTACGGTGAAAAGGCGGAGTATTTTCGAAGGAAACGAGGCACAAATGTCCGCTATACTATCAAATGAATCCATACCAACTCGCCCAGTTATCCTGTTTACTGTCAAATGTTCACGCCGAAAAGTAGTTTTTTGTTTTCCTTCCCTCTTTCTTTTGGGTCGCTAATCGATACGTGATTTGTGAAGTCCTAATCTAATATCATTTTTCCCAGTACAGAAATTAATTTCATGGACCCTTTAAAAGGGCTCTGCAAGAGGGCGAATAAGACAAAATGCTGCTTCAAAGGGCGCGCCTATCACTGTCAAACACGGGCGTTCAGTGACGCCACAGCTGTAGAGTGTCGGACAATGACGACATAAAATTCTGGTGGTAGGACTGGCTGAATAGGCGCACATGACCCCTCTGATCCTTTCATGCGCCTGATTCTCACACAAGGTTTTTCTTGAGACACCCATAAATCGGTGGGGTATTCACAGCCTCATAACTGAATGTTAATTCGAAGAGTTAGGAACATCGCTCATGGTTGTTGCACGCTCTTCTCAGTTCAATAGACTTTTTGCCGTAGTACCGAAGCATCAAAGGGAATGCCGGTACGTGGGTACACGTGCTGCGCGTGCTGGCATTTTCAGTTCTAGCTGTTCGAAAGCAAAAGTCTGAAACAAATGGCACTTCGCAGACGCTTTCCGGGGTTGCGTTATTTTGGTTACTTAAATGAAGCTATTTCTATATTGAAGACGAGCACGTGCAGCGTGTGTACCTACGTTCCCAAGATTCTATTTGATGCTTGGGTAATTTAGCGAAAGGTCTACTCTCTATTGGTTCGGACGAATGACGTCATCAACAACAGAAATTGTGCCCGAAATTCAAAGCCTTTTTAACCTATTATGTTAAAAATACGTCAGATTACTTCTTTAATATACTTTAATGCGTTACCAGAGTCCCACACACTAGCTAGAGCGAACGCGATGCAAATTAAAAAAAATGGCCAAAAACGCTTTGCAGGGCGACAGGCCGCCGCCATGTCTCTGCTCGTGCGGGCGAGTCCGTGCAAATGCAACCTTGCTACAGCTACGCTCCCGCGCACGTTGTACGTGCTTGCACACTTGGGGCACCACTTAAAGCTTAAACAAAGTTAATCTTGCACTCGTGTTCGTAAACGCCATATTTTGGTTATTTACATCGAATCTTTAATAAGGGGAAGGCGAGCGCCTGCGGCTCGTATACCTACATTTCCATTATTCTCCTTGATGATGGGTTAAATAAGCAATAGGTTTATTTCTTCTCTTTGTTCTAAACATCGGAACTCATTTATGTTAGACAAAGCATAGTTAGGATAATACCAATATTCACCTTTCCTGTTCCGCCTTCCAGACTCAACGGTACTTCGGACTACTGGTCGAGACTTGACACCGATGGCTGGAAGGCTGAGATGGTCGGCGAGCGTGACCTGCTTGCAAACCATGCCGCAATCCCAGCTTCGGACATCGTCGGAATGCGGGCACCGCTCCTGCAGACCGGTGGTGACAGTAGCTACGAGATGCTGAAGGAGAACGGATTCCTCTACGACTCGTCCATTCCGCACAACCGCGTCAAGGATGGCGGCAAGCCCATGTTCCCATACACGCTCGACTACGGACTCCAGACTTCTTGCATCATCGCGCCCTGCCCCGAGAACAAGTACCCCGGCCTGTGGACCATCCCGATGAACATGTGGTTCCAGGAAAACGACATCGAAAATCTCAAAATGTACTTCCCCTGCTCTACCATCGGTGGCTGCGTACCACCGCCGGATACCGCAGACGAGACCTACGAGTTCCTCATGTAAGTGACCCAGGTGGCTTTGAGGGGGCGGGGTTGGGCAGGACGGGGCAGGACGAGGCGGGGGGGGGGGAGGGTAAGGGGGAGGGGGATGTTTTGCGACGGTTGGAACATCGATTGTGGTTGGAATGTGAATATAAGTTTCTGTTTTATGATGTTCAGCACCGTTATAACGAGGATTCTACGACAATTATCGGTATGATCACCCTCTACACAAACCTCAAGTTCAAGCACGGTCACCATGTACCGTGGTGCATTCACAAAGGCAGTATGAGCCGCAACAGTACTTCATTATTTTTGTCGTGCACGCCGGTTTTCAAAAATGGAAACTTTGGTCGAGACAGTTTTATGGAAGGAGAAGTTCAGGCTCCATTTTTTTAACTCTACACTCTAAACAAAAATTTCTTCGTAAAGTAACTCTTAGGGGTTATTCGGTTTGTCCTATTTTACACCATAAACACTTCTTTAAAGCACTCCCAAGAAACATTCTTAATTAAAACCTCTAAAGGGTTCTTCGAAGCTCTTTTTGTTGTGAGAATGAGTTCTTCACCTCCCAGTTGCCTTTCTAGTGCATACGGTAGAAAGCTTTAGTCCTTAGGGCGAAACCGTTCTTCACGAACTGAAACAGTTCTTACGGCATCGAGAACATTTCAGGAACGATTTTTTTTTTAAGTGTATTGTCTGGGGATAACGGAAAGTTGTAGAGTTTGCGGAAGCAGGAAAAGGCCGGATACTGTCTTGCAGCATATATTGTCCGCGAGGGTACATGCGTACACCCCGGAAAAGGGGTTCCACACACTACATCCTCTTTTGCGTAGTTCGTCATTTCATTTTGAAATTAATATTAGAATATTCGGGATACTCGCTCTGAAGTTCTGACTTGAGCGTGCCCATATAGTCAATCCATTCCCCCTCTCTCTATGCGGCGCGCAAATTCGTCTGCTTCATGTCCGCCTCGTGTGTTGTTTTACCCCCCAAAAAGCGCCCAGGTGGGTTTGTTTCCCCTCGACCCAACCAATGACGGGGCGAGCTTGGCTGCTTCGTCATCGCGTGTTCCCTGGGCGTTCTTTGTGTTGCCCTTTGATTTGCGAGTCCCCTTTTGCGTTCCGACGCACCGAAGGGGCATTTTAGGACACTGGCTCGCCGTATAAGTCAATATCAACCCTGTTACGTAAACTTGAGTAAATATCCAAAATGCACGAACTGAGCAAAGGTATCTTAACTACCCCCAAATAATTATATTTAGGTTTCCTTGTTTCGCCCACCTAACTACAGTGAATTTATTCGTAAAGACAATTACCCAGATTTTCCCGTCCTCTAAGTGAGGGCATCCGAAGCGTCTTGGAACCTTGGAACCTTGAAACCCACCACACATGGGACACCGATGACGTTACGAAAGCCACGTAGTTCCCGAAACTAATTTATCCTTCCCATATCTCTTAATACCCAGGGCTAACTTCAAGGCGTTCTACGAGAACAACAGGGCTCCGTTCCCCATGTTCCTGCACGAAGGATGGCTCCACGGAGGAGAGAGGAGGGAGGGATTTCTCAAGTTCATCGACTGGCTCCTGACCAAGGAGGACGTCTTCATTGTCACCCTCAAGGAGGTCATCGAGTTCATGAAGAACCCCAAACCCGTGAACTCTTACAAGGAGTCTCGCTGCTTGACAGACGTCATGCCAAGTGACAAGTGCACCAGGCCTGAGACATGCGTCTACCGCAAGGTGAAGATTGGAGATCATATCGGAGACCGGAAGATGAAAAGCTGCGTGGACTGCGCTCCGCACTATCCCTGGGTCAGCCTTAAGAAGCAATGAACCCGTCGCAGTCCAAATCACACCCCTCCTTCATAGTCTTTCAGCGTTGATATTCAGCGTTTATTTAAATTCCACTTTTTCAAAAAAATAAACAAGTGCCAGGCTATTCCCGTCTGAGATGTGGATTGTTAAAATACTGATTTCTTCCTTTCACCGAATAAAATATACTCATCTCTGGCTATTTACCTAAAACGTATAATCATAATTGCTCGCATCGAGGCAACTATTTTATTTTAGAAGTTACCAACATCGGGTCGACTGCTGCGAGATGCTTTCCTTTAGCTTAACATTACGAAGGGCTACCCTGGTTTTTCCTTTGCCTAAAGCTTACCTGGGAGTAATTCAGGCATATAGAACCTGCTGGGGCTGAATTTACTTCCTTCACGCCACCTTCATCAAAGAATTCATTGCTCAGAGGGGACACATTAAAAGGTTCTCTGTAACGTATTGACGAATACCGTCCATAGTGTTTTGCAAGAAAATGAAAACGTTCGTTTATTTTACAATTTGTTTTTATTTCTATGGTTTCCACTTTATCATGGCCACCTTGAATAACTTTGTAGGTTTATTTATGTATCCATTGATTTACCCATTCCTCAGTTCCACAAAACTACAGGAGCCGTTTAGAAACACCATTTTGAGGACTTCTGCAAAAGTAACTCGAAGGTCGATATGCTAGTATTAATATATTTCTTGTTGCCGCAGTTGAATATTTGTGGCACCGACGTTTTGTTCACATTCTTTATGCAGGGTCAAAATAAAATCAAGGAAAATTCAATCCCGATCATTGTCACGGCATAGATCAAAATTTTAATCACATTTATTTTACAATCACCAACTTAATCAGACCTTTCAGGTAAGAAGAAGCAACATCAAATGTATTTTTTGCAGCCTTGACGAATATTTTTATTTTCGTTTCTTAAATCAAAAAAAATTTTTTTTATGTTTTCAGGACTATGAATTCCGCCATTATGTATATGCAAATAAACCGACAAACCTGAAACTAAATTTCTGGTTTTTTCGGCCTTCGAAAATAGGAGAGTCCCATATCGCGCTTACTTGTTCATGTATGATTGACTTTGCAATAAATGCGCTTGGTTGCAATGTAAAAAAATGCTCAAGGATAAGTAGAATTACGTAGGCGTCTCAGACCTCTCACCGTACTCTTGCTTATATCAATCATCGAGTGACAGACATTTTGATAGGTGCCAGCACGCCCCCTCTAGACGTCGCATTTGAGTTCGCTCGCCACTGAAGGTGTTCAGAGCGAGCCGGCCATCTTAATGCTGTATAATGCGCGTTGCAATGGCATTTTTTAGGCTCGATGTCAGCGTGCGTTCAGCATCCACGGTTTCAGCTGTGGGCGCTAGTGACTACACCCCATAGGCCTTTCCAACAAGGGCGCCAACGTCTTAAATTGTCGTCACTTCTAGTCTGGGCGAAAACATTGTTTTGCCGTCGCCACGCCAATAGAAGTGAATTAGGATATTAGCGTAAACGTCACACGTTCTCCTTTTCGCTCCCCTCTATTTCTTTACTGGTTACAGGTTGTAACGTTTTATTATTTTTTCGTTGCCCATACCGAATGCGCCCATTTGGTGGCTGGGCACGAGAGTACACGAAAAAGGTCTATACGCGCGGGGTAGGACTCCAGAGTGCACCACCATCGGTTGATCACCAGCGCCAACGCGACCTAAAGAGGCAACACTGGGTAGGATAAAATCGGCAGCCCCTCGGCGTGCGCTTTTGATGCGAACTCAGCACAGAAGGCACCCAGGCACCCGGCAGCAAAACCTGCCTGTTTTCGACGCAGCTTCCGCGATTTTCATAACGTCGTCACCGTCAACACATCCACTGTGGGCACATCGTTCCGCGTGGTCCGCAAGGGTCCGCTTGGGTTCCGCAATCCGGAGATGGGCATCTTAGTCCAGCGGGCTCTGCCCCAGTTAACGTAGCGCTGCTGGCACTGCTTGCCAACTTCGCTGTTGCTAGAGGCTTCGTTAGCTAGTTTGATCAAATTAGTGGTAAAAACGTCAATGAAACCGAAATTTTCTGCACGTTTGTACTGGGAGGGAAAATTACAGGCGGCCTTCGCTGCCGCTGAAGCTCAGTCAACTCAACAACATTTATTAAACAACGTGCGCGACGTGCTCC